>NC_143566.1:97965000-98292000 GCF_054136105.1 Typopeltis vanoorti
CGTGCTGTTCTCATTAGAATAGTTGAGATAATAAACTATCTTGCAAGGCAGTGCTAGCTTTTCATGCCACATCGGATATTATTTAAGAGAAAGACAACAGCATTTTTTAATTGGTAGAATTATTTTGAAAATTTCATATTGTTACTGCAAATCATTTGGCCAAAATCCAGACTCGGAAAAAAACAAATCACTCATTTAGGTAAAAATATTCAAAATGAATTTAATATCAAATTGTTTGGTCCATTGTTCAGATGATAACTAATGCCAAATATTTTTCTATAATACTAGATTGCACCCCTGACATAAGCCATATTGAACAAATGACAATTATTGTCAGGTTTGTCCATACCATAAAAATGAAAGAATGATTAATTTGGTGATCGTTGCTGCTCAAGTTAATACGAAAACAATAACTTTTATTTTAGCACTATACAAGAAATTTATAATTAGTTTAGTGCTCTAAACTAATTATTCCAACGAAACGATGTTGGAGCACTAAACTCCAACATCGTTTAGTTGGAGTTTAGTGCTCCAACTAAACGATGGGATGTACTGAAAAAGTACACCAAAACTGAACTTAAAACTTTATCTAATATTAGATGGCATGCGAAGACTGATCCGCTACGCGCTTTGTTATTGTTACTGCAAATTACATATAATATTGGAAAAGTTTTAGATTCTTTGGGGTGCTTAAGAGTCAAAGCTGTATAACTGAGAGGAGACCTCCACATAGCCTTTAAAGGAATGCGGAGAACCGACCAGGGCTTCTGACTTAATGTCCAATCCTCACCTTCTCGTGGTGCACCTTGTTGGGTATCTACCTGGATACTAAACGAACGAGGATGGGCTGGCAATTTGGTATTTAGCCGACCAAATTGTATTCTTATTGGCTTAAACCAACATACAAAATGATGGTACACATGACAAAATAACAAGGCACCCCCCCGTTATTTTCACCAGGGAACAGGGTGAACAGCAAAAAGTCGGATACTGGAACAAACCCTAAACACACACCCCAACTCAACATCACCAGAGTTAAAGATCGGTACTATCAATATAAGAAACCTAAATAGCAAAGAAATGGAGCTAGCTGAGGAATTAGATAAGTACCAGATTGACATAATAGGGGTGACTGAAACAAAAGAGACAAAAACTGGTGAGATCTTTCTGAGCAATAAATACAAAATGTTATATTCAGGTAATAACAATCAAGGAAAAGAAGGTGTAGCCATGGTATTCAACACAAAATATGATGCTAGTCTTCTTGAATGGCAGGCAATCTCAAGTAGAGTGATGTAGGTAAATATCAGAATGGGGAATTGGACAATGAGACTTATTTGTGCCTATGGTCCCACAGAAGGTTCTACTAAGGTAGAAGTGGAGGAATTTTTTAATGCTTCAGAAAAAACATCTGACATATAAAAGGAAAAGTTGGTTCCTGGTTGGGGATCTAAATAGCAGAGTAGGAAATGATTGTCAGACATACAAAAATATTTTGGGAAAATTTGCAGAAAAGAGCAAAGCTAATAATAATGGTGTTGGATTCTGAATAAGGAGAAATTTAAGTTATTACTATTCCTTACAGAATCCAACTTAATCCACCATACCAAAGGCTACACTTGTAAAAATTAATTGATATTAATACCATGATTGTAAATTATTATTCATGTAATTGCCTTGAGTTTATTTATTAAATTTTATTAATTAATCTAAAATATGTATTAGCAATGATAGGACCTTGTATTGAAATATTATTCTGTTTATTTTGATTATTCCTAATTTAATATTATAAGGAATTGTATATATAAGTTTAATATGCCTTATGTGAATTATAATATTTTCATTTTTTATATATCACTACCAGTATGTAAAGATATAATGTTATGCAATATTTCTGTTTTTATTTTATTTTGTTTGTTACTATGGTGACGGGCTAGGAATAGCTAGTGCGTGCATAGATCGCGAGATATGGTATTCAACTGCAGAGAAGGAATTGACATAGGAAAGTGTGAGAAACAATTTTGGGCGGAAAAAAGAAGGGAGGTATATAAGCTGAGAGCGGAGAAATCCAGGGGGCTTCTCTTTTTCAGGACTGACCATTCTGGGTCACGAGAGCATTGAGTATAGCACACACAGACGAGGAGAATACTAGAGGCAGCAAAGTGAATGCAAAGGATTGCTGTGTCTAGAACTTTAGTGCTATAATTGGACTTTTTTAAGGACCGGGAAAGTAATAGGCAACTGAGAATAATTCTAGAAGTTAAAGAATTACAACGTGTTCCATTAGTTTCATGGAACTTTAACAGAGAGCTGAATTGGTCGAATAGTGTTAAAGAAGGAATGAGCATTTTCCTTTATCCAAGTATGTCTATACACGTGAAGTGTGACCATTAATAGTTCAGTATTCATAGAGAAGATTTATTCTAAATAGTGTTGCTATAGTGTGCGAAGTAAATATAGTTATAAAGCATGCCCATAGTGAAATTGATGAGCAAAGGATTTATCCAGTAAGAACTGTCCAATTTTATGTTACTTCAGTGCAGAGATATGTGTGTAATTCCTCCTGTTAATCCCCACATTAACTATAACGTTTTTTGCTGAAATCAGTCGGAGTATGAAGTATGAAAGTGTATACTCATGAAGCAGTTGTTGCCACCATTAATGTATTGAGACTTTACTGACTGTGGCGATAATAGTAAAATTTGTTACTAAGAGATTTTATGACATTGAAGTCTATTAAAAGTTACTTTAATGTTGTGAAAGCTATAAGACTGATGGCAGAATGCCCATAGACGGAATCTGTAAGATGTTGTGACCAGTTAAGCTAAGACTTTTATATTATCTTGTTTTCAGAATTGAGTTTATATGTATAATATATATCCCTGAATTAAATGTTTTGTTTTGATGATTTTAAAATTGTGTTTGCCTGAATCTCCTTTACTGCGCCGTCCATGAAATTATCGGACCTAGCAGGAGCTTTAAAGATAAGAGATAAACTCGGTCTATGTAAGAAATAATGTTGATATAAAATTAGTCTATGCTTGATTTCACTACATTTCATTAGACTAATCTAGATATAGAGTGGCGCAGTCTAAAAATATAAATTTCTCTATATTTAAATTAGCAATAAACCAGCAACTTTTACTTGTTTAAGAACAGAGTTAAAACAAGATTGCAGATCAAAAACACGGAAGTATGATCAAACAATGGCAAATACCTGTTGGATTTCTGCTCAGGACATGGACTGGTTATTACTAACACCATTTTCCAACATAAAAATGTGCACAAATTCACATGGAGAGAAGAAGCAAGGAATACGGAAAGTTTCATTGACTATGTTATTGTTGATAGTGATGTTTTTTCCCTGGTGCAGGACACCAGAGTGTACAGAGGATTTGAAATTGGAAGTGAACACTATTTACTCTTGAGCAGGATAAAACTGAATTTCATATTGAAAAGAATAACATGTAAGAAAGTTTTAAAGCGAATAAAAGTTGAGCAGTACTCAGATGTGAATTATAGACTAAAATACACAAAGATTATTGAAGAAAAAATGAAAGAGTTTGAGAACAGGAATCAAACCTTGGAGATTCAGTGGCAAGCTTTGAAGAAAACCCTGATTGATTCAGCCAGAGAGGCAAGTGGTAAGGTAGAAATATCAGAACTCCATGGTGGACACAGGAAGTTAAAGAGGCAGTGAAGAAAAAGAAGAATGCATAGCAAAAGTTCCTGGCAAATAAGTCAGCTTGTTTGAGAATACAGAGACAAATGTAAGAAAGTTAAACAATGTGTAAAACTAGCTAAACAAAAGTCATGGGAGGACTTTGGCAAGAACATAGACAATAAATATCAAGAAGGTGGCAAAATATTCTGGAGGTTGTTGAAGAAGCTTAGAAATGGAAGAAAGAGTGCTGTAAAAGCAGTTAGAGATGATAAAGGTACATGAAAACGGGAGAAAAAGATATCCTTGAAGTATGGAGTAATTACTTTGAAAAATTGCTAAATGAAACAAGTAGTAGTAGAACAGTGGTAAAAAACACTCAACAGGCATATAGTCAGGAATACATATCCATACTTGAAGTAGATAAAGCCATCAAAGGCTTGAAATGTGGAAAGGCAGCAGTGGTAGATGATATTCGACCAGAAATGCTGGAGTATTGTGGTATAAAAGTCTTATAGTGGCTGCACTGCATAGTTCAAAAGGCCTGGACAGAGGGATGAATTCCAGATGATAGGAGTAGAGCTCTCATAGTACCCATATATAAAAAGGGAAATAAAACTGAATGTGAGAATTACAGAGGTATTTTCCTACTGAGTGTTCCTGGCAAGATCTATGCAAGTATAATTGAGAAACGGTTTACAAGAATTGTGGAAGAAAAGCTTGGTGAAGAACAAACTGGATTCAGGCCAAATAGAGGCTGTCAAGATCAGATATTCACTTTACGAGAAATAATTGAGAAAGCATGGGAATATAACAAAGATCTGTATTTAAGTTTTGTTGATTTGGAAAAGGCATATGACAAGGTGCCAAGAGAGAAGCTATTCAATACGCTACAGTTATATGGTGTCAATGGGGCATTATATCAAACAATACTTAGTCTGTATTTGAGTTGTAAGTTGGCAGTTAGAATTGAATGAAGTACAGGAAGATGGTTTAATGTTAAATCTGGTGTGAGACAAGGATGTACATTATCCCCTCTGTTATTCATTATCTATATGGATCACATTTTGAAGGAAAGTGGTATTAAAAATGATATCAGAATTGGAGATGTTAATGTCAGCTCTTTGCTTTATGCGGACAATGTTATACTTCTAAATAAATCTGCTACAAGCTTGCAAGATTCCCTGACTAAATTGAATAACTGTGTAATAGATATGGTATGAAGGTCAGCAATAAAAAGACAAAGACAACGAAAATAGGTAGAATCGTTGAAAATGTCAACTGCATTATGAACGGAGATCCTGTGGAACAAGTAAAACGTTTCAGCTACTTAGGCAGATTTTTAGTGAAGATGGTAAATTAAAAAGGAAATAGACAACAGAATCAACAAAGCTAGTATGGTAGGAAGTCAATTGAATAAATTCATATGGAATAAGACAGAAATTAGTCGGAACACTAAATTAGCTGTATACAAGACAGTGTTCAAACCAGTTTTAATTTATGGATCTGAGAGCTGGGTCAGAAGTAAAACACTTGACCAAAGACTAGAGACCACAGATATGAGAGTCCTGAGAAAGATTATAGGCATGAACAGATGGCATCAATGGCAATATCATATTAAAAATGAGGATATTAGGAAAGAACTTGACATTGTCAGCATCCAGGAATGGGTTAGCAGAGCTAATCTCAGTTGGTATGGTCACTTAAACAGAATGGGAGAGGAAAGATTAGCAAAACAAGTGTTGTCTGGCAGGTTGGCAGGAAAACGACCCAGGGGAAGACCAAGATATAGGTGGATTGATGTGGAACAAAGTGCCTTGGATGATAGAAATATAAGATATGATAATGTTGAAGTCTTGAGAAGTAACAGACTGATTTGGAGGAAAATTGTAGATAGAAGGTTAGTAATGATGTAAATTTTTCATGTAATACTATCATATCCTGTACACCCCTTGAGGGTACATGTCAGGAATTTGATGATGGTCATGATTGTGGAAATTTATGGTAATATCCAAATTGACAATAATACAAAATATGAAACATCAGCATTGAAAATTAAAGATTATGGATTTTTGTGTTCACTTATAATCTGGAATGAAATTTGTGCAGGATCAATGTAGCAAGTAAAATGCTTCAGAATCCAAATACCAATTTTACGTGACTCTATAAATGCAATAAATAATGTAATCGACTCTACTAAAGAATTAGTAAACTTAACTCAACTTAAAATTTTATAGAGGCACCAGGACCTATAGAGCCAGCACTATACTTAGGTTAAGCTAATTCATGTTGTGAAAATAAGCTGAAACCAATACTGCATTACAACTGCATACCTTCTTTATAGTGAGAGTTTGGGAGAATAAGAATATAAATTTGTCTTATTTTGTATTAGCTGGCAGTGAAACAAATGAAAATTGATCTGGTATTTTTTTTTTCTCTGCTTAATAGAATGGTAATGATATGCAAGTTATGCAAAATGAAATCTTGTTTGAGGATACTTGTTAATTTATTTCAAAAATAATCTGTGAATGCACTTGGGCTTAAGTTTATAACAGAGGATGAGAGATAAATAATGCCACTAATGATAAATAATCACATAGGTTGCAATTCAATTTTTGGAAACAGCGGCGAGTCAGATCTTCGAGAACATCTTCAAGCAAACTAAGTTTTGGCAGGGATTAACTTATAAATTAATTACATAAAATACTATTTACTGGATAAAATAAATAAAACCTTTTTATTACATTCATTGGAGGCCATCCATAGTCAAATAATTTGATAGTGAATGAGATGTCTTAAAATGAAAAAGAAATAAAAAGTGTAAATTATGCAAAGAAAATAAGGCAATATATTTTGAGCATTCAGAACTAAGCTGAAAATTTACTCGCCACTTGTCTATGCCAACTCGCCTGTGATGAATGGATTTCTGGAGCTCTACCTCTACCTATTAAGAAATTAGTTATAACCCCTAAAAAAAACACAGATTAAACAAACTTCTTGATGATTGTTAGCTGGGAATCAAAATGCAGTGTATCAGGGAATAAAAATGAGTGTGTACTCATTTTGGAAGGATTCCTCATTAACACAGTCTTCTAAAACCCCATAAAGGAGGTTGTCCAATATGATCCATTGTGAACTGTATTGACTTTTTCATATATAGAACTGCTAAGTTTAATTTACATGTATTAATTGTCCATATTGGACAATACTGTATGCCCACAGATGCAAGACCCTTCGACACTTCTATGCATCTCAAAAGAAGGAGAATCCATTTCTATATTAGAGTAATCAATGTGTTTCATGGGATGAGTGTTTATTATTATACGTCAGAAAATTACCTTTTCTTATATGAAAATTCTAGTTCTTAAAGTGGTAACTATTTTGCTTGTACAACAGTTGGAAAATTTATGTATAAAGCATGTGATTTTGTGCGTTGGTGACTAATTCGTACATCCTTTATTTCTTTCTCCCCATTAGCATGAATTGGCTATTCTTGGCACATTGTCAAGAATAGCCATTGTCAAGAATAGCCTGGTTCTATGAACTGTGTGCATACAATACAAGATCATTCTTCAAGAATTCCACACATTTTCTTGAAAAAAAATCAAGGATATTCAAACAAAAGAGCCAGATTGGTTAGTCAGTTTTGACATTGTTTCTCTATTCACCAATATTCCATTATATAACACTATTAGTTGACAATATAATGATTTCCCCTCCTGATGTGAAATTTTTTTTCAATTTGTTACACAATCAGGATATTTCAAATGGAAAAATGAGATTCTATAAACAGATTGAAGGCACAGTTATGGGTAACCCTGTGTCTCCACCTTTAGTAAACTATTTTGAACCATCGGAAAAATACTTTGTTCTCATCCATTCCTCCCCAACTATTTGGTTTCATTATGTTTTTGAGGGTTGACCTCATATTGAAAATGAACTTGCCACTTTCCTACACTGGATCAATAACCTTCACCCATGCATTGAATTCACCATGGAAAAAGAGAATGCTAGTATTTCACCATTCATGGACATCCATTTTATAGTTCGCCTACCGTTTGTAGCTCTCTCTCCTTGACATTTTGCCAAGAATAGTTGATTCATGCTGAAGGGGAGAAAGAAATGAAGGATGTACGAATTGGTTGCCAACATGCGAAATCACATGCTTTCTTGTCTGTCGCTGTACTAGTACTAGCTTGATTTTTGTTGTCGCTTTTTTGCATTATTTTTTATTATTAATTTGTATGATGGATCCAGTACAGTCAACAAGTTCTGTTGTTAAATGTTTCAGTAGCTCTTGCCAAAGAATATTGAATAATGTGCTGACATTCTGCAAAAAAGAATCGTTAGAAGGCCGTCTCCTTGTTCCCCTTTCTCAAGTCATAAAACATGCAAGTGCAATTGCGGGCATATCGGGATCGACTGTTAAAAGAATTCGTAGGGAATCAAAAGGTGAAGGTATGCCAAAATTTAAATCTCCTAAAAAAAAGCGCCAGAGTAAAGAAAACCATCGAAACCGTAGCTTTGAATGATTTTGATGTAGACATCATAAGAACTATTCACGAATTTTACGTGGTAGAGAAAAGAGTGCCAACTGTTCCGAAATTTATTCCTGTGCTTAAAGAAAAAATTAATTTTCCTTGGAAAAGGGAAACTTTAAGGAAAATACTTCATAAAATCGGATTTTGTTTCAAAAAGTCCCAGAATAAAAGGAAACTTATCATGGAGCGAAGTGACATTGTTTTATCAGTATTTGAGAGCAATAAGATGTTTCAGGGAGGAGAAAAGACCGATTGTGTATCTAGATGAAACTTGGATTGATAGTAATTTAACTTATGGAAAATGTTGGCAGTCTAATGAGCAATGTGGAGTGCTATAAACTGGAAATGCCTCACTGCGCATAATATATTTTGTGTGTGGTTGGAGAAATGGGTTTTTTTACCGAATTCAAACTTACTAAACAAAGCCAATTACCATAGGCAAATGAATTCTACGATCTTCGAAAAGTGGGCAGAAGAAAAACTGATTCCAAACCTTCTTAAAAATGCTGTTGTTATAATTGATAACGCCTCATATCATTCTATTCGATTAAACAAAGTTCCAGATTGGTCTAATAAGAAGCAAGTTCTTATGGATTGGCTCTCTGCAAATAACATTTCTCATTCCCCAGATATGCGAAAAATTGAATTGCTTAATTTGGTCAAAAGAAACTCGCTCACAACTAAACTATTTAAATTCGACACAATGCTCAAAGAGCATGGATTTCTAGCTTTGAGGCTATCACCATATCATTGCGATATTAATGCTATTCAGTATGTTTGGGCAGAAGTGAAAAGTTTCATTTGCCATTGCAACGTAACTGGAGATATTGACATGTCAAAACTTTTTAAGCTTTCAGAACAAGCGAGTGAAAGTATTACAGTTCAAAACTGGAGAAAATATTGCTTTCATGTCACCTAATTGGAAAATATATATTGGGACAGAGACGGAATTATCGAAGAATTATGCGAACCTTTGGTGATCAGTTTAAGTGAAAGTGATGGCGATTCGGACACCGATTCAGATATGAAGATTAAAAGGATTTGATAATGGTATTTTTTTCCAACCTTATCTTGCATGGGTTTGTTAAAAGAGTCACAACAAGTCATAAATAATTAATCGGTTTAGGACATTAAAGTGTCTCAGTTCTCTCAACTGTAAGTTTAGAATATCTAAGTTCATTTGAAAAAATTTCTGTTTTTCTGTATAATTATTTTTATTTTATAGAAAACTTATGTAAAAATAAACTTAGTTAAATTTTTGTTTATGCTATACCTTTTTTAATTTTGTTAATACTCTATGTACATTTATCCAACTGTTATACAAGCAAAATAGTTACACTTTAAAAACTACAATGTTCGTAAAAGAAAAGCTAAATTTTCCGACCTGTAATAATAAACAAACACATCCCAAAAGACAGATTGATTACCCTATTTTCGGAATGGATTCTCCTTTTTCTGACATGCGCAGAAGTGTCGAGGGACCTCTAATCGGTGGGCGAACTATACTTGCATAGCCTTTGGTACTTTGTCAACCAGTGTTTATCACAAACCTACCTTTACTGGCGATACATTTTTCAAAACTCTGATCATTTTATCTGATCCTTTTTACTAGCATAGTCTTTGGTACTTTGTCAACCAGTGGTTATCACAAATCTACCTTTAGTGATGATACATTTTTCAAAAGTCTGACTTCACACCTCCCTAAAAATTGGCATTGTCAAGTCATTAATTAGTAGAGAGCATAACGCGTGTGCTCTTCTCATTCAAACTTACAACAAGAGTTCTCATGATTAAAAATTTACAACCCTCATCAATTCCAACAGATAATTGTCTCTTATACTGCAACACCTAAGGATTATTCAACAGACTGCAGTGATCTAATCCCTTATATTTCTGGTATCTCTGATACCTATTGGTAGAATTTTGACACCTTAATCTTACATATTTTCCTATCAACATAATTTCTCGTCTGGTCCATCTAAAAATGCAAACTGTCACCTCTATCTTTAGCCGGTGTTTTTCAAGATCCCTTGTGAATTTAATTTTACATACTTTGGGCAGACAAGCCATTCTGTAAAAAAACATCAGTATTACTGTGAATATGCGAAATTTAAACCTCCGAAGCCTGATCTTGTACAGAATAATATTGACATTAAACACAGTATCCTGTGAGATGAAACTCATCTTCTTCATAGAAGCATTAAATATGAACTAACACATTTTAAAAGAAAATTGTGGTCTTTTTACATAACCTGAATCATAATGTTTCTCTCTTTCAAAAGTTTAGATTTCGATTTTATGTAGCCATCAAAAATAGTTTTAATATTAGTTATTAATATTAAATTCTTTCATGGGATAACCACTTTTAATTGTTAAACTGATTGTTTAATGTACCTTGCAAGGGTGTATATTCAGGTTGTACTAGGTGTGTGGTGCACACCCACGGAATAGAAATATCATCATCATCATCAAATTCCTGCCATGTACCCTCAAGGGGAGTACAGGATATGAGAGTACTACATGAAAAATTTACATCGATACTAACTTCCTATCTACAATTTTCCTCCAAATCAGTCTGTTACTTGTCAAGACTCCAACATTATCAGATCTTATATTTCTATCGTCTAAAGCACTTTGTACCGTATCAATCCACCTATATCTTGGTCTTCCTCTGGGTCATTTTCCTGCCAACCTGGAAGAGAACACTTGTTTTGCTAATCTTTCCTCTCCCATTCTATTTAAGTGACCATACCACCTGAGATTAGTCTGCTAACGCATTCCTAGATGCTGACAATGTCAAGTTCTTTCCTAATATCCTCTTTTTTAATATGATATTGCCACTGATGCCATCTGTTCACGCTTCTAATCTTTCTCAGGACTCTCATATCTGTAGTCTCTAGTCTTTGGTCAGGTGTTTCACTTCTGACCCAGCTCTCAGATGCATAAGTTAAAACTGGTTTGAACACTGTCTTGTATACAGCTAATTTAGTGTTCCGACTAATTTCTCGCTTATTCCATATGAATTTATTCAATTGACTTCCAACCATATGAGCTTTGCTGATTCTGTTGTCTATTTCTATATTTAATTTACCATCTTCAGTAAAAATCGTGCCTAAGTAACTGAAATGTTTTACTTGTTCCACAGGTTCTCCATTCACAACACAGTTGACATTTTCAATGATTCTGCCTATTTTCATTGTCTTTGTCTTTTTATTGCTGACCTTCATACCATATCTATTACAACAGCTATTCAATTTAGTCAGAGAATCTTGCAGACTTGTACTGGATTTATTTAGAAGTATAACAACGTCCACATAAAGCAAGGAGCTGACATTAACATCTCCAATTTTGATATCCTGTTTAATACCACTTTCCTTCATATGTGATCCATATAGATAATGAATAACAGAGGGGATAATGTACATCCTTGTCTCACACCAGATTTAACATTAAACCATCTTCCTGTACTTCCTTCAATTCTAACTGCTGACTTACAACTCAAATAAAGACTAAGTATTGCTTGATATAATGCCCCATTGACACCATGTAACTGCAGCGTATTGAATAGCTTCTCTCTTGGCACCTTGTCATATGCCTTTTCCAAATCGACAACACTTAAATACAGATCTGTGTTATATTCCCATGCGTTCTCGACTATTTGTCGTAAAGTGAAGATCTGATCCTGACAGCCTCTATTTGGCCTGAATCCAGCTTGTTCTTCACCAAGCTTTTCTTCCACAATTCTTCTCAACCGTTTATCAAGTATACTTGCATAGATCTTGCCAGGAACACTCAGTAGGGAAATACCTCTGTAATTCTCACATTCGGTTTTATTTCCCTTTTTATATATGGGTACTATGAGAGCTCTACTCCAATCATCGGGAATTCGTCCTTCAGTCCAGGCTTTCTGAACTATGCAGTGCAGCCACTGTAAGACTTTTATACCACCATACTTCAGCATTTCTGGTCGAATATCATCTACTCCTGCTGCCTTTCCACATTTCAAGCTTTTGATGGCTTTTTCTACTTCAAGTATGGATATGTATTCCTAACTGCATGCCTGGTCAGTGTTTTTTATCACTGTGCTGTCATCACTGCTTGTTTCATTTAGCAGTTTTTCAAAGTAATTACTCCATACTTCAAGGATATCTTTTTCTCCTGTTTTCATGTCACCTTTATCATCTCTAACTCCTTTTACAGCACTCTTTCCTCCATTCCTAAGCTTCTTCAACAACCTCCAGAATATTTTGCCACCTTCTTGATATTTATTTTCTATATTCTTGCCAAAGTCCTCCCATGACTTTTGTTTATCTAGTTTTACACAGTGTTTAGCATTCTTAAATTTGTCTCTGTATTCTGTAAGAGTAAAAGCTGACTTATTTTCCAGGAACTTTTGATATGCTTTCTTCTTTTCCTTCACTGCCTCTTTAAGTTCCTGTGTCCACCAGGGAGTTCTGATTTTTTTATCCTTGCACACAACCTCACCACATGCCTCTCTGGCTGAATCAATCAGTGTTTTCTTGAAGGCTTGCCACTGAATCTCAAGGTTTAGTTCCTGTTCTCAAACTCTTTCATTTTTTCTTCAATAATCTTTCTGTATTTTAGTCTACAGTTCACATCTGAGAGCTGCTCAACTTTTATTCGCTTTAGAACTTTCTTACATGTTATTAATTTCAGAAATTCAATTTTATCCTACTCAAGAATAAATAGTGATCACTTCCAATTTCAAATCCTCTGTACACTCTGGTGTTCTGCACCAGGGAAAAAACATCACTATCAACAATAACATAATCAATGAGACTTTTCTTATTCCTAGCCTCTTCTCTCCATGTAAATTTGTGCACATTTTTATGTTGGAACATGGTGTAAGTAACAAACAATCCATGTCCTGAGCAGAAATCAAACAGATATTTGCCATTATTATTAGCTTTGCTCTTTTCTCCAAATTTTCCCAAAATATTTTTATATGTCTCACAATCATTTCCTACTCTGCTATTTAGATCCCCAACAAGGACCAACTTTTCCTTTTTCTTTGTGTCAGTTGCTTTTTCTAAAGCGTTAAAAAATTCCTCCACTTCTACCTTAGTAGAACCTTATGTGGGACCACAGGCACAAATAAGTCTCACTGTCCAGTTCCCCATTCTCATATTTTCCCACATTACTCTACTTAAGACTGACTGCCATTCAAGAAGATTAGCCTCATATTTTGTGTTGAATACTATGGCTACTCCTTCTTTTCCTTGATTGCCATTGCCTGAATATAACATTTTGTATTTATTGCTCAGAAAGATCTCACCAGTTTTGGTCTTTTTTGTTTCAGTCACCCCTATTATGTCAATCTGGTACTTATCTAATTGTTTCATGGCTTCATGTGATTCCTTAAATTAAACTCTATATACTAATACTTCATGAAGAAGACACTTTTCCAAGTATAAACACTGCATCATGTGAATTCACGTTAATAGCCCAGATGTGCAGTCACAAACATGGACACCTTTGAGCCCTTTGAATAGACATACAGATCATGCAGCAGGTCAAATTCTTAGCTTTCCAGTAGTTTTAAATGACCAAAAAGGCGAGGCAGGCTGAGACAATAGCACCCAGAAATCAGTGGCTGACTGGTTATTGTGTCAATCAATCCAATCGAGCATGGTCATTTGTTGTGTGTTGCTGTTTTTGTTTTCTGAGTTTCATCTGTTTTGCGTGTGTCAAGTGTGAGCTGGAATTTAGGACACCAATATAGATAAGTTTTTAATATATAATTTTATAACTTTTTTTCCATATTTATAATGAGTAAACATGGACAAAATGTAACCAACATTTTCTGAATGTTACAGTTACATTTTGAATGCAACAATTTCTGCCAGAGCATTTGTGGATTGCATGATTATAGTCGAAGGAGGTTGGAACATTAAGTAAAACGAGCTATTTTAGCCTTTATGTGGTTCAATCCTGAAAAATAATAATTTTGAAAGTAATCACATTTTCCGATTTTTGTGCATATTATATATAGCTGTATTTAAAAATCATATCAAATTCACATTATCTGTGTCTCACTCTAGTATTTGCCAATGATAATCTAATCTCACTATGAAGCATAAACCCTTTGTACTTCTCATATAAATGGCATGCATTAAGCATGACCATTGTTCATTTGACCTTTATGCTTTCTATATTTAAAATTATATTAATTTATAAATTAAAGTATTCAAAGTTATCCTACAATTAACTGCATGGACCAACTGAGATGAGTGTTGATGCTCTATGCACTCTTAAAACTTTCATTCTTCAATAAAAATGCAATCATATGGTCAAATTGATGGGAATTTTGTAGCATGGATCGCATAAGCTACACAACAGCACACCCAATATAAATGGGCCTGCAACATCAGTGGTACCGTGTATTCCTCTTCTTTCATTTGCTTGTTGTTTCCATACACTGATGGCATACTATTATTTTCAGTATAAAGTTTTTGTACTTTCATTCAAGTTTATTAAAGTGTTTATTGTATAATTTTGTTGTATTCAATACATTATCTATATTTAACTTCCAAGTCAGAAGTCAGAATTGAAGGAGGTACAGGAAAATGGTTAAACCAGGTGTGAGACGAGGGCACATACTATCTGTACTGTTATCCATCATCTATATGGATCACATTATCAAGGAAAGTGATATTAAAACAAACCTAATATCAACCTTGCAGTTTTTATTCTCAGCATTTTACTTTATGCCGTCGATGTTATTATTATTAAGAGAGACTTCCAGAGAGTCAGGGAACAATCAAAGGAGGTCACATACTACAAGCACCAGCTGCCAGACTTGTTCTTGAATTCATTCACACTGCTTGCATGCGCACACGCACACAAATTATCCAATGGCAATCCATTTAAATCACACACAGCTATGAGAAAAAATTATAGATCTCACCCCTTTCTTAGCAGCATTCATGCTCAGCTTCCAAAGATACCCTCTTGGATTCTCCTTAAAAGAATTTCACCACTCATCTAAAGAGCACTCCCTATTGAGCAAGCTGTCTTCAGGCCAGGAAGAAGTTGCTGTGACCAGGTCTTGGCCCTGACAACAAAGATTGAAGCAGGCTTCCAGAAGAAACTTAAATCCGGAGTCACTTTCATCGACCTAATATCAGCTTATGACAGTCTGGATCAGGGATCTCTTCCTAAAGCTGAGTAATATCATAAGAGGCAAAACAACTTTCCAGTTTTTGAATCCATTCTCTCCAACAGAAAGATCCAGGTCCATATTAGTGGAAAAAAGAGCATGCCCAGATTCCTCCACAATGGTTTTTCCACAGGGCTCTGTGTTATCCCCTTTACTATTTAACATCGACATGCCTGACTTACCACATACCAGCTCAAGCAAATATGATATGCTGATGATCTCACTATCCTACACCAGTCTACCTCCTTTGCCAACCTGAAAACAACCTTGAACACAGACCTGAACATCCTGGAGGTGTACTTCAAGCAGTGGTACCTGAAGCCAAATCCAACAAAAACTGTGTCCGCTGCATTCCACCTGAATAATGCAGAGCCGAATTGACACCTCAACCTCTCTTTCAGTGACAAAAATGGTAAAACATGAGCCTCACTGGAAATACCTTGGAGTGAGCCTGGACAGACGCCTAACCTATAAAAGGCACATCACCATCCTGTCCAACAAAGTTAAAATGAGAAATAATATCATCTCATGGCTTCCTGGAACAACCTGGAGTTGTGGTGCTAGTGCCTTAAGGTCATTTGCACTAGCCCTCACATTCTCTGCAAAAGAATACTATGCCCCTGTCTGGGAAAGAAGTGCGCACACTAATATTACAGATACCCAGCTAAAATCTACCATGTGCACAATTAGTGGGACAGTGAGAAGCACCCCCCCCCCCTTCCCTGGCTGCCTGTCCTATCTAACATTGCTTCAAATATATGGAGAAGACAAGCCTCGAGTAAAGTATTTAATAAAGTAATGAGCAACCCACTCCTGCATCAGACTCTCATAAATCCACCTATTATTCATCTTAAATCAGGAAATCCTTTCTGGACCATGGACGAACTCTCTTCAGCTGCCTTATCATCAACACCTAACATGTGGAGAGAAAACCGGTCCAACAATCTTTCAACAAATGGTTTCCTGGTTGAAGATTCCTGTGCTCTGCAGACTGGTTTTGTCCTTCCTAGGAAGATTTGGTCATCTATCAACGTGATCAGAACTGACCAGGGCATACGTGGCTACCTACTGCATAAATGGAGACTATCAGACAACCCTTATTGCGACTGTTCCCCTGTGGCCCAGACAATCGCTCATATTGTGAATGACTGCCCATGTTGGTGGTTTCCAGGACATCCACGAAGTGACAGATGAGGCCCTGGATTGCTTTCTGGTCTGGACATTGACCTGTAGCTGCTTTTGCTATAAAAATAAATAAATAAATTTAGCAATTTTTCAAAGTAATTACTCCATACCTCAAGAATATCTCTTTCTCCAGTTTTCATGTCCCCCTTTGTCCTCTAATTCCTTTTACAGCATTCTTTCCTCCATTTCTGAGCTTTATCGACAGCCTCGAAAATATTTTGCCACCTTCCTGATATTTATTTTTTATGTTCTTACCGAAGTCTTCCCATGATTTTCGTTTAGCTAGTTTTACAGTGTGCAGCTTTCTTACATTTATCTCTGCATTCTTTAAGAGCACAAGCTGACTTAATTGCCAGGAACTTTCAATATGTTTTCTTCTTTTCCTTCACTGCCTCTTTAAGTTCCTGTGCCCACCATGGAGTTCTGGTTTTTCTATCCTTGCAGACAACCTCACCACATGCCTCCCTTGTTTTCTTCAGGGCTTATCACTGAATCTCCAAGGTCTGGTTCCTGTTCTCAAACTCTATGTATTTTAGTCTACAGTTCACATCTGAAAGCTGCTCAACTTTTATTTACTTTAAAACTTTCTTACATGTTCTTGTTTTCAATATGAAATTCAATTTTATCCTGCTCAAGACTAAATAGTGATCACTTCCAATTTCAAATCCTCTGTACACTCTGGTGTCCTGCACCAGGGATAAAACATCAGTAACGACAATAATATAGTCAGAGACTTTTCTTATTCCTCACCCTCTTCTCTCCAAGTGAATTTATGCACATTTTTATGTTGGAACATTGTGTAGTAATGACCAGTCCATGTCCTGAGCAGAAATCCAACAGGTATTTGCCATTATTATTTGCATTGCTCTTTTCTTCAAATTTTCCCAAAATATTTCTGATGTCTGAAAACCATTTTCTACTCTGCTATTTAGATTCCCAACAAGGACTGACTTTTCTTTTTTTTTCATTGTATGAATTGCTTTCTCTAAAGCCTTAAAAAATTCCTCCACTTCTACCTTAGTAGAAGCTTAAGTCTCATTGTCCAGTTCCCCATTCTGATATTTATCCACATCATTCTACTTGATACTGCCTGCCATTCAAGAAGATTAGCTTCATATTTAGTGTTGAATACTACAGCTACTCCTTTTCCCTGAGTGTTATTGCCTGAATACAGTATTTTGTATTTAGTGCTTAGAAAGATCTCACCAGTTTTTGTCTTTTTTATTTCAGCCACCTATATTATATTGATCTAGTACTTATCCAATTCCGGCAGCTCGATTTCTTTGCTATCCATGCCTCTTATGTTGATAGTACCGATCATGAATTCTGATGATACTACTTTTTGATGTGTCAGTCAGACATCCTCTTATCCACGCTAATATTTTATAATCCAAACCCATATTCTCCAATTTATGCAACAGTCTTCCATGCTTTATTCTGTCAAAAGCCTTAGCAAAATCCAAAAGTATCATGGTGTTTCCATTTCCCTTGTCAATTCCATTCCCCAACCAACTTTTCCAAAATCTTCACCACTACTCCTGAGATATCGATTTGTCAATAGCTGGATATATTGATCTTTGCAACACCATTGTGCAATGGGATTATCATGCATTCTTTCCAATCCTGCAGTATCCTCTCTGTTCTGAGATTCAAATTATATAGCCTAGTTAAAGAAATAGCAGTTCTGCTGAACACTCTTTTAGCACCCCTGATATTCTATTGGTCCTTATTGCAGAATTCTTATTCAGTTTGTGCAACAGCTCTAATTCCTCTTCCTCGTGCACCTGAGTTTCTTCATCCAGTAAAGAGGAAGCAGTGAACTCAATGTTGCATAAAACAGGTTGATAGCTTTTATTAATTAGTTGAACAACCTCTTCTTCATCTGTCACCCTCAACACCATCTGCATTCAGTACAGTAATTCTTCATATTTATTCTTTCTTTGACTTGCAATATGATAGAATTCTTTAGTGCTATCTTTAGCTTGCAGAACCAGTTTCTTTTCATACTCAGACTTAGCTTTCCATAACAAAATTTGTAATTCTTGTGGCTTGCTGCTTATAAATTTCATAACGGACACCATCCTTATGCGGACAGTATTCCTTCCACATCATCCTTTTCTTGTGAATCTCTTGCTTGATAAGATTACAAATCCATTTGACCCCAACCTATTTAATCTTCAAACTCTCAGGACACATTCAGATAATGCATCATTTAAGTATATTTCAATGTTTCCCATGCACTGTCGATATTTTTCCCATCCAGCAACTGATACCATTGTGCTGCACTCAGTATACTCCTCAGGTGTTCATAATTTCCTGCTTTGTAGTTCAGCATGTAACCTGTTCTGAATGGAACATTCCTAAACTTAGCCACTTCCCAAGTGAGTACTGTTTGATCATTGGCACCAATTGGAGGCAAAATAGTTATGTCTTCTACTGAAACACCATCTGACACCATAATCAAATCTAACACCCTTTGACCTTGAGTTCCTTCTGTCACATGATGCTTGAGGAAGCCGTCTCACAACAGCTCAATAAATTCAGTTTTATTCTTCCAATGAGATTTTACTGTTATCAATCAATGTTTGGATAATTAAAGTCTCACATTATGATGACTCTTTTCACATCCTTTATCTTTATTTAGTGATGCATTTCTTCTTTACTAGCAACTGATCAATCTGGTCTGTAACAACATCCCTGTATGTATTTGATCTTCTTAGATTCCACCTCACACCAAATAGCTTCAAACTCACTGTCACATGAAAAACTCTTACTAGTATTACAATCATAGGTGTCAACATTAACTGGATTCAAATCATCTGATATCATTAGCATCATGTCCCTTTCTTTCCTATCCTGTCTATCCTTGCTAAAAATACTGTGTCCTTTGCACTTGATACTGGTTAGTATTTCTGATTCTCATAGCCAGGTCTCACTAATGCCTACAACCTGAAGTCCCACCATACTACCCAAGACAATAAACTCTGCCTCTTTGTTTCTGATACTCCTAGATAGCAGTTATGTACAGACATAAGACAGAATTGTACTGCTAAATAAATCCAATACAAGTCAGCAGAATTCCCTGACTAAATTGAATAACTGCTGTAAATTGGGTATAAAAATCAGCAATAATAAGACAAGCACAATAAAAACATCAACTGCATCCTGAATGGAAAACCTATAGAACAAGCAACACATTTCAGCTATTTAGGCATAATTATTAGTGAAGATGGCAAGGTAAATATAGAAATAGAACAGCAGAATTAATAAAGCAGGTATGATACAAAGTGAATAATAACAACTAAATAAATTTATATGGAAATAAGAGAAACATTAGCCAAAACACTACATTAGCTGTATACAAGAGTGTTCAAACTAATTGTGACTTACTGATCACAGATCTGGGTTAGAAATAAAATACTTGATTAGAGACTGTAGACCACACATGAGAGTTCTGAGAAAGATTATAGGAGTGAACAGATGCCATCAATGGAAGTATCATATTAAAAATGAGGATGTTATGGGGGGACGACGACATTTTTAGCATTCAGGAATGTTTTAGCAAAGCTAATCTTAAGTAGTATGGTCATTTAAGGAGAATAACAGAGGGAAGGTTAATGTTCTTCGCCAGGATAGCAGGAAAAAGATTCTTAGGATTAATATAGTAAAAAGTGGCTTAAAACAGTGTTTTTCAAACTGCGGGTCATAATAAATACACACAAACATACATATTTACTTATTTGCACGCACATATATACATATATATTTTTAAATCAAAACATAATAGAAAACATCAGACTGTATCTCAATGATTTCATAACTTTAACATGTTCACAATGGGTGTTGTCACATTCCACCTTTTCCTTCAATAGAGAACTCACCTGATGGTATATTATATACCTTCTGCATTGAGCAGGTGCATTTTCACAAAGTGTCAAATAAAACATGCTACTTTGAATGATTTTGATTAAATTTTAGTTGTAAAATTACTGCCGACTTTGTCGTCGTCTAAGCAATTCAGGTATAGGCTTTTTATGTCCTGTTCCTGCTCTGCAGATGAAGTTAGTCTTTCCATCTTCGTCTTGGATGTCTGTGGTATCTTCTTGCTGTAGGTTTATATTTATATGCTAGTTTGAGGATCCTATTGTTATTCATCCTTTCTATGTGGTGTAGCTAATTTTGCTGATATTCTTCTGTTTTTGTATGATGTTTTTGTATATAATCGTTCTCTTATTTCTGTGTTTTTCTTTTTATCTAATCTAGTGAGTCCCAGGAAAGGTCTTAGAAACTTCATCTGTGCTGCTTCCAATCTTTGTCTGTTTCTTTGTTTTAGAATCCAAATTTGAGAGATGGTTTTTAGAGGTCATATTATGTCATCTTAATTGAGTTTCTTTAGTCATTTGTTTTCCAAAAGTTCTTTTAATTATGCCATTCATTCTACTGTAAATTTGTAGTCTTGCTTCCAATTGTGAATCAGTGTTGTATTGTGAGATCAAATTTCTTAAGTATTTGAATTCTGTAACTTGTTCTATTATTTTATTGTTAAGCATAATTTTGACATTTTGAATGGTGTTTCCATACTACATTGCTATAGTTTTTGTTTTAGAGATTTTCATTTAAAATTTTTTTGCTATTTCATTTAGATGGTTATTTGCAATTTGGAGTTTATCTTCTGAATTTGAAATTAGCAACTTGATCATCTGCATAAAGTATTGTATTTAGCTGTTTATTTGTTAGTTTAATTCCATCTTTGACAGTTGTTTTCCATTCTTTTAGGATTCTATTCATATAAACATTGAACAGATTCGGGATAAGCCATAACCTTGTCCTACTCCTTCCTTTATAGTTATAGGTTCTGATAATGTTCCATCTGCAAATTTGATGCAAATTTTTGTTTCTCTGTATAGACTTTTCATTGTTTTAATTAATTTAGGAGGTATTTTATCATCCTGTGATATTTTCCAGAGTAGATTTCTGTTCAAATTATCATACACCTTTTCATAGTCAATAAATAGAAGAAAGTGGGACGGTTAAATTCTTTTTTCTATGATCTGTTGCATTGTGAAAGAGGCATCTGTGCATCCTTTCTCCTCTTCTAAAACCACACTATAGACACTGCGGAACTGCAGCACCCCCAATTTTTCTCAATATATAAATATATTTATTAATTTATTTATATTTGCTTGTAATATTTAATTTTATCATCAACAATCCTATACAATTCTCTTATTTTGTATAAAAAAATAATAAAAATCCCTCTTGTAGCACTAGGAGGCCAAAAGATGCCAGAAGCACTGTGTTTACCACAGTATCATATTGCTACGTGAGCAAGCATATGCAAGTCATAATGAGATCAAGCTATTAGCGTAATGCGGCAATGTCCATCGCGCAGTTCCACTGTTGTTTATATGCAGTTTGTGCCAGTAGTAGTGTTCGTATGCTTATCGTGTTTACTTCGTATCTTTAAATATTTGGACATTACAATTAAAGGCATAACATTTGTTATAGTTTTTATTTTAGAACATTATTGGGGTTATTGACAATTATGACCTCAGAAATGCAACCTCAAGAAATAAGTTCTGTGACAGTAGTAAATGCAAGTGAACTACAAAAACTTAAATTTTCACAGTTGACTCTCGCTGAGAAAGTTTCTATTAAAAAAAGAAGCCGTCCTTTACCAGATATTCAAATATCTCAGCCACAAATAAGCAATGATAAGAAGTACATTAGAAGTTTTAATAGAGAGCGGTATAAAAAGAAAAGTTACCTATGTAGTTGTGAAGTGAAAAATGTACTATTTTGTTTTTTGTGTTTGTTGTTTGGAGGTGATATGAAATGGACAAAGGATGGTTTTGTAAATATAAATAAAATGAAAGAAAAAACTGAAAAACATGAACCATCAAAAAAACATATTGAAAATACAGTTTCTTTGTTGCTTTTAGGAACTGTAGATATTAAACAAAAACTTAGTGAGGCCTACAGAATTTCAATTAATGAGCATAACAAAAAGGTTGCTAAAAACCGTGAAATTTTATCCAAGATAACTGAATGCATGTTATTTTGTGGAAATTCTGAAATTCCTTTATGTGTACATGACGAAAAGATGATTTGGCAAATCCAGGTCTATTTAGGGGATTAGTGAATTTAGCATTTAAATTAGATCCAGATTTAAGAAACCATTTAGAAATTAGTACAGTCTTTAAAGGTATTTCTAAGACTATAATACGTTTAGTTTAATCCTTTATCCAAGTGTGAGCAAACAAAGTTGGATAAAGGATTAAACTAAACTTATTATAGTCTAACCAAGTGAAAAATAAACTCTCAACATCTTTCTCTGAATCCAGAATAATCTAATAATAAGGTTGTACACCTTTTGGCAACTCCTATAGGTGGGGATGACCTCTCATTGCTTCTGCCTTGGTGTCTCCACTACTGGGCCTGGCTCCCACTGACAAGACCTCAATAAAGGTCGAAACTGATATGGGTAGTGGCCCTTGCCTTAAAGCATAGCATTAGACATATTCCCAAGGAGATGGCTTTGCATTATGGGAGATACTGAGATAGGAGTGATGATAGCTTTCTCCACCTTTGCCATGAGTTGTCCTGGTATTGCACCACCTTAGCTCAGTCCTGAAGATACTTTCAGGCACAAACTTTGTTTGCTCACACTTGGATAAAGGATTAAACTAAACTTATTATAGTGTTTCTAAGACTATTCAGAATGAGATACTCGATTGTCTTTTTCAAATATACCAAAATGAAGTAAATGAGGATATTGAGGAAGCTTCATTTGTAGCTGTCATGGCTGATGACACAACGGATATTTCAGAACACTCTCAGATGGTTATTGTTTTTCGATACTTATTGAATGAAGAAATATCTGAACGTTTTTGGGGATTCTTTATATCAGAGAATCAAACTGCAGATGGCTTATCCAAATGTATTCTAGAGTAGTTAGATATTATTCTTCAAGGTAATAGACAAAAACTAATAGCTCAGACATTTGATGGTGAAATGTCATGAAGGATAAAAAAAGGGGGAATTCAAGCAAAAGTTAAAGAATTTTATAATAATGCACATTTCACTCATTGTTATGCTCACCAACTGAATCTTATAATGAAAAATGCAGCAAGTGTTACGCGGAACTCAAGAATTTTTCTCCAATATTATGGCTATATCAACATTTTTCTAAAGATCACCACGACGTGTAACAATTCTTCATAAGCATATAAATGGCGCCATTCCACGCCCATCTATTACAAATTGGAACTTTAACATACACACAGTAAACAAAGTTTACGAAAATTTGCAACTGTTAAAAAGCTGCCTTGCTAAAATTCAGTCAACATCAAATGCAGATCAAACTATTTCAGAAGCCGCAACAGGAATTTTACACTATCTAAATAAGGAAAAATTCATGCTCGGGATGGAGCTTTTTTATCAGATAATGCCTCATGTTGAAGTAATTTACAATCAAATGCAATCTTGTGAAATTGATGTATTCCAAGTACATGAATATATAACAAGTTTTAAAACTGCTATTTTGACAATAAGAAATTCAGAGTACTGTGAGAACCCTTCAAAGATGCTCACTGCTGAATCGAAGGAAGTATGGCTGCAAATGTGTTGATATGAAGGAAAGGTATTCTTTCACTAAACATTTAGTAGTTGCTAAATTATTTGACAAGGATAAATTAGCTAATTTTAAGAATAAATTGACTACAGAAGAAATAGGCAATTTAGGCAATTTTAAGAATAAATTGTCTACAGAAGTAATAAAATTGACCCACTGAAGCATATCCCATTATCAACAAAGAAAAACTTGAAACTGAACTTTGAGTATTCTACAGTAGACCCGACATGCATGATTATTGTAAATTAATTGACTTGTTAAAATTAATAACAGAAAATAATTTAAATTGTGTTCTTAGTGAAATTACTGTAATGATAAAAATTTTCTTGACAATTCCTATGACTACATCAGAGCCTGAATGCTGTTTTTCAGCATTAAAGAGAATGAAAAACATTTTTGAGGAGCACTATGAATCAGGATAGGTTAAATGCACTTGCGATCATTTCAACGGAGAAAAAATTCTTCAACAGTCACACAAACATCAAGGGAAAAGTATTGATCTTTTCGCTCGAAACGAAACAAGAAGAATGGATTTTACTTTTAAGTAATTTTGAATTATACCAAACTGTATAATTTTATCGATAATAAACAATATTTGGTCTTGTTTAATTTTTTTTTTTTAATTTTGACCATAATTTTGATATTTTATCCAAACACGTAAACTGTACTTACAGTGTGTATGTATATTTTGAAAGTTGCAGTACCCTCACAATTTCAAGCTACGAGCCGCCACTGATGATAACATATAGTATCTATGGGAGGGAAGTTGTTTATCATTATTCAGAGTCAGGTTATTTTCATTCCAGATGTTTCCAACTTACACTAAAATCGCAACACATAGTAGATCGATTATTTGTCTCCACACTGTATTTAGTGGTAAAATAAAACTACTCATCTTTCTTGAGTTTGCAGTATGATGTGTGTTGGGAAGGAGATATTTATAACTTTCATTTATCTTCCCAAAAAAAAAAAAAATAGGCATAGTGAGCAAAGCTCTGTTTATTGGCAGGAATAAAAATGAATCTTTGTATATTTTATGGCAAGCATGTAAAATGTATTTTTTATTGCACGTTGTGGTGAGAAACATTTGAAAAACTCTGCTTTAGAAGACATCAATATACACGTCTCATAATACAGATCTGATCTGGAGTCTTGATAAATAACATATTAATTTAGAAAAAAATTACCGATAAAAAGTTAGTAATGATGAACTCTTATTCATATAGTACTGTGAAAATATCCTGCACACACGCACACATACACACACTCTGCAGTTACCTGTCAGGAATTTCATTATAATATCTGAGCATTTCTGGTTGAATATCATCTCCTCTGCTTTTCCATATTTCAGGTTTATGATGACCTTTTCTACTGCTACTGTTGATATGTTCTCCAGATTACATTCCTCTTAAATGTATCACTGTTCTATAACTTCTTGTTTCTTGTAGCAATCTTTTAAAGTAATTATTCTAGACATCATCAAGGACATTATCTTTGGTTTTCATGTTCACCTTTATCACCTGTAATTTCTTTTATAGTACTGTGCTCTATTCTTTCTCAACAGACTTCAGAATATTTTGCCATATTATTTATTTTCTATTTTCTTATAGAAAATAGACTTTAATAGACTCTAAGCACTTTGATTTACTTACTGGGAACTTTCAATACGTTTTCTTCTTCTTTTTCATGACAGCTTCCACCATGAAGTCCATCATGAAGTTCTGCTTTTCCTACCCTTGCAAACATCTTTACTACATACTTCACTGGCTGAATCAATCAATCAATCTTTTCTTCAATTTTCCAGTGAATCACCTAGATTTGATTCTTTTCTTCACACTCTTTCATTGAATAATATTTGTATATTTGAGTCTACAGTTCACTCCAGAAAGCTACTGGACTTGATTATTATTATTATTATTTTAATTCTTATACACTTTTCTTTTCAATGATATTCAATTTTATCCTGTTCAAAACTAAATGGTGATCACTTCCTATTTCAAAATTCCATATACTCTTTTATCCTGAACCAGCACAAAGACATCACTATCAACAATACCATAGTCAACAAAACTCTTTTTTCATGTTTCTTCTCCTCTACTGAATTTGCACAAATTATGTTGGAACAAGGTATTAGTAATGACTGCTCCTTGTCCTGAATAGAAATTCAGATGGTACTTACCATTATTATTAGCTTTTCTCTTTTCCCAAAACATTTCTATATGTTTAATATTCATTTCTTACTTTGTTGTTAAGACCTCCAATAGGGACCAACTTTTCCTCAAGGATTCATTTTTAATCAATAAACATCAATGACACTGTAGAAACACTTTTTTAAGCTTCATTGCACACTTCATTACTTCAGGTACAGAAATATCACCTAGATTAGATTTAAATTTTATTTTAAGTGTACACATGTAAGGTAGAGAAAACATTTTTAGAGGTGCAAAACAAATATGAATGAATCAAAGGTAAAGATTTAAGTGAAATTTAATAAATACATGTTCAATAGGGATTTTGGGGGGGGGGAGCAAATGTACATGAAAAAAAATGTATATGTATGTATATATATATATATATATATAAAACACAAAAAGGCTATCAGAAAAAGATATACCCTTTGGCATAGGAAGGTCGAGGGTCTGCAAAAGTTGTAGTTTTTGTATTATGATCAACAAAGTATCGCACACCTTCAGGTGTATGCTTTATTTCCCAACCATGAGGTAAAGGTTCTTCCATTCTGTAATAGTCAAAATTTCATGGTCATGGTTAATGAATATCATTAAATACATATTATAGTTAATTATCATTACATAAATAAAACTGAAAAAAATGAACAAATTTAAATTCTATCAAAAATTTCCAGTAATGTTGATTACTTTATATCAAGAAAACAACTGCACTTGAATACAGGAAAAAAAAAAAGTTTTTCCTGGGTGTCAAAAACCAGACAATGAAGAGGGTCACTCCACATCCTGCAATAAATGTGGATAAACAACTGTCACCTGGTCCCATTTCCAGCTCCTCTTCCCTCGTGCATTCTGTTAAGTATCTATATGAGTTACTAAACAAAGAAGAGATAGTCCATCAATTTAAAAAAAAAAGTAACAAACATTTCTGACTGAGAGAAAATACATCTTGGAAATTAAATGTAATCAATATTAAAACCAGATATGTAGTGATTTCTCAGCTAGTACAAGTTTCAAGAGAACTGAAAATGGATATCATTATCAATGTTAAAAGTCTCCATGGGGGGAAAAATGGAGAGAGTAAGAGAGTATCAGACAAATGGCAGCTGAAGAAATTCCTCTGAATAATAAGACAATTTATTCATGTTCTAAAAGTAACACTTCTTTGTGACAGCTGTGAACCAAAAATATATACCAATGAAATAAGACAAGACAGTCTGATTTCTCTACTTTCTTTTCACATTCTATTTTTCACTACAATTTGCTTTCAGAATCTTATATTCTCACCTATGCTTTGACCTGTTTGACATTTACAAAGTGATATTCCTGGGACATGTCTTCAATTTAGGAAATAACAAAAAGTTAAATGAATCCAAGTCTAGGCTATGTGAAGGATTTTGAACTACTTGAAATCTAGATTAACAGACACTGAAGTGAACACGCTTGTGTGCAGCCTCATATTGTCATATTACAAACACAAGGGCGGTTCCTTGGCAGGAATATTACTTATTTGCTGTTTCAATTTTACATAGTTCTTTACATAGCTTTGTGAATTTACTGTTGTACCTTTCACCATTCAGTTCCAGATAACAGCACTTTTACTATCCCAAAAGAGTTAGCATGCACATTTTAGCAGGAGGGTGAGTTTGGCATTTAGTGAGGTTGGGGAGGGAACAATATTTCATAAACAAAATTTTCACTTTGAGGTTAAATGATTGATCCAACCCTAGTCAGAGTTTTATGAAGAAAAGCATTAACTTCACTTTGGTAACAATAAAACAACCAGCAACAAGCATCAAGTGTCATCTCTTTCATTTCCCACATTATACATGCCTCTACTCTTTAACTCAACAGTGTGTGTGTGTGTGTGTCTATATATATATAGCAAACTCTATTATCCAAACTTCAGTTAATTAACTGAGTACCTCCTATAAAGAGATTACAAATTTCAGAGCAACCTCTGAACACTTTCTAACTATCCTCATTACCATGAAAACGCAGTGATCAAACCTGTGCCCAATAACACATGAGACCTTATACAATGGAATCATAACATCTTTATGTCTGCATGTCAAGATCCTCCATATCATTGCCATTATCCGATATAACGACTTCACAACTTGTGCAATGTGACCCCTGAATTTCAAGTCCTTTTCCACCAACACTCCAGATCTCTCATTTCTTCTACCTCCTTCAAAGATGCCCACCAAATATATACTCTGCATCCCACAGTTGCTTACTAAATTTCAAAACCTTGTGCTCTGCAACAATGAACTGGCAGTGCATTGTTGCAGAGCATGATGATAATTCATATAATCTATTGAAGTCCTCTTATAAGACCACAATATTTGCATGATTACACATTGTTCTCTCCAATTTTATATCATCTGCAAATAGTTGCATATCTCTAGCTAAACCCATCCCAATATAAAATATCATAAACATATATGTTGAGTTGAATAACAGTGGCCCCAATACAGACCCCTAGGGCACACCTACACCTCTAGTGACTTTCAGGATACTTAACCCTGTATACAACTTACTGATACCTATCTGATAGCCTGTCACAAATCCAACTCACTAGTCTGTTATGCCTCCTATCTTTTTCAATTTATTTAATAGCTGCTGTATGAAAGTGTATCAAAAGCTTTTGTAAAATCTAAATATATGATTGTATGCACATCTCCCTTGTCCAATAAAATGGTCACTTTGTTAAACTACATAAGTTTGTTCATAAAACATGATCTCCTTTTAACAATCCACATTGACAATCACAGAGAATACTGCCGTTATTAAACCATTTCTGTATCCTACTTCTAACCAATCTCTCTCTTCAGTACCTTAACCACAACTCCAGATATACAGATTGGCCTATAATTTGTAGCCACAGCCTTATCACCACCTTTATGCAGTGGAACAATTTTATCTTCTTTCCACTCTCTTGTGACTGTTGCTGCTGTTGTAAGACTTCATTAAACATGCATGTCTACTGCCAACTCCCTGGAACATTTCTTTAAGAACTGAGGTGATATGGCATCAAATCCTATTGTCTTATTTATTTCCTTATTTCAACTGTTTACTCATAATTAAACCATCCTCTCCTATTTCCTCTACACTTGAGCTTCTTGTGATTTCACCTTGATGAGAATGAAACACCTTTTAAATTGTTCACTGAATACCTCAACAATGTCTTCTACGGTATTTACCATTATAGCATTACATCATATTACCACAATCATTCTTCATTCTACTTGCCACATATCTAAAGAACTCTCTAGAGTTTTTCTTCAACTGATTTGCCGATTTCTACTCATACTGCATTTTTGTTGCCTTCTGAGTCAATAACTGGTTAATACCATTATTTATCTTGCACTGCCTCCAAAGTGCCTTCATCCAGATTTCATGCTAGCACCTCATTCATCCATTTTCACCTACCTTATTTAGACTTTTGACCGTCAGAATAATACTGATATTAAGTATTTCTTTGTCAATTCCCAAGCACCATTTATTTCCTTACTACTCAACTAATACATGATATAGCTCCAAGCTGTCTTCTAAGCTTGTCATAATCACCAGCCTTGTACTTCCACATATATCATTTCCTCACAGAAGTCTGGATATGACCCGGCACAGCCCAGCTGATTACTTCATGATCACTCTCACCAATTGGAGGAAAGTACAACACCACTCACAATTACATCCTCCAATGAAATGATCAGCTGTAAGACTCTCTCAGTCTTTGAGTGCCCTCCTTTACATGTTGCCTGAGATAGCTGTCTCTCAAGAACTAAAGAATCCATTTTCCTTATTCCTAAATGCCATCTCTTCATTCTAATCTATACTGCCATAATTAAAATTGTCCATATTAATCACTCTTCCTTTGTTCACTAATCCAAATTCCTTATACATTTCTTCATCACCACCATTTTCCATTTTCCTGGTCTATTGCAACATCCAATAAATGTCTTCTGTAAATCTCCACCTCACAGCAAACTGTCTCATAACCAATGCCACTATTTCCCTCTTTCATGTCTACTTCATGTGGACATAATTACCCCGCTATCATCAGCAGCACTCCCCCTTCCCTTCTTGTCCTTTTTATCCTTGCAATAAATACTGTGCCCCTCTATTTCTATTCCTGTTGGAATATCATTTTCATTCAACCATGTTTCACTTATTCCAATGATTTTGGGGTGATTGAACTCAATCAGTGAAACCATTTCACCTCCATATTTCTGATACTTCTGGTATTTGTAAATAAACACAGCAGTTCAATGATAGGTCTATAATAGGGTGCCAAATTAGGACTTGGATCTTTTATCCATTACGATCTGAAATGTTTCCTATGGAGTCATTGTTGCTCATTTATTATAATGAGCAGTTGTACTCTAAAGATGCTGGTTTGAAATCAAGCAAAACATAAGCCAGCTAATTTTTTTAATGATTTATTGTTTTAGTGCTGTAATACAGTGAAGAAGCTTAGCCAACTTAATGATTCAGATAATTTAAAAATCAGGTGTCAAGCAAAATTTCAAAAAAATTATAGGATTCTTTTGAGAAATCTACTAAACAGTAAAAGCTATAGCCACAACAAAACATGTATAGCTTTCCTTGTAAGGCAGATAAATTAAATATCTAGATGATTCTGAAAGTAGAATGCTGCTAACATATCTACTTTTTTCAAGAGGAACACACTCGGAATACTCTACAGGCAAATTACACCTTCAAATGAGAATGAAGTTTTTATATGTACTTCAGTATCATTACCTTTACAAGTGCAATACACAGAACCCTGATATAGCTTTTAGCATATAAAAGAAATTTTAAAATCTCATCACATAATTACATACCCTTGTGTCCTAGGATCATCCCACTGGGTAGTTTTGTTTTTGTGATTTACAAAATAAACTCTTCCACTGGGATCAACTCTTTTTTCTGAAAAAATAAAAAAAGAAACATTTAAAAAAAATGGGTTAATCATAAAAAAAATTATTATTATTTTTTTTTGAAAGTTCACACTAGAAATATGTAAAGTACTTCTGATAATACTATTACATTATTTCTTTCAAATGCACAAACAGGAAATAACATAAAATTTTATCAATGCAAGTTAGAGAATTTTGCAGAGTATCTGAACTAAATCATTCATATATCTAAACCTTAAGATTTTTTCCTGCAATCATATCCAGACGAATATAATTTTATTTTAAAGGCACATTTAAACTACTCCAGTCTGTACAAAAAAAAAAAAATGCATTTGAGAACCTACACACAACACCACCTTAGAAGCGTCGCTTAACGATTACAGCAACAGACTAAAATTCACCATAGAAACCGAACAAGACAAATCCATCAATTTCATAAACCTGACATTAGTCAGAATAAACAACAAAATAGCCATGAAAATATTCCACAAACTGACACATATCGGAAACTACCTCCATTTTAACTCATACCATCCATATTCAGGTTAAAAAATCGGTCATCCTATCACAATTCATAAATTCTCACAAGTTTTCAACAAACTGTAATTATCTCAATACGAAATAAAGAAGTTAACACAAATTTTTCAAAATCGGAATTATCCAGCACAACTAATAAATTATGCAAACAAAACAGCAAAAACCAGGCAAAACAACTGACAACCAAAACAAACTTCCCAACACAAGAAATTATCAAACTGCCATACATCCAAAACACATAAAGCCTACAAAAACATTTTCAAAAACAGTGACTATAAGCTCATGTTCACCACAAACCAAAAATTGGCAACACTTTTAAAACCTACAAAATCTCACACACACACAAAGAAATATTAGAACACCACAACGTTGTTTACAAATTTCCCAAAAGGACTGTGATGTCACCTACACAGGTTGTACTATCAGATCTTTATGGACAAGACTACAAGAACACTTCTGTGACTGTAGCATCCTTTCAGAACATTTAAACAATAAAAAACACAAAAACAAAAAGAAAAACAGGACACAAAGTACAGGAAAAACTGAAATAGCAGTCCACGTCCTTGAATAAAAACATACCCTGCAAATCAACAAGGCCATAATATTAGACATACAGGACAACGAAACAATGCTTAGAATATCGGAAACAATATCCATAAAATGTGGCGAAAACTCAATAAACATCCACAGACCTTACATAATTTCCAAAAGTTGGAAGCGCCATAACATAAAAATTAGGTTATGACTCCAACCAATAGGAGATAACCCAAGTACACCAACGACATGGCATAACATTCACTTCCCCCATGAGTTCCAAAGACGACGCCTGTCGAAATGGCTCACACCCCGTTACTCTCATCCCTGACTTTTTCCCTTAAATCCCTCCATTTCCCCAAAATATAATTCCTCTTCAGATCCTTCTCTCATCCCCCCCCCCACTCCCAAATGCTCTCTACCCACCCTTAATAATAATAATAATATTATACATATAAAAAAACTGGGTTTTTTTCAAATAATTTTTATTTGAAAATAATTTGTGTAAAGAGCCAATGCCATTGTAATAAAAGGAGCACTCCTAAATGAAAGTAGGCTGTATTAGCCATTATGGATGCAAGTGAAGTTCTACATATATCAGTACAGGGGACCTTTGTTTTTCATCTTTAAGTCAATGATATTATCGTTGAGTTGCAGGGTATTATCACCACGTGATAATACACATGGTGATATTCTATCTAGTCCCATAGCTTTGTTAATATTAAGTTACATAAAATTCCAAACAATTAACATGCACGAATTGCCAATCTGTCATTTTTCCTTCTCCATTCTATTCATCGCTATTCTCAACCAGTAAACATGAAATACATATAAAATATTTGTTGAACATTTTCACTGTATATTTACCAAATGTTACTCTTCCTTCTAACAGCTACATAACTGTAGCCATCTATCTCTATGATTTTTTATCAGCAACCCCCTTTCATATGCTGATGTCTTTTCCTTACTATACTATTTATTTCTGAGCCTGCAATGAGTATCCTCTGCTTTATACTCCTGAATAACACCCTCTTCATCAAAGGTGCCTGAATAACTTCATTATTCATTCATTTCACCACACACTTTATTTAGACTTTTAATTTTAGGATATAATCTTGAACCAAGTAACAGACACTATTAATTTCTCTTCACTTCAACTGATCATGATATGAAAGGTTACCAATCAGTTTCTTAGTTTGTCCACCATTATTTGTCTCAGTCGCCCTTTCCAAATGTTCTTTGGAACATTTGGAAGAACATCTTTCACACATCTGTTCTTCAGTGAAGCTTGCAATGGCCACATAATCACTTTCATCAAATGGTGGCATTATGTGAATTTTTCTGTTCTAAGTATATGAGACATTAAATCCAATACTCATATTCATGATGCCTGTAAAACTTGTTAAGTAATTAATTTCTAAGAAATTCAATGAACTCATTCTCTGTATTCACCTACTGTTTTCTCCTTCCAGTTAATGCTTTCAAGTGTTAAAGTTACCTTGTCATTCATGATTGTGATTTTTTGTCCTTTTCTTTTCATTTTCTTTTAATGCGACTCTCATTCGTGACAGGTATAGACCTAGAGTACAATAGATAGGTGGATTGGATAAGAGATTTTCTGGATTTTATTTTATTTTTTACAGAAAAATATAGAAAGCCTGCTCTAGAGACCAAAGATAGATCTTTTTCAAAACAGTTAAACATCCACTTGTGGGACTTCTCCACTAGGTAATGAAATTCACTTCCCACTTACATTCACAAACATCCTTGTTATAGGATGGGATTCAAATGAACAGTCTATTGGTTGCTGGAGAGGAAGTATGCTAATCACCAGGCCAACTTGACTAGGATTTGTCCAAACATTTCAAAATCACTTCCTTCTACATTACTTGGCTTAGAATAATGCTCTACTAAATATCTAAAATTCCCAATCACCTAATTAGTCCCACACAAAACAGCCTCAAGGCTATAACTGATCTGGAAAGGACACAACTCCTATGGGCTGTCAGCAATCTTCATCCCTTCTTTTATTTATTTTTGCTCAAAAAAACCTATATCCATTTTATTCTATTCCATTCAGTATTCAATCTTATGTAGACTTGCTGACACCAATGATTTTGTAACCAACTAATTTTATCACAGCCACAAGTTCTGCTCCTGTATTCCTAATACAGAGCAGAACTAGTCACTGGCCTGTCCATTCCATTTCCTTTTTGAAAATCTTACCATATCATTTCCCCAAGTCTTTACAATCTTCCTCTCCCACCATTGAGGCTTTTCCTTCTGAATGCTCTATCTCTCAAACCATCATTGTACATCTCAAATCTATCACGATAGCTTAGATTCACGGTGCTACCATCTAATTCTCATTTCCCTACATGGATACACTATCCCATCTTCCACTTAACAGCAGTCTACTCAGCTTCGCTGTCATTCTCACTAAGAGGTAAATCATCTCTGCCAAAAAACTATCTCTCAATTTATTTCTTACAATCTACATATTCAAGCACTCTCTTCATACACTCTCAGCTATCATATACCCATTCATAATCACAAACTTTATAAGCTTCCTGTTATGATACTGCAGCAAAACACAACATCAATTCACCCTCCCTTCTCTAAAAGTAATTTCAAAAACTGCCTACTTCCATTCACACTTCCTCAAAAATCATAACTTCTAACCAAAAGCCAATGATTTCCATTCCTCTCCATGCCCGCAATCATGTTATTGCCCCTCCACTCAAACACATCATACCTGTCTGTTAGAACAATGCAATTACCACACAACATAAACCTATTTCAGAATCAAAGAGATTATTCGGCTCTTTCCAGGATCTCCTGAACTATCCAAGATTATACTAAATATACTGTTCACCTGTAATTTACGTTTCATAGGTGAAACAAGATTAATTCTGAGCCCAGTTGAGTCTAGAGGGGATAATGCTGGGTATAGAAATATTGGCATTTTTATGCTTTATACTAACACAAGGAGTATCCAGAATAAACGATGGGAATTGGTGGCATCAGCCTGGCCAAAGATTATTGGGATCACTGAGACGTAGTTGACAGAAGAGGATATAATAACAGGAATAGAAGTAGCTGGGTACAGCATTTTTCGGCTGGATAGGAAGGGAAAGCGTGGTGGTGGAGTACTGCTTATGATAAGTGATGTCCTCTAAGAGTGGAGGCTTTGGAAGGCAGCAACACTAATGATTTTGAAAGCATATGATGTGAGGTAGAGGTAGGCAAGACAGGATATTTAGTGGGGTGTTGCTACAGACCAAGGATCACAGAGGGTGGAGACCAAGAGATGTTTAGACAGTTGAGTTCGGCAAGTGCAAGAAGAATGATTGTTATGGGAGATTTTAACTACAGCAGTATAAATTGGGGAGAGGAAGATGCATGTAGCAATAAGGGAATGGAATTTCTAGAATTCTTGAGGGACAAATGTCTCAGGCAATATGTAATAGAGGGAACAAGAGGTTCAAGAGTTTTGGATTTGGTCATAGCATCAGAAGAGTTGATAATAACTGAGATGACATCTCTCCCACCAGTTGGAGAGAGTGACAATATGGTTTTGACTTAGAAGATGAATAGACATGTAGGAGTATCAAAGAGACGGGAACGTATGTGGAATTATAAGGCAGGTGATTATAATAGTCTTAGACGTCAACGTGGGGAAGTTTCATGGCGGGAGGAATTGGAAGGATGGGATATAATTAGTGCTTGGGAAATTGTGAAGGAATATTTGTTAGCAGCAATAGTAAGCTGTATTCCACGAGTGAAAAAGAGGACACAATTTGGAGTAAAGTGGATGACAAACAATATTAAACAGGAACTGCATGCGAAAAAGAGGCTACGGAAGAGATATAAGGAGACAGGTAAAGAGAAGATGCATGAAGAATATAAGACACAGGCCAGGAGAGTAACTAGTATGGTAAGGAAGGCGAAACTGGAATATGAGAAGAGATTGGCCCTAAGATCCAAAGAAAAGCCTAGGGAATTTTTTAGCTATGTGGCCAGTAGGAGGAGAAATCATTGTGGAAGAATGACATTGTGAGATAAAAATGGGAATAGAGTGACTGATGCAGAGGACATAGTAGAATTGTTCAATGAACACTTTATTGGAGTATTTCATCCTGGAGGAGTAAATTTTAATACTAGAGGGATAGGGCAGATTTGAGGTTTAGAGGTACAGGAGGAGAGTGTGTTCCAAATACTGAGTACTCTGAATATCAGTAAAGCTGTGGTTCTGGTATTTCACCATGAGTTTTGAGAGAATGTCCTAAAGAACTGACAGCTCCTTTGACCTGGCTTTTCAATGAAAGTCTGGCTATGGGTAAGGTGCCCAGGGAATGGAAGGAAGGTAAGATAGTGCCATTGCATAGGGGCAGTAGCAGACTGGAAGGGTCTAATTATAGGCCAGTTTGTGTGTAATCAGTAGTTGTTAAGATCTTGGAGAAATTAGTGATACAGCATTGGGCAGATGAGGGTAATGTTATCTGTGAGAGTCAACATGGATTTGTGAAGGGGCACTATTGTTTTAACAATATGCTAGCCTTTTATAATAAAGTTACAAGAGCAGTAGATGAGGGAAAGGCATATACTGCAATTTTCTTGGACTTAGCAAAGGCATTTGACAGGGTGCCGCATGATAAGCTGATAATTAAGTTGCAGCACATGGGTCTGGATCATAGGATTGGCTGTCCGATAGGTATCAGAGAGTTGTGTACGGTGGGGCAGTTTCGAGGAGGCAGAGGGTTACAAGTGGGGTCCCACAGGGCTCAGTACTGGGACCTATATTGTTTAACCTTTATATCAATGACATTGTCAGTGGATTGCAAGCGGATAGTCAGTTGTTTGCAGATGATGTGAAGCTCGGAAGGGTTATTAGTAATAGTACAGATGTGGTAGCCCTGCAAGAGGATTTGAATAAGCTAGACAGATGGGCAAATGAATGGGGGAGTCTCGGTTTAATGTAGCAAAATGTAAGGTCTTGAGGTTTGGGACACATCGATGGGACGCTGCATACTCTATGGCAGGAGCTACACTGGAGGAAGTAGGGGAGACAAGAGATCTGGGGTTGATGATTGATAGAAACCTGAAATTTAGGGGACATATTGCAAAGGTGGTGAAGGTAACACAGAGGATTGCTGCAATAATGAGAAGGACATTGACCTGCAGAGATAAGAGAGTTATCATTCCGTTGTATAGGGGACCAAATCTGAGAACAATAGTCGAAGTGTGGTCCCCTATACAACGGAACGATAACTCTCTTATCTCTGCAGGTCAATGTCCTTCTCATTATTGCAGCAATTAAAAAAGAAACCTTAATCCAGGTTTCTTTTTTATTTTGAATAACAAGTTTAACCACTTGGAGTGTGGAGGGAATAAGTTAAAATACATATGCTCTCCCACACACAGAATGATGGCAGAAGAAACCTGGATTAAGGAATAACAGAAAAGAGAGAGCATAATGTTATTATTATTATACCCTTTGTACCCTTTCCACAGTTTTCTGTGGAAAGGGTACAAAGGCAGACAACAAAGATGGTTTCAGGACTGTACAATGTTAGTGATGAGGATCGGCTGAGGGAATGTGGTCTGCAGAGTTTGGTGGATAGAAGGAGAGGTGATATGACTGAGACTTTTAAACTGTTGAGAGGTGGTTACAGGGTTGACACTGGGGAATTCTTTTGCCTGGTTGAACAGTGGGAGGGAGTGATGACAAGGGGCCATCCCTAGAAGTTACGAAAGGAAACTGTGAGCAAGAGGGTGAGGAGTGGTTTCTTTGCATGGAGGGTGGTTGAACCATGGAATACATTGCCTGATAGAGTGGTGAGAACGAGAATGGTCAATCAGTTTAAGGAGTGGTATGATAAACATTTCCTAGGAGGGACCTCCCACAATGAGTCTTGACAGACTTTGTGTTTCTTAGGAAGGACCTCCCACGACAAGTCTTTTGACTCCATGGAGGCCTGAATAATAATAATAACGTTATGCTCCTCTCTTTTCTGTTATTCCATAATCCAGGTTTCTTCTGCCATCATTCTGTGTGTGGGAGAGCATATATATTTTAACTTATTCCTTCCACACTCCAAGTGGTTAAACTTGTTATTCAAAATAAAAAAAGAAAACAATAAAACTAAATTCCTAATTAATCTTGCACATAGCTTTGTATCCAAGAATATCACGAGAAATGCTCAAATATGGAGGTATAAAAGTTTTACAGTGATTACATTGCATAATTCAGAAGACCTGGTCAGAGAGTCGAATTTCAGATGATTGGAGTAGGGCTCTCATAGTACCCATCTTGTGAGTTTTCCTGGTAAAACTTATGCAAGTATACTTGAGAAATGGGCAAGAAAAATTGTGGAAGGGAAGCTTGGCGAAGAACAACCTGGATTCATACCATATAAAGATTGTCAGGATCATATTTTCACTTTAAGACAAATAGTTGAGAAATCTTGGAAATATAACAAGGATTTGTTTTTTTGATATGGAAAAGGAATATGACAAGATGCCAAGAGGATAGCTCTTCAAAATGGTACAGTTGTATGGTCTAATGGGATATTATATCAAGCAATACATAAGCTATTTAAGCTGTAAGTCAGCAGTTAGAATTAAAGAAGATATAGAAGACGGTTTGAGATAAAATCAGGTGTATGACACAGGTGCACATTATCTCCACTATCATTAATTATCTATATGAATCAATTATGAAGTAAAGTGGTATTAAATTGGATATTAAAATTGGCAATGTTAATCTTAGCTATTTACTTTAAAAAGATGATGTTATACTTCTGAATAAATTCAATACAAGTCTGCATGATTCCCTGACTAAATTGATTTGACTAAAATGATTCCCTGACTGTTGTAATACTTTGGATATGAAAATCAGCAATAAAAAGACAATGACAATGAAAATAGGAAGAAACATTAAAAAAAAAAAAAAAAAACTGTATCCTGAATGGCAAATCTATAGAACAAGTAAAACATTTCATTATAGGCACAATATTTAGTGCCTATATACCTGATAATAAATAATATATAAAAAAAATCGGCTAACACCTTTTTTGTTCCCACACAGGGAGTAGGCGAGACCGTTTCAGCCCTATCTGACTTTTGGAGACTGAGTGGGCAGTTCAATCTCCACTGGTAGCCAATCAGAGATAACTGGCCCAAGGCTATCACTAAATAATGGTATACCCAGTGAAGAAGGCGAGTAGCAAGTGCCACCATCTCGTGGTCCCTAACCCTAACACAATATTTTTAATGTCTGAAAATAGTGTGGTTCAACGGCAGATTTTCTTGAGTTTACAGAACAAAAAGCCTGAGTTTCTGGGGGGGGGACCTGCTTGCCTATGCCAGAAATCGACTAACTCGGGAGCCAGTCGAGAAAAGGCTTAGAAAAATGCTCCTGTAATTGGTGACTAGATTCGAACTGAAGTCTTTTGTGGTGCGGTTAAGCACAGTAGAGTGCAAATGCCACTTCTACTGAGCTACACAGGCTGTTAAATAATATATATAATAATAATAATAAATACAGTGGTGCCTCATAGTTCATATTTAATTCGTTCCAGATACCCGTTCAAACTATGAATCGTTCAAAGTCCGAATCAAGATTTTTACATAAGAAATAATGGAAAGCGAAATAATCCGTTCCCATATCCAAAAAATTTCAATAACTTTTTTTTATTTTATCTTGTTTTATTTTTATCTATTTTAGGTTTTTTAATGTTAATAACTTAGAAAAAAATAAACAAAATAATCTTATATTTATTTTATTAATTTTAATTATTACAACATAAAAATAACAGTGAAGAATATTTTTTTAATATAAAAATCACAAAGACGAAAATCACAAAGACACTTAACAATGCTCTCATTGTTAAGTGTCTTCTTTCTGCTTCTTAGCTAGAGTTGAGAATGCTGATTCACGTTCTCTTTTTTCTGCAGAGAAGAATCTATCTAATGTTGTTTGGCGCTGATCACAATCGACGAAATCACAAAGACACTTAACAATGCTCTCATTGTTAAGTGTCTTCTTTCTGCTTCTTAGCTAGAGTCGAGAATGCTGATTCACATTCTCTTTTTTCTGCAGAGAAGAATCTATCTAATGTTGTTTGGCGCTGACGATTTTCTTTGATATTTTTAAAATAACTCATTACGTTGTCATCGAATAAGTTGATATTTCTGGTCACTACTGTCTTATTAGGATGCCATTTTTTCACAATAGCTTGTGTTCTAACCCAAACAGAGAACAATTCTTGAAGGTCAGCATTGGAAATGCATCCTTTGGCATCCTTCTCTTCCATAAAAATTTCTTTTTCCACTTCTTTTTGTTGTTGATCATGAAGATGTTGAAGTTCGTCTGTGCTGAGTTCGGTTTTATGATCATCTATTAACTCCTCTACATCCTCATCACTCACCTCTAATCCCATAGCTTTACCCAAAGACACAATTTCATTTACAACAGACTCTTCTTCACAGCTTACTACTTCACTGACTGAAATACAATCTGGCCAGAGTTTTTTCAAAGCAGAAATCATTGTTTTAATAGAAACTTCTTTCCATGACTTATCAACGATCCTTAAGCAACGAAGAATGTTGTAATGCTCTTTCCAAAATTCTTTAAGAGTCAGTTCGGTGGCATTGGTTATTTCAAAGCACTTTTGAAACATAGCTTTAATATACAGTTTTTTGAAGTTTGAAATCACTTGCTGGTCCATGGGTTGTATGATAGAAGTGGTACTGGGCGACAAAAACTTTGTCTTGATGAAACTGAATTCATCAACTAAATCCTCCTCTAAATTTGGGTAATGAGCAGGAGCATTGTCCATCACTAGAAGAGCTTTTAATGGTAGATTTTTTTTCAGTAAGATAAGCTTTTACAGTGGGAGAAATTCTTGATAAATCCACTCAGTGAAAAACTCTCTGGTAACTCATGCTTTCGTGTTGGTCCTCCACATAACACTGAATTTGCTCTTTATGACATTGTTCTTTTTAAAAAAGCGTCGATTTTCAGAATGGTAAATGAGCAAAGGCTTTATCTTACAGTCTCCAGTAGCATTACCACAAAGCAGCAAAGTAATTCTATCTTTCATAGCTTTATATCTCGGTGCCGTCTTTTCTTCTTTTGTGATATAGGTCCTTTTGGGCATTTTTTTCCAAAAAAGACCTGTTTCATCGCAATCAAAAACCTGTTGAGATACAAATCCCTCACTATCCACATACTCCTTGAAGGTTTTTATAAATTTGTCTGCTTCTTCTACATCAGCATTTGCAGCCTCTCCGTGCATGACAACACTATGGATCCCAGTTCGTTTTTTTAATTTATCGAACCAGCCTCTACTTCCTTTAGACTCCCCATTTTCAGTACTGGTGCGTTTCTTAAGTTCACTATGCAGATGTTTGGTTTCTCACAAATAATTCTCTCAGTAATAACGTCACCATGTAATCGCTTCTCATTTATCCACACTAAAAGGAGTTTTTCCATCTCCTCAATAACATGTGATCTCCTGGAGGTCAATGTTGTCACACCTTTAGCCACATTTGCTGCTTTTATTGCTTCCTCATTCTTAAGAATGCTACTTATTGTTGACTTTGACATTTTAAACACCGTTGCCAGATCCATCAAATGTATACTGCTTTCGTGTTTCATGTTAATTTCTTTTTTCATCTCAATTGTCAATACTACAACTTTTCTTTTGTTTTGTTCTTTCTACATTCTTGGATGCCATGGGCAATAAAAAAAAAATGCCAAAAACAGTTAAAAATTCTCTACACAAACGTATCGAGCACAGCAGACTGAGACAGACACACACTGCGCAGGCACAGGGAAGTGAGTAAGGGAAATTAGTGGGGGAGAAGCATGCCCGATGGCATGCCGAAACTGTCTAATGCTATACGACTCTGAGTTCCTGGACTATAGTTCGAACTGCGAATCAAATTTCTTGCATTCTGAAGTGTTTAAACTCTGGAACGTTCGAAGCACCACTGTGTGTGTGTGTGTGTGTGTGTGTGTGTGTGTGTGTGTGTGTGTGTGTGTGTGTGTGTGTGTGTGTGTGTGTGTGTATTTGATCTGCTTAGAAGGTCAAATTCTGGTTGACTGACATAGAGCTATCATACATATGACATAGTATTCATTTATATAAAGAAAAATAAAATCAAACGGAAAAATTAAAGAGGAGTTGCAAGAGTCCAGATAGTTTCAACATCAAATTTGTATTTATTTCTTCTCATAGAATTTGCTGTTGGAAAGATTTATGCAAGCAAACTTAAAAAAAGAAACAGTGTTGTCAGGAAATCATAAGAATATTATAAGAATCAGTATTGCAGATCAGAAAAGATATGTGATAATGTGCCAAGAGAAAATCCTTCAAAAATGCTATATTTATATAGTGTCAACAGAACATCAACCAGAGCAACATATAAAATATACGTTTAAATTTTAAGTCAACAATAACTGAACGAAGCACAGGAAGATGGTTTGATGTTATATCAGGCACAAGTGTGCATGGTACCCCCCTCTGCTATTGACCCCTAAGGGATCAATCAGCATCATGAGGGGGGGGGGGATTATAGATACCAAAGGTCAAATGGAGAACAACATGTAAATTATACCACAATAATCCTAGTACTGAAGAGAGATTAAAGGAATGTAAACTGTAGATTTTGGTGGATAGGCAGCAAAGAGGTGATAGAGAGATTTTATCAGAATAAAACAGAAGGGATTATAAAGAAGGGGAAAAGATGAGGACTTACTTGGTAGTTGTGTAAAAGTGGGGGTGAAGAAGGGTGTGAGGAAGGAGATTTTTTACATAGAGAAATATTGGTAAATGAACCCACTATAAAAATGAAGTAAAAGAAGATTATAAGGCTTTACGAGCAGAATTAATTTAAAGCTAACTTTGAAAGGAATCCATGACAGATGTTGAAAAACAAGTAAATACTAAAAAAATAAACAAAGTAAACAATATAAACAAAAATATTTACAAAGTAAGCAATAAATATTTCATACAGAAAATAACAGTACAGTGTAGTTATATAAAAAAAAAAGGGAAAAAAAAAAAAAAAAAGAAGCAATTTAAATAAGACCAGCAATTGGTTAACATAAAAACAAGTGCTACCACTCTGGTAAAAAAAAAAAAAAAAAATAATAATAATAATAATGAAGTAAATAAATAAAAATATATATTTTATTTATATATTTCCCCTTGTGTGTGTGTGTGTGTGTGTGTGTGTGTGTGTGTGTGTGTGTGTGTGTGTGTGTGTGTGTGTATATATATATTAAGGATACCAAGTAATTTTATAAACTTGGTTTTTTTTTACTCCTTCTCCCAAGTAAGCAAAAGAGTTAAGTTTGTGCCTGAACGTAGTTCAAGTCTAAAGGTAGCAACACCAGGGCAACTCGTTGTAAAGGTGGGTAAAGCTCTGATCACTATTCTTAGTATTTCCCATAATGTAAGATACATCTCACTAAGAGATGTATACTGTTATACATTATGGGTGGGGGGTCACTACCCAGACCGGTTTCAACCTTTTTTTGAGGTCTCTTCAGTGAGTAGCTAGACCTGAAATACCATGGTTTTATCCTTATAAGGACTGGCTTAAAGGGGCGAAGCAAGAATGCTTTTCATCTTCCCCGTTATCTGTAGAGGAAAGTGTAGGGATAAGGTGTTATTGAGATATTAAAGCTCTGATCATGGCAGGAGGGTAACAGCAATAGCCGAGCCTCAGTTAGAACTTCATTAGCTACAGCAGTGCCATCCGTTACCCTCCAAGGGTATTGGATTCACCATTACCATGGTTTTTAGTAATACAGAGCCTTATCAACTTTACCTATACAAGTTGCTACAAGGTGCTTTTACTTTGAATAAGAAACTCTGGATGAGAAAAAGATGTGAAAAGTTTTTACCTTGGGGATAATATATATTAAGGATACAAGTAATTTTATAAACTTGGTTTTTTTTTACTCCTTCTCCAAAGTAAGTAAAACAGTTAAGTTTGTGCCTGAACCTAATCAACTATTTGGTTAGGTTCTGTTACATGGAAATGACCTCTCCATGTAAGGCATAAGCACTTTTTAAAGTCATCCTTCTATAGTCATTCCTTCTTCACTTGCCAAACAGTGAAAGAACTCCTTAAGGTTTTGTTTGGCTTCATTAGCTAGCTTTCCCTCATAATTAGCTTTGGCTTTCCTTACCATAATGGTCAGCCTTCTTACTGCACCTTATACTGCTCATGGGCATGCTGATCAGCATTTTTTTTATAATCCTTCCACAACCTTTTCTTTGTATCCAACTCCTGCTTAATGAGGCTATTCATCCATCTAACTGCTATCTGATTTATTCTTCTGACCAGGTATACATACATTCAGATACTGCTTTCTTCAAACATCCTTTGACCACCTCCCATGCACCATCTCTCCCTCCAAATTCTTATGCCATGGCTCTGCTGAAAGCTGACTTCTCAGTTTGTCATAATCACCTGCTTTGTAATTCCATATACAGTGGTGCCTTGGTTAACAACGGCCTCAGATAACGACGTACTTGGTTAACGATGAGTGGCTGTAAGAAAAAAATCTATTGATTAACGATACAGGCTTTGGTTAACGACTCTCGATTATGTGAACCTCTATCCGATCTAAAAAACCGGAATTTCCGATCGCACTCAGCCAAGCACGGGAAGACATTGTCGAATAGAGAATAGCCACGTGGCATAGCTGTGAAGCCCAGATATGTTTGATCCATCATAGCCAGCTGTTTACGTTTTCTGTTTATTGTTTCTTTTCTTGTAGCGTACTGTGCTTTATTTTAAAATTTGTGGCTATAAATGTGTTTTATGATGAAAATGAGTATTTAAGCATTTATTTTTTATGTGTTAGTTCATATAGACAATAAATCGGCGTGGGCATGTCACTGTTCGTTCGCCATCAAAAGACAAAATCAAATCTCATCTGTATAGTAATCGTTGTATGTTACGGTAAGTGCTGTATCCAATATATGTCACCTTACAAGCAAAATGCACTAAGTCAAAAATTGCAGGTTTCATATTTAACTGTTAACTTTTATTTCAAAAAGTTTTTTTTTGAACTTTTACTTTTATTTTCAGGTGACGATATGTTCTTTGTATCCCTTGTCTTAGTGTTGTACAATTTGTAATAATACCGTATTTTGCATATCTTTTTTTTATAGAGTGAATTTTTTTACTGTGTGACAAAATGGGTCCCAAAAAGAAAGCTAGTGAGGAAAAAAAAACAGAAAAATTTTCCCTATTGAACAGAAGAAAGAAATAATAGCAAAACATCATGAAGGTGTGAAAGTTATGCAGCTAGCTCGAATATATGAAACCATTCTGCAATATCAACCATTTTGGCTAAGAAAGAAGAACTTATGGTAGCTAAGGTTGCTAAGGGAACTTCAAGGTTGAATGTCAGAGGGCTTCTTTTTGAGCAAATGGAAATTCTATTACTAATTTGGATCAAAGAAAAAGAAATGGCAGGCGATACTAGATCTCAAAATGCAATCTGTCAGAAAGCTAAACAGATTTATCAAGATTTGAAAAAGAAGACTTTGAGATCAAGTTCTGAGGTAGATGATGATGATTTCAAAGGTAGCAGAGGTTGGTTTGACAACTTTAAAAAAAGAACAGGAATTCATAGTGTAGTGAGACACGGAGAGGCAGCTAGTGCACAAAGCAGCAGCAGAAAAATTTGTCAATAGCTTTACAAGAATTATAGAAGAAGGAGAATACCTACCTCAACAAGTCTTCAATTGTGATGAGACTGGGTTATTTTGGAAGAAAATGCCCAACAGGACATTTATCACAAAAGAAGAAAAAACACTTCCTGGATATAAACCAATGAATCCTTCCTTTGGTAATGATAGGTTAACATTGCTTTTAGCAGCAAATGCAAGTGGAGACTGCAAGGTAAAACCAATGTTAATCTACCATTCAGAGAATCCCCGAGCATTCAAAAAGTTCAATGTCTCTAAATCCAATCTCGGTGTTTTGTGGAAGTCTAACAGCAAAGCCTGGGTCACAAGAATAGAATTTAGAGACTGGATTTGCAAAGTGTTTGGACCAACTGTCAAAGCCTATCTTGAGCAAAACAATCTGCCTCTAAAAGCCATTTTAACCTTGGATAATGCACTTAGCCATCCAACGGGCATACAAGAAGAGCTACCAGAGGAATTAGATTTTATCAAGGTGATTTTTCTTCCTCCCAAGGCTACATCTCTGATTCAACCTATGGATCAGCTGATAATTGCAAATTTTAAAAAACTTTACACGGGGCACTTTTTACCAGGTGCTTTGAAATGTGCGAGGCTACCAACATAACCCTAAGAAAATTTTGGAAAGAAGAATTCAACATTGTCATAGCAATTAGACTAATTGTAAAAGCTTGGCAAGAAGTAACAATGAAATGTCTCAAAGCAACATGGAGGAAACTGTGTCCTTCCTTTGGTAATGAAGAAACTTCAGATGAAGGACAAAAATTGATAAAGGATATTGTGGCAACTGCTCATGATCTTAACTTGGAAGTAGAGGAAGAAGATGTTGAAAAATTATTGGAGATGCATGACCAAGAACTGACTACTGACAAGCTAAAAGAACTTTTCAAGCAGCAATGTGAAGAAAAGGATATGGAAATTTCATCTGAAGATGAGGATGGAGAGAAAGAACAAATTACGACTGCTGAAATCAAAAATGTTTTGGCAAAGTGGGAAGAAGTTCAAAATGTTGCTATGAAATGGAATCCAAGCAAATCTGAGGTTATCAGAACTGCAGATCTATTTAATGAAAAGTCCATGCAGTTTTTCAGAAACATTTTAAAAATGAGGCAGAAGCAAACAACCCTAGACATGTTTTTTACAGGTCCATTTGTCAAAAAAACTCTGAAGTGAGCCCAATTCTCCTTCTCGTGAAGATTGATAATTAAAAACTGTTTTCATGAACAATTCATTTTATTAATGTCAATTTTTTTGTAGCAAATACATATACTATACTGTACTGTATAATAAATAAATTATATTTACCATATTTTTATGACATTTTAAATTAGTTTTATGTGCATTTTTAATATGTACTATGGTTGTGGGGAGGACCGGAACAAATTAATCGATTTTCAATTAAATCTTATGGGGAATCGCGCTTTGGATAACGCCAGTAATCCTGGAACAGATTACCATCGTTAACCAAGGCACCGCTATATATTACTTAACAAAAAATTCTGCATGTATGGCAATCTCCCAGATCAAGACTACAGGATCACTTTTTTCCAAGCATAGGCAGCATAGTTAGATTAGTCAGTGTTAAGTTCTCTCATACAATGATCAGATCCAGCACTCTTGAACCTTGTGTCCCCCTTCATTGCATGCTGTCTCAGGTAATTATCTGAGACAACATGCAATGTTGTCTCAGATAATTTGTAAGTACATGTTGTCTTCATTCTCCCTTATACCCACTGGATTATAGCAACAACCAATTATATTTTAATCCTGTTGGTCTCTATCTTATGCCAGATGGCTTCAAATGATATTCCTTCTGAATTCCTGTCCCTCCCGATCATTAGTAAAACCCATTCCCCCATCCCATTCCTTCTGTCCTCTCTGAAGACACTATATCCCTTGCATTCTATTCCAATGACCTTATCATCCTCAGTCAACCACATCTCACTAATGCCTATAACTTTTAGCCAAGATTGGTCAAGCAAGAAACTTTCAATATGATTTCTTATTTACCTGAGTTTCTTGAATCCACCACAAAATCTCTGTTTCTCTCTCATTTCCCTTCATCCCCCTTCTCTAGACAATTTCACCATGTGATTCCTTGGATTTCTTCAGATTTGCTACTGGATCTCTAAAACTTGTTACATATTTTTAAATATGTATTTAAAAATAAGTTAATGGCTTTTATTCCTTTATAGGGAGTAGGCAAAGCTTTTTTTAACCCTATCTAGCTTTTGGCGACTGAGTGTGCAATTCAAGCTCCACCAGTAGCCAATCAAAGATAGCTGGCCCATGACTATCGCTAATTATAAACCACAACCAATGAAAAGAAGGGCATACAAGTGCTGCTATCTCTTGGTACCTAAACCTAACAAGCTATGTTACTGTCTGAAATAATGCGGGTTTTATGGCCGATTTTCTTGAGTTTACAGAATGAAAAACCCAAATTTTCAGGAGAAAAAACCTGCTTGCCTGTGCCAGAAATCGACTAACTTGGGAACCAGTCAAAGAAAGGCTTAGAAAAAGTTCCTTCGGTCGGTGACTAGCCTTGAACTTAGTCAATCTTCAGGTTGCCTAGCTTAGAGGTTGCAAGTGCCATTTCCACTACTTCACTCTTTTTTTTTTTATTACTGAATATTTTTATAGATTTTAGTTTTCATTTTCAAACATAGTAAACTTGAAATATTTAAAAACATTTTTAGAAATTTGCATTTCATTATAATATTTAATTTTAGCCTCCTAAGAACTAGATAGTCACTTCCTACTCCAAATCCACTGTAATCTCTTAATATTCTATAGTAACCCGAAGATATCAATGTCAACAATAATCCAATCAATTAGACCATTAAGAAACAATTTCTTGTTTCTTAATGGTCTATGACAAGATTTATCTAGTAGCTGATATTTACCTTTTCTCTTTTCTACAAATTTTCCCAGAACATTTCCAAGTTTTCCAATAAGATCAGATTCATTTCTTACTCTTCTTTTTTTTTTTTTTTAGAATCTACAACAGAAACATAGGAACTTTTTTTTTCTCCTATCAGCTGCCCTTTCTAATAACTCAAAGAATTTTTCTACTTCTTCGGCACTCAAACCTTCAATGGGAACATAAGAACAAATAAATTCCATAATCCAATTTTATGTTTTGAAATCTTGTCAATCAGCCTATTTATAATTTTATGGAATTTACAACCGTGTTAAAAACTTTTTTATTATACCGATGTTTCGATCTTCACATCAAGATCATCATCTGGAGCGTACATAAGTATACAGAACAAGCTGAGTTATATCATTAACTGTAAGCTAGAGAAACAATGATTTGATCACATGGTATTCTACTGGCGTGACTTCTTGTAAAAATAAAAAATAAAAAAATTAATAAATAAATAAAAAAATAAAATAAAAATTTTTACATGAAGCTAAATTCTATTTTTACAATGACAGGAATAAACATTCTTTTAGATGGTTTTCTTTCAGAAACAATTGGTGTCCTATTTTTAGTATTACAATTCCTATTTTTGATTTACAATACTGGATTTTCTACAGTCTTGTTTATAGTTGTTCTTGGTGAGGAAGGTCGAATATATACCTTCCATATGTTTGGGATTTTTAAACCATCATTGTTGTTCAGATTGGGGTGGTTGCTGATAATCTCGCAGGCTTCCCTTGAATTTCCGTTCATACCATGTTCTAGTGTGATGTAGACAGCTGGTGGTTTTCCAGTCAATTCTGTGTAAGGTATTCAGGGCATGATCAGAAAGGCCAGCTTCACCATAATTATTATATTTAATGTGTCGTTTATGTTCTTTTTGTCTAATAGGAATAGTGCGTCCTGTTTCTCCTATATATGGTATGTTGCAAGTACAATAAATCCGGTATACTCCAGGGTGAGCTAGTGGAGGGAGTGGGTCTTTGGATGAGTTGAGTAATTTTTTTATTAATTTTGCAGGAGGTTTAAGGGTGGCTTTGAGGTTGTACTTTTGTAGTACTCTGTTTATTTTGTCTGATATTCCTTTAATGTAGGGAATGGTTATAGTTTTATTGTAGTCTCGTTTGTCTTTGTTTTTTATTGTGGTTTTGTAGAGAATTTTGTTTATAGTATTTTGGCTGTATCCGTTTTTTTGTAGGTTATTACTGATAATTTTAAACTCATCTTTCAGTGCCTGTTCACTGGAACAAATCGTCTGAGCTCTGTTTTTTAGCGTGTTGATGAACCTAGTTTTTGTGTTGGGTGGTGGTAGGAGTTTATGTGTATATATTGTTCCGTATGTGTCGGTTTTCGGTAAACAGTGAAGGAAAGATTGCCCGAGGGAAGACGTGTGACAAGTGTATCTAGAAACAGAAGTGTGTTGTGTTTTTCAATTTCAATTGTGAACTGTATGCGTTTGTGTTGTTTGTTTAGGTGGCCAAGGAATGTGTCTAATGTCTGGCGGCCATGGGACCAGATCGCGAAAACATCGTCAACGTATCTAAGCCAGACTTTGGGTTTTAGAAAGGAGGAATCTAGGGCAAGTTGCTCAAAATGTTCCATGTAAAAGTTAGCAATGGGGGGGATAATGGCGAGCCCATGGCTGTGCCTTCTTTTTGTAAGTAGAAGGCGTTTTGCCATACAAAATAACCCGACCATAATACATGCGCAAAAAGCACCATGATATCTGCAGGGAATTTGTTTTGTAGGAGAAGGATTGTGTCATTGATTGGGACATTCATAAAGAGGGCAGAGACGTCAAAACTGACTAATGAATCATCTTTTTTTAATGTAATGTCTTTGATGATGTTTATGAAGTGTTGTGTGTTTTTGATATAGGAGGGGGAATGACCTACCAACTCCTTGAGTGTTGCTGCTAATTTTTTGGCACTAATAAATTCTCTACAAAACCACAATAAAAAACAAAGACAAACCAGACTACAGTAAAACTATAACCATTCCCTACATTAAAGGAATATCAGACAAAATAAACAGAGTACTACAAAAGTACAACCTCAAAGCCACTTTTAAACCTCCTGCAAAATTAAAAAACTTACTCAACTCATCCAAAGACCCACTCCCTCCACTAGCTCACCCTGGAGTATACTGGATTTATTGTACTTGCAACATACCATATATAGGAGAAACAGGACGCACTATTCCTATTAGACAAAAAGAACATAAATGACACATTAAATATAATAATTATGGTGAAGCTGGCCTTTCTGATCATGCCCTGAATACCTTACACAGAATTGACTGGAAAACCACCAGCTGTCTACATCACACTAGAACATGGTATGAACGGAAATTCAAGGAGGCCTGTGAGATTATCAGCAACCACCCCAATCTGAACAACAATGATGGTTTAAAAATCCCAAACATATGGAAGGTATATATTCGACCTTCCTCACCAAGAACAACTATAAACAGGACTGTAGAAAATCCAGTATTGTAAATCAAAAATAGGAATTGTAATACTAAAAATAGGACACCAATTGTTTCTGCATTGTAAAAATAGAATTTAGCTTGATGTAAAAATTTTTATTTTATTTTTTTTATTTATTTATTAATTTTTTTTTTTCACCAGGTCATGCCAGTAGAATAACATGTGATCAAATCATTGTTTCTCTAGCTTACAGTTAACGATGTAACTCAGCTTGTTCTGTATACTTATGTACGCTCCAGATGATGATCTTGATGTGAAGATCGAAATGTCGGGATAATAAAAAAAATTTTTTAACACAGTTGTAAATTCCATAAAATTTTTAAAATGAATGCTGATCACCATGTAACCCTAAAAGAAAGGAGCCTATTTATAACTGTCTCCTACTCAATTTGTTTTCAAGTTTTATGTCAGATGCTAGAGCTATTCCCTCCTTTGCTAACTGTTTGAAAAAAGTCATCTTATAATTATGACTTAATGGAATATCACTTGTTTTCATCTTTATCTTAGTAATTCAATTTTGCGAACACATTTCAGAGACTCCTCTAACTTTTATCTTATTTGTAGTTGTGTTTCAATCAATATCCTTTAGTGGGCTTCTCACTGTTTGCCCTAACTCCCTGATGGTAAAAAAAGAATAAGTGCCCCTTTATATAACTAGGCAATCGGTAAGCTGGCACTAAGTGCATGTTCTGGTTTCAGCTAATACAAAATATAAATCAATCAGCCAATTATTAAATTTCCAACCCATCTTTGTTATTCGATATTAAGTCCAAATTCAACATCAAAGTGCTTTTGACCACCCAATCCTCAACTTGAAAAGGTGAGGATTTTTTTGAGTGCAACCCCTATGCTAACTGGCTAGTTGTATGTTTTGTTTTTTAGATCAATCCCATACATAAGAGGTAGGAAAGAAAAAAAACTATAGCACATCACAGCTATGTGTGGGATGCAGATGAGAAGGAAGAAATCTGTTTGCAATTTTTTTGAAGAGATGAAAGTTGTAGTTGTTTGGGAACACTTCAGTAGGAAAGCTGGTCCAGAGGATAGAGGAAGATGGAATGAAACAAGAGGAGGAGCAAGTTCAGTGTGGTTGCAGTTGTGCTGAAAAGAGATGTTGGACAGTTGCTGCTCTTGTTTGAATCAAAAGTGGATGAATGATGGTACCTAGATTAGTTAAACAGGATCCATGGAAGTACCACTACAAAAGACAGAGCAGAAACGGTGTGTCTAAGAGATAAAGGTTGAAGTAAGTTACTGAGGCAGGGGGTTATTTATCATTCAACCCTCAGGACAGAGAAAGTATAACCCCAAACATGTGAACATTATAGGATGGGTGGATTTGGGATTTGAACAAAGATAGTAGCTGGATGGGTGAGAAGTAGTATTAAGAAAATAAATAGGCAGAAAGGATGCCTAGTTATTAGAGATGGAGGAAGTTACTGACATGATGTGTTTATGCCAGGAGAGGCTGGAAGTAAATTTCAGTTGGAGAGAAATCTGTTGGGTGATTTGTGAATTACTGGAGGTAAGAGAAGCTGAGATCCCTTTTGTACAAGAAAATGCAAGGCATTTTGATGGCACTGAAGGTGACCAGGTTATCCTCACCCCACTGAAGAATGCCACTGAGATCTGAGTTTTTTAAGGCACTGGCTACAGATGAAGCTTGTAATGGCTGAACATTGCATGGTTTGTTGAATGAGTATAAATGGAGAGCATTATCATCAGTAAAGCTGTGGATAGAAGTGATTAAGAATAGGTGTATGTATAGGAAAAATAAATAAATAAAATAATAGAACAGAGTTCTGTGAAAATTCTACATCAGCAGTGAAGCTTGAAGAGAGGAGGCCATCACTGTGACATGAAATGAATAAAAGAGAGAAAGTTAATATCCAATTGCAGATGGTGAGTAGATGGAAGGATACAAATTACTGAGCAGGCTTTGATGTCACACACAATCGAACTGATAAATATCCAATGGTTGATATAGGAAGAGGTCAGCCATTGATTTGGCATAGTAGGATCCATACTGGTGGTCAGTGATTTACTGGAAGGCCTCTAGAGATGGTGGAGAAGCTGAGTGTTGATGACTTTCTTCATATTTTGCAGAGGAATGAGGTGAGGAAATAGGATAGTAATTTACTGCAGACTTTTCTCTCTCTATTTCAAATGGAATAGATAATTTATATTCTGTAATGCAGTGAGATAAATGCCAGCTGAGTATAAAACATTGCAGAGAAAAGAAAGGACATGTGTTAGCCATGAAGCACAATATTTGAGTAGAACTAGAAGAGATGCTATTGAGACAAAATTTTTAGTGTCTCAGTTGTTTGTATTCTCTCATAATAATGCTTCATGGTATAACACCAAGAGAGGAAAAACACATTTATTACGCTCACTTATATTTTGTTGGTTTTCTACTCAGCATCATCAGAGTACAATTATAACTGTGACAGGCACACAGCACTGAAGTAAATAATTGAGGAAAACAATTTAAATTGTAATTGAAAACAGAACTGCTTGAAAGGTTGAAATGCAGGTGAGCAGTAGTTGTATACAAATGGCCTTTGCAAGGGACAAAAAAGGCATAGCTGCCATTTGAACAGGAGGAGGGGTTCTGACTCTTTACTCTTACGAAGTGAAGTCAGATTTGGATATGTTATTTTGCATTTATTGAATGTTTTAACCTATATTGCATATGCAACTTGTGTTCTTGATGCACCACGGTGATAACCTGAACTACACTGGTTTCCATAAATTAAAAAATAGAGAAAATTTGCAATGACTCAGAGAAGGGGGGACATATGAAAGTGTGGTTATCGTATATAAAAGAGTGGCACTGTCAGCAGTATATGCAAATGAGCCATGGCATAAAAGCAGGCATTGTGGAGCAGTTTTTCATTCTGTGTCGGGAGCGAGAACAAAACATTTCACGATAGCAAAATCCTTGGATATGGCTGCAAGACATCATTTAACCAATGAATTCAAGGTGAGCCATCATAAGACTAGAGGATGGCCAAAGTCATGTGGAGGTAAATAGATGGTTGGATGTGTCATTCTGTTAAAGTAAGGAAGGCCACAGTGGGTAACCGATATCTCCAATTATCTGCTTGCTACAACAGGAGTGGCAGCATGAATAAACTACTATTTAACTTTGAGTCAGCTACAGAAACATTTGTATCTGATTTAACTGTATAGAGAGCTTTCATTAGTGGTATGCTAGGTGACTGGCAGTCTGTGTGTTCCTATCCTATTCCAGAATGGTTGAAATGGACCAGGCTTAACATCAACTGGATCCAAGACCAATGGGGATTGGTACTGCTTGCAGATGAGTCCTGATTTGCTCTAAAGTGATACCAGGCATGCTCTGATATGGAGAGAACCGGGGAAGTGTTATCATTCCTCTAATATCTGTGAAAGGAACACTTATGATGGAGATAGTGTAATAGTTTGAGAGACATCTTGTTGGGTGGACGCACCAACCTGTATGTGCTACCTAGTGGAACCATGAATGCTGCAACTTACAGAGATGTAGTCCTGGACCTCTATGTCCATCTGTATGTAGGTGACATTTACCCTACAAGAAGATAATGTTTGTCCTTGTTGAATAAAGCTTGTAGACCAGTATCTTCAAGATGAGACTATCATGCATATGGACTGGCCAGCCATCTCCTGCCCTTAATCCTATTGAGCATGTCTGGGATGATCTAGTAAACATGTTGATGCTCTCTCCTCAACAAAAAAAAAAAAAAAAAACCTTGAGGAACTTGGGGAAAGCTTTGCAGGAGCAGTAGTTGTTGTTAGTTATCAACTGAGCTCCTGGGCACATCATAGACAATATGAAACATCATTGTAAACACTGCATTGCTGTGAGAGACCATATTCCTTATTGAGGCATTGACAATCTCATTTTGACTTCTAGTTTCTGAACAATGTCATCATGTAGCCATTCATTATTGAATTAAACTTTTTATTTACAATTTTTTTGGGGCGTATCTTCCACATCTCATAATGTTTTTCACTGAACTGCATGAAATGAAATTAATTTCTGGAAACCAGTATACTTTGTACACCTTTTGTTTGAATCAAAGCTCGGAAAAGGGACGGGACTTTTGAATAGAATGAACAATATACCTTCATGCCAATGAGTATAATTTCTGCAATTCACTCAGAGCAGGTGGTCTGGATCAGTAGAGCAGTGGCTAATGAAAGGAAGAGTGAAAGTTCCAGAGGTCGTCTTACATTTGACACCACTGTAATGTCCAAGTTCAAAGGGTTATGAGTTGCAGAATGGAGCCTTCTGAGAGAGAAAACTTGAAAACAATATCATGATATGAATTATGAGAAGAGAGATGACTGCAACAAAATTATCTGAATGAAGATCTAGTTAAAATCAAGGACACTGGGAAATTGGAAAGGATTATCAGGAATTCAGGTTGATAGATGGAGAGGTGCATTAGGTTACTGCTTATAGTAAATACTGCCACATCTTATCCAGCTTGGTCAGCAGTGTTGAAAAAGGGAAGCCAGTTGGGATTGGCAACAATGAAGTCACCTCGTAAAATAATTTCACGATTTGTATAGCTGGGATTGCAGAAAGTCAAGTTTCAAAAGAGGAAAGTAAAGAGGACTCACTGGTTTTTGGAATTTTGAAAGTATATATTGGCTGTATATACAGCCAATAAATATTATTAAATTGGATAATGAAACCTTCAGCCTGGAGGAGATCAAACACGGGAGATTTTAAATTTCGCATTCGCTGGCAAGTAATGTCAGATTTCACAATGGCACAGGCACCATCCTTTGAAAGGAATCATTGAAGGTGACAGTCATTGATGTGTATGCAATTTAATTTCTTTCAAGAGAAAGGTATCTAGTATAAATGTCTATAAGTGAGTGTACATCATAGTCATATATTAGCTTTATGCTACAGATGTCAGCAAAAGTGAATGGGAAAGAGATTTTTTGTAGGGCAGGGGTTCCCAACCCTATGCCCGCGTGCACCATCGCACCCGTCGACCAATTTGTGTGTGCCCACCGCTGTTCAACCAGGTGCCGTATAGTTTGAAATAATCACGCAACAATTCATGGCATGCTATATGACGCATGCGTTAATGACACATGACAAGTATTAAATGCATACAATGTAAAGTAGATGCGCATTCGAAGTTGTTCATTCCAGTTTAAGAACTGGAATATCATCATATTCTCCTAATTATGAAGCACTGGCCAATGAAATGCAATACCAAAGATCACACTAACTTACATATATATATTTACATTTTTATATAATGTAAACTTTTAAGTAATAAAACATTTGATTATAATTTTAACTTTGTATGTATTCAATTAACAAACAAATTCAAAAAATTTGCTTGAAAAAATAGATGGTGCCCATTGCCCTATCGGTATTTTAGAATGTGCTCTAGGAAACAAAAAGGTTGGGAGCCCCTGTTGTAGGGACTTTGACTTGTTGTGTATATTTTGTTTGATTTTAATCACACTGATACTATCACTGTTTTCTGTATATTTCATTATTGATTATGAATTTAATGAAAGGACAAAGAACAGACACACAGTGAGAAGACACACTCTCAACTGAGAGAATTGAAAGAATGTCTCCCACATATCACCATTTGGATCCCTTCAGGCATGATCTGGCAGCTGGATTGTGTCAACCGACTGGCCTCTTTAGTCATTAACAAATTCAGGCCCATATACTATCCCATGGTTGGCCAGTGACACTGCCATTTTTACTGCTGTACTCTCAAAACAGAGATGGTTTTGGGTCACTAAATATGTTTGGCATGCCCTTGAAAGGTATCATTGTATGCATGGAGGATAGGTGGGCAGGTCAAAACCAGAATCCCTACTCTGGAGGTATCACTTTCACCACTTTGAACATCCAATAAGTAGGGTGTTGGTGTATTGTTTCAATGGGTGATGAAGTTCATCTATCACCTTGTGGATCTAGCTAGTGTTTCCTCCAACAAAGAAGATATACTCATTTGTGGAAACAGGCCATACCACAAGAAAATGGGATTGATATCTGATAGGGAAGAGCTGTATAACTGCACATCACCTTCCCACTGGTGGTCTAATTATTTATCATATTTAATGAAAATCTAGTAGCATAGCAGGTAATGATATTAGATGAATTTAATTTATATCAATCATGTTTATGATTCATATAAATAGTAATAATCACTTTATTATATTCATTGTAATAACCACTTTATTACAATGAATCATATGAATCAAACATTTTCTTTATTAGAAACAACAGTCAAGGGCAATTATCAAGTGCAACGAACTTACTAATAAGACACAGACACTAATAAAATATTGCAGTACATAATAAAAACCAATTTTCAACAGTCATTTTTACATAGAGAAATTCCACATAGTAGGTTGCAGAACCTATGCACCATAACAACAACAATGCCAGGTATCTTATAGAGGGTTTCTTGCCATTAGAAAACATTTCATGATTAAGAATGTTCCAGGGAATAAAGATGAAAGGAGAAAAAGCTGGACTGTCAAATTATGATGGGCAGCTACTGATCATGTTATAACAGGATTAGTAGAAAGTGGATAACTGATGGATGACAGTTTAGTAAAATGGCATCCTATGGAAGTACCAATAGAAAACAGAAACAGCATAGCTGAAGTGAATCACTAGGAAAAAAGAAAGGAAGAAGGATAACTTATCAGCCAAACTGCTTGCTTGTGGAAAGTATCAAGAATTTAAGGAAAGATTTTGGTGAAAAGAAATATGAAAACAGTAATCCAAGATTGGACAGGTTTGGGATTTTTATAATAGCAGCAGTTCAAAAAGGTGAAATCTATCATGATTAGAAGGCCAGAAATGTATTTCTGTAGCAATGAGGGAACAAGATGATTCTCATCTTTAAAGGTACCCGTGGCATAATAACTGTAAAATTAACTCAACACGATAACCACAGTAATTGACTTTAATGAAATAAAGGTACAAATATTCCATACTGAAATTAACAGTACATCATCACTGTAGAACAAACAGTTAAAAGGAATGGAATACAAAGTACAGAACAGTCGGTGGGTTGGTTATCATGTTAAGTTATTGTGCACTACAAGATTTATGAAATGAGCATGAGAAAGAATGGGGGGGGGGGGGGTTGACCATAATCAACAAAGCAATCAATAGGAGAAAGAAAGAAAGAAAGTAATGTTTATATATAATTGGGGAGGGTAATGGGCACTCCTGCAGTAATGGAGGCCAATTACATTGGGATGAGTGGATGGATTAGATGAAAGAATGGCATTTACAAGGTTACAGCTAAATTTGACTGTAATGGTTCAGTAGTTTTCCTAAAGAATTTATATATTTTGTATATCTATATAATCATGTGATTTGTAAACTACATAAAATATTTCATTTTTTTAAATACTCACACAAATATGAATAATCATAATACACAACTCCTTCTGTAACAACTACTGGCTACATTTTATGGAAGTTCATAAACAAGTAACAAATGGAAAATTAAATCACGTGTGACAGGAAAGCAAGCAAGAAAGCATATAAAAAAAAAACAGATATACACCTCCCCCCCTCTAAATCTGTGGGTTGCTGAAAGACTTTTCCTTCCACACAAATAGATAATTAAAAATATGCAGGAAAAGTCCTTTATAAAGATAGTGCTATAAAGGTTTCTAGCAGCAAACAATTTTAACAAAGTTTATAAAGATATACAATTTGCAAATTAAATACTTTACCCCATCCTTCAGGTAGAGATCCTAAGGGATCATCATCTTCAACTTGAACTGGAGTCTGAAATATTAATATTCATGTTATTTACTTATAATTCACAAAATTGATTAATCACATTTTTTTTTCACGTAGAGAGTAACCTTGTAATGCTTTAAATTTCATTTTCTTATCAGTAATTTCTAAGTGCACATCAGTGAATTATTGTGGAATGTAAAAATATTTATTCTTATAAAACGATGTGTTATAGCTTTTTGTTATTTATATGAAGAATATTACATTCTTAATGTACACTCTTCTTTTATGTGTGAATTATATTATTTTCAAAATAATATAATTCATTATACATTCATACATTCAATATATTGGCTTTGTTAAACATTGTGTATATCAATTACACAGTTTTTGTTGAGAACTTTCCAGTACATATTTGAGGTTGGGTTCAAGACTATCTGGTGAAAAGAAGTGCTGTTAGAGAGCTCCTGAAAGATCTGCGATTTTTTTTGATTTATTGAGTGTTTTGTTGGAAGTTTTTTCCACTTGGTTAGACTATAATAAATTTAGTTTAATCTTTTACCCAAGTGTAAGCAAACAAAGTTTGCACCTGAAGTATCTTCAGGACTGAGACAACTCGTGGTAAAGGTGGACCAAGCTCTCATCACTCCTTGTTTTAGTATCTCCCATAATGCAAAGCACATCTCCTTGCAGACATGTATAATGCTATGCATTAAGGGACGGGCACTACCCACACCAGTTTCGACCTTTATTGAGGTCTCATCAGTGGGAGCCAGATCCAGAGGTGGTGATACTAAGGTGGAAGCAATGGAGAAGTCATATTTACCTATACAAGTTGCCAAAAGTTGTTTGCTTACACTTGGATAAAGGATTAAACTAAATTTATTATAGTCTAACCAAGTGGGAACAAACTTCCAACATCTTTTTCCAAATCCAGAGTAATTTAATAATAAGGTGAGGCACCTTTTGGCAACTTGTATAGGTAAATATGACGTCTCCATTACTTCCACCCTAGTATCACCACCTCTGAATCTGGCTCCCACTGACGAGACCTCAATAAAGGTCGATACTGGTCTGGATAGTGGCCCTTCCCTCCAAGAAGATGTGCTTTGCATTATGGGAAATACTAATACAAGGAGTGATGAGAGCTTGCTCCACCTTTACCACGAGTTGCCTCAGTCCTGAAGATATTTCAGGTGCAAACTTTGTTTGCTTATGCTTGGATAAAGGATTAAAATAAATTTATTATTGAGTGTTTTCTTATATTTAATTTTGTATTTTTAGTATATTATTGTAGTTTTTAGTGCAATTATTGTACTACAGCATTTTATAACATAACTGCAGAAATATTAGTTTTTACTACTATTAAGAATGGCACCGAAAACTCATCACAACAGAGAAGTGTCTAAAGCTCATGTTGTTACCACTAAGGAAAGCGTTTGTCCTGATGAACAAAAGTACTGCTGCAGTGATGATGATAATTTATCTGACGATAAGCTGACATTACAAATATCTCAATTGAAAGAAATTATTAGAAAATTGACCAGAGAATTAGAAAAAGTGGAAAAAACATTTAACTAAGCTTAGACAAGATAAAAAAAAAAAGATCAGAACAAAAATAGGCAGGAACGCACTGAACTTGGTAATCATAATATTAATGACAAGGTAAGTCAGTTAAAATCTAAGGTTATATGGTATGGTGATTCAATCTTAATATTTGCACTTGCTGAGGAAGTCTCCACTTGTAGTTTCCCAGGGGCAAAAATTAAAAATATGGCAAACATAATTGAAAAACAAAAAAGAAAAGTAAAAGAGATGGTAGTTCTGGTAGGTACTAATAATATAAGTAGTGGCAAATGTGGTATGAGAGAAGATATAAAAGGTCTGTTGGAAGAAGTGAGAAAGAAATGTAAGAGTAAAAATTATAGGTTTGCTACCCAGATATGATAGTACTGAGTTAAGGAGGAGGGCGATGATAGCAAATGATTTCACGCATAGGCTGTGTAGAAGAAATGGATGCAAGTTTTGCGATAGTGGAGTGAGTTTGATGGCAGAAAAGACCCGAATAAGAGGGATGGCCTGCACTTGAATTCGTTTGGCATCAGAAGCTTGGAGAAATTACTTCTTGGTAATCATCAAGGGAGGAATGGGAAAAATGTGTGTGAAAGTTCAGCTATGGTATGCAAACATAATAAAGATATGAATGCCTTCGAAATGGTTTGATATGTGATGAAGGGGTGGAAAAATATACTTTGGGTTCAGACCTTTTAAATATGTCTGCGGAGGAAAAGAAAGAATTCTACAACAAGGCCAAATAGATTACATATCTAATTATAAGAATAGGTTAGGTGGTAATTTGTTATGTCTGTACTGTACACAAATGCCAGGAGCATAAGAAACAAAGGAGTTGAGTTCATTGCTTTATTGAATATGATGTGGCCTAAGATTATTGGCACCGGTGAAACCTCACTATCAGAATCAGATATAAGTTACTGCTATTGAGTGTAATGGGTATACTATTTTTAGGAATGACAGAAGAGATAGGAGGAGTATTACTAATGATATCAGATGACTTAAGTCCAGTTAAGGTAGAAATGCAAGATAACAATGTCCCATGTAGGGTTAGTTTGAGTCTATCTGGTTTGAAGTGGAGGCTAACAAAATGAAATATATGGTGGGGGTGTTACTACAAACTTGGAGGCTCAGTTGCAGGGATGAAGAAATGCATTGCCATTTTAGCCTTCTGGGTAACAAACAAGTGATCATCATGGGTGACTTTAATTTTCCAAACATTGAGTGGGTAGATGAGAAATCTCATGATAAGAAAGAAGAGGAATTTGTTGAATTGTTGCAAGACAACTTTCTCAAGCAGCATGTGAAGCATGTGAAAGAAGGAACTTGAAGTCAAAGACTGCTCATAGTGTCAGAAGGGTCTCTGTTAAGAATATGACTATTTTACTACAGTTAGTGAGTGATCATGATGTGCTTTCTTGGGAAGTATCAAATTGTACTGATGCTCAAATTAGAACAGGTTATATATTTAACTACAGAGCTGGAAATTATGATTATGATCAACTTAGGAGAATACTATCTTAGGTTCCATGGTATCAATTACTGAATGGTAAAAATGTCAGCAATGCATGGGAATCTGAAAAAGTGCTTAAATGAGGCTGTATCTGAATGTATTCCTAGTGTTTGAAGAATAAATAGGCTGGGAGTGAAATAGATGTGCAACCATATTAAGCAAGAGATCCACAAAAAGATGATTTGGAAAGAATATTGTCAGAATAAGAATGAGAGCAGTTGTAAAATATATAAAGCTCAGGCCAAAAAAGAAAGGAGTATTTGTAAAAAGCTAAATCAGAGTATGAAAAGAAATTGGCCATGCAAGCTAAAGGCAATCCAACAGAATTTTATCATTATGCTGCAAGCAAAAGAAAGAATTAATGTGAAAGAATAATTTTATTGAACGTAGATGGTACTCAAGTGTGGGAAGTTAATGAGATTTTTCAATTAATGAGTGCTCACTTTGCTAAGATATATAAACCTGGTGTATGTAACATAGTGCACAGTGCTACTGCTACATTGGATGAAGAGTTAGAGGTTCATGAAAATGAGGTTGGAGAACTGTTGCATAACCTGGATAAGAATTTGTCAACAGACACAGATGGAATATCGGCCTATTTCCTAAAGGAATGTTCAGCTGAATTGGCTAGGCCTTTCACACATTTGTATCTCTTGAGTCTCAGCTCAGGAACAATAGCACAGCAATGGCAGGAATGTATGAAAGTTCCATTGTACAAGGGTGCATTGTACAGTGTACATCAGTGGTGCAAAAACTGATGTGTCTAACTACTGACCTACCAGTATCTCTGGTGTGGTAGGGGAGATTTTGGAGAAGTTGGTAAGAACTTGCATACAAAAATAGGTAGACAAACAAGCTATACTCTGCAAGGAGCAACATTAGTTTACTAAAGGAAGGTCATGTTTTAGTGATTTACTCATATCTTCTAACAATGTTATGGCTGAGTTGGATAAAGGGAAAGGATAATGTTGGATTTTTCTAAGGCATTTGATAGGATACCCACACAAAAGGCTGTTGCATAAAGTGGAGAATATGGGATTAGAATATTAACTCCTGACTTGGATCAGGGGATGGTTGACAGACAGATATCAAAAAAGTGGTATACAGTGGGTGTGAATCTGCCAGCTTTAAGGTGACTAGTGGTGTACTCAGAGTTCAGTCCTTAGGCCATTATTGTTCAATCTATACATTAATGACATCAGGCAGGGTCTAACATCAGATGTACAATTGTTTGCCGATGATAAAAAGATAGGCATGGCAATCAGGGATACTACTGATATTCAGCACTTACAAAAAGATTTAGATAGGCTGGAAATCTGGGGTGGCAAACGAAAATGACTGTCAGTCTAACGTTAGTAAGTTTAAAGTTATGCATTTTGATGTGATGAGATTTTTCCAAGCATATCATATTAGTGGGATTATGCTACAAGAAATTCAGGAAGCAAGGGATCTTGGCATATTGGTAGATAGGAATTTAAAGTTCAAAGGTCATATAGCAAAAGGTGCAAATAAAACTCAGAGGATAATTGTGATATTGATGTAACCCTTGACATCTAAGGATAAGGAAGTCATTTTGCCTCTTTATAAGGCTTTTTGTGTGACATAAGACCACACTTTGATTATTGTGCGCAGATTTGGTCTCCTGGATATTCAAGGTGATAAAGCTGTGAAAAGGGTGCAAAGAAGAGTTACAAAGATCATATCTGGATTATATGAGGACATTATGACGATATTATGGGATTATGAGGACAGATTGCGAGCATATGGATTACAGACTCTGGTTAACAGAAGAAAGAGGGGTGTTATAGGATATTGTCTGATGAATTTATCACTTAAGAAAGGGGTACGAGGTAGGTTTTCTCTCATAGAGCAGTGAGTGAGTGGAATAGTTGAAAAGGAGCTGTATTTGAATTCAGCTTCTGGAATATCTTAAGTACCTCCAACAATTCATCAACTTCTGTTCTCACATCAGGCCCTGCCACATCACCAAAACAATATCTTCACTTGGATGATATACCCTCACAAAGTGGTCACTTAACAGCTCAACAATTTCATCTGCCTGTCACCTCTCTACCATTGTGATAATTTAGTTGATGGTATTAATTCACAATACAAGAGTAATAAGAAAATAATTAATATGTATTTAACTTATTTGCTGATATTTTACTGGTATAATATCCATCTTCGGAATACAAAAAACAGTTTGTCACAGTACATGAACAGCAACTATTTAGAACAGTTGGGACCAGTTTAAAACGTTAATGGACAACACAAGGAACTACTATTGGAAAAAGGGAGAGTTATTAAGTATTAATTTGATCTTAAAATGACTGCCTTTCAGATTTTTGGTAAACTGATATAGCCATACTTATTGAGGTTTGGGGGAATGTTTTAAAGCTGCTTATTCCAAAACCAAACTCTGACTTATGACTTCTGTGCAACACTTTTTTTTTTTTTTTCATTTGATCCTGTGTGAAGGGATATCCAAGGCATGGTTTGCTAGTCCCGACTTGCCATAATAGCTTCCACTTTTCCCATGAAATCCAAAGACGACACTCAGTCAAAACAGATCACACCCTGTTACTCCTGCCTCAAATCTTGATTCATCATATTTTATTCTTCTCCTTTCTCTTAAAAATTTCTATCTTTCACCTTCTTCCCAAAGAATTCACAGCCCACCCTTGAAACCAGAGTGTTTTAAATTCACATACCCTGGTCTTATCCGTAATTCTCCTACATCTTTCTATCTCCACATCCCCCCCCCCCCCCCGCACTTCCTTACTGTCGTACTTCAGCAGTGGTATATAAAAGTTTATTGCTATACACCTGATGCTGCTCCAAGCAAGAACAGTCTACAAAGATATGTCCAAAATTATTCCTTCCTTATATTCTTCATGTATCTATGTCTTTAAAATATCACTAATGCCCAAAAAAACTTGAGTAAAAAAGCCAATCACATCATAAAAGGGGTACTCCTAAAGAAAAATAGGCAAAATAGCCATAAAAATTAGTGTTTTTTTATGTATTCTTCCTGTCTGTCCATAGTAAGTCAGGTCACAATGTACACACCTTGATGTGATAAAGGAGAGAGTTTGTCCTTAGTTGAATGGAGGAGAGTTACCAATTTGCTTCATGGTTTAAATATGGTGCAGAGCTGATAACAAGAACTGTTATTATCTTGCCATGGCACATGGCAAAATAGAAATGGAATTTATATGGTTACTATGGGATAATTACCTGAAACAGAATATGATGGAGAGGACCAGGGGTTTAAGAGTGTCAGATCTGTTAATAGCCTCAGAAGATCTATCTATAACTACAGTAACAATTCTACCTCCAATTGAGAAAAGTGATCATGCAGACTTCTGGGAAGTTGCTCAACATGTGGAATTCTCAGTCAAGAAAGGGTTTATGAGAAACTATAATAAACCTGGCAATTAATGACAAACTTATGTAGCAGCTTGATGCAGTGCCATGGCATAAGAAACTACAAGGACAGAATGTCAGTAGTGCATGGGAAGTGGTCAGGGATTGTTTGAGAGATGGAGTATCAAACTATATACCCAGGGTTAGAAGGATAAACCATGCAGGGATTAAGTGGATGAATAGCAATACAAAGCAGGAGCTGCAAAAATATATAAATCATTGTGGAAGGAATATAATCAGCATGTGCATGAACAATACAAAGGCAAGAGAGGATAACTATTATGGTAAGGAAGGCTCAATCAGATCACGAGAAAAAATTAGCTAAGCAGGCCAAAATAAATCCAAAACTTTTTTGTTTGTATGTAGTAAGTAAGAGAAAGAATAATTATGGATGAATAACCTTACTGAGTGCTGATAGTAGGAAAGTACAGAAGCAGAAGAAATAATTGAGTTATTAAGTGATCACTTTGTAAGGGTGTATCATCCAGGTGAGGCTTTGGTTATTGATGTGAAAGTGGTTGATATAAGAATTGAGGTAAATGAACTGGAGGCACTTAACAAATTGAAAAATATCAATGTAAATATAACAGTGGGGATGGATGGATGGATGCCAGCTCATGTGTTACAAGAACGTGCAAGAGAATAGCCAGTGCCTCTGACAAGTTTGTTGAAGTCTCAGCTCTAGCAAGGTTCCAGGGGAGTGGAAAGAGGGTAACATAGTTCAATCACATAAAGCTGCAACTTCCAAGACATAAGTTGTAAGTTACGAAACCAATTAGTATCTCTGAAGTGGTGGTTAAAGTACTGGAAAAGTTAGTTAAAGGTTAAATTCAGGAACAAGTGGATAGGAATAAGATACTCTAAGGGACAGCATGGCTTTGTAAAATGTAGCTCTGCCTTAGTAATTTATTCACATTTTATAATAAGGTGATAGTAGAACTGGATAAAGAAAATGATTACACCATTTTTGGCTACACAAAAGCATTTGATAGAATACTGCATGGAAAACTATTACATAAGTTGTAGCAAATGGAAATGGATATGAGACTGGTGGTATGGATGGGGGGGGGGGGGGGGGGGGGGGGGGGGCTGACAGGCAGGCATCAGAGGTAGTGTATGGTGAAATGAAATCAAGGCAAATAAGGATGAATATTAGAGTGACCCTGGGATCTGTGCTAAGGCCACTACTAAATCTTTAATTTGTAAATGAATAATATAGCAGAAGATTTAAGGGGGATATTCAGAAGCATACCCTGCAAATTGACAAAGGTCGTAATAGTAGACATACAGGAAAATGAAACAATGCTTAGAATATTTGGAAACAATAGCCGTAAAATGTGACAAAAACTCAATAAACGTTCACTGCCCCCATATAATCTCCTAGAATTGGAAGCTCCTAAACATAAAAATTAGTTCACGACTCTGACCAATAGAAAACAACACAGATACACCCAAGACAAAAACACCAAGCTGACATGACATAGCCTCCACTTTTCCCATGAGCTCCAAAGACAACACACAGTCTAAATGGCTCACACCCCATTACTCTCACTCCTAATCTTGTTTTCATCATATTCAATCCTTCTCCTTCCCCAAAAAATTTCTATCCTTCAACTTCTTCCCCAAGAATTAACCACCTAGCTTAAAACCTGAGTTTTAATTTCACATACCTTGTGTCTAACTCACAATTCTCCCACATCTCTCTATCTCCACACTTCCAACCCCCCCCCCCCCCTCAGTCATACTTCAGTAATATTGCCATAGGTCAGATGCTGCTCAATAAGATGACAACCAGGAACATTCTACAAAGGTATGTCCAAAATTATTCCTTTCTTATATTCTGCATATATCTATATCTTTAAAACATCAGTAATGTCTTAAAAATTGAGTAAAAACCAATGACATCATAAAAAGGGGTACTCATAAACAAAAATAGGCAAAATAGCCATAAAAATTAATATTTAATTTGAAGGTTTATTAATTACTTTAATCATTCCTTTTGTAGGGTAATCGAGTTTTACTATTATGGCGCAAGCATCTATTAATCTTTTGTATCTCTTTATCATTCAAGTAGTACAGATGGCTTGAATCCATCTCCTTCTCTAAAAAATACGTATATGTCATATTTCAAGTGTTTGTTATGCTTTCTTTCACTGTCATAGATGAGAAGATATCAATTTCAATTTTTTTAAAAAGTGGTGTCTGGAGGTTTTTCTTTATGTACTAATTTTGTCCTTTTTTTTTATTTTTAAAGCTAGAAGGTGCTCATTCAGCAGAATCAACTCCTAAAAAGGAGTTGTTTCAGGAGCAATTCAATAATGGATGATGGTATTAATGCACTCTAATGAAAAACAAATAAGATCATAATGATCAGGTATAATTGACACAGTCATAAAGAAGAAAAAAAAACTGAAGTAGGGACAGTCTGTATCCCTCTCGATGTTTTTTTTTATCACCTTCTCAGCCTAAAACGACTTTCAAGCAGATATAATGACAATAAGTTTCTGCCTTGTGAAGTGTTCTATTCTGTCTTAATCTTTTATATCATTTTTTTAAATTCAAAGGAATGGGAAAATGATAATACCAAAGATAAAGACAGAACAGCATTTATGCCTATTTTGCTGATGGGCTTATTTTTGTGTTTATCGTTATGCTGGGCACAGCTGGTAGATCCATGAGACAGTTTTTACACACCTATATTTCTGACATTTAGCACCTTCATGCTGGACATGGATGAATTGTCTCATTCCATACTTGACTTTGAGGTGACATGAGATTGTGTTATGGTATCCTTCCAATAACAATTGGAAGGATACCATAAATCAAGGCATGTGATTCGATAGAAGCCAAACCTGTGTAGATGGGTTAGTGTCTGTTTCAGGATATATCAGAAACCAATAATTAACAGAAATCATATATTTGGTTGGCAGAAGTGGTTTCCAACTTTATAAGTTAATTAGTTCCTAGTGCAAGCTTGTAAAGCAAAAAAGTGGAACATTTTCCATGGACTTAACATTAAAACCAGGAGATTACATTCCCAACTATGACATTTGACCATAATAATGCTAAATAAAGGTCAACAAAAACAAGTTTTTTAAATAATGATTTGTTTAACCAAAGAAATGAAAATATATCCTTTAAAATCAAACAAATTATAATAATAAAATATTTATGTCATAATAAATGTTAAAGAATACTTATTCTATTTCTTCTTTGTCAAATGTACACTCATTGATGGTTTGTCTTTTCTGTTTCTTTTTATTAACATCACTCTCCATAATATTCATTTGTTTTGACTTACTGTACAGTATTAAGATGGATAAATGTAAAATAAGACAAGACATCAAAAATGCAAAGCAACACAATCACACTTTGTAATGTGAGCATGGTAACTACTTTATATTATGGAAGTCAGTGAGAAATTCACACCTGCCTGAACGCAGTCACAGAATAGTACTGTATTGTATAGCTACATGTATGGCTTGAATTGAATGAAAAACAATGCAACATTGTTTAGTTACAAATTCTTTTTTTTTTTTGTTTTTAAACATGATAAAACCCAGAGCGAGTCTCCATAGCTCAGTCAGTATAGACGAAGCCCTTTGGTCAGAAAAGCCTGGTTCGATTCCCGCCCATGAAATGAGGAACCTTTATCTGGCCTCTTTTGACTAAAGATGCGTGAGCCAGTCTCATATGGAGGTAGAGGGTTTCCCCCCCCCTCAAAACAGACAACCTGCCAGTACAGTTTATGTGCAATTTACAGACAAGAATACTTGGAAGCATAGGGTAATCGCCTTATCCTCATATTACAGTTAGGAAATCCAAGGATACATGGAAGGCTATGGGAGCTTCAGTGCCTGTTAAAGTCACTCATGGCCCGATGGAATAAAAATATTTAATAAAATAAAACAATAAAATAATTTCTGAGCAATAAATACAAAATGTTATATTCACGCAATGACAATCAAGGAAAAGAAGCAGTAGCCATAGTATTCAACACAAAATACGAGGCTAATCTTCTTGAATGGCAGTCAGTCTCAAGTAGAGTAATGTGGGCAAATATGAGAATGGGGAACTGGACAGTGAGACTTATTTGTGCCTATGGTCCCACAGAAGGTTCTACTTAGGTAGAAGTGGAGGAATTTTTTGACGCTTTAGAAAAAGCAACTGACACAATGAAAAAGGAAAAGTTGGTCCTTGTTGGGGATCTAAATAGCAGAGTAGGAAATGACTGTGAGACATATAAAAATATTTTGGAAAAATTTGGAGAAAAGAGCAAAGCTAATAATAATGGCAAATATCTGTTGGATTTCTGCTCAGGACATGGACTGGTTATTACTAACACCATGTTCCAACATAAAAATGTGCACAAATTCACATGGAGAGAAGAGGCTAGGAATAAGAAAAGTCTCATTGACTATGTTATTGTTGATAGTGATGTTTTCTCCCTGGTGCAGGACACCAGAGTGTACAGAGGATTTGAAATTGGAAGCGATCACTATTTAGTCTTGAGCAGGATAAAATTGAATTTCATATTGAAAAGAATAACATGTAAGAAAGTTTTAAAGCGAATAAAAGTTGAGCAGCTCTCGGATGTGAACTGTAAACTAAAATACAGAAAGATTATTGAAGAAAAAATGAAAGAGTTTGAGAACAGGAATCAAACCTTGGAGATTCAGTGGCAAACTCTGAAGAAAACATTGATTGATTCTGCCAGAGAGGCATGTGGTGAGGTTGTGTGCAAGGATAAAAAAATCAGAACTCCCTGGTGGACACAGGAAGTTAAAGAGGCAGTGAAGGAAAAGAAGAAAGCATATCAAAAGTTCCTGGCAAATAAGTCAGCTTTTACTCTTACAGAATACAGAGACAAATGTAAGAAAGCTAAACAGTGTGTAAAACTAGCTAAACAAAAGTCATGGGAGGACTTTGGCAAGAATATAGAAAATAAATATCAAGAAGGTGGCAAAATATTCTGGAGGTTGTTGAAGAAGCTTAGGAATGGAGGAAAGAGTGCTGTAAAAGGAGTTAGAGATGATAAAGGTGACATGAAAACAGGAGAAAAAGATATCCTTGAAGTATGGAGTAATTACTTTGAAAAACTGCTAAATGAAACAAGCAGTGATGACAGCACAGTGATAAAAAACACTGACCAGGCATGCAGTCAGGAATACATATCCATACTTGAAGTAGAAAAAGCCATCAAAGGCTTGAAATGTGGAAAGGCAGCAGGAGTAGATGATATTCGACCAGAAATGCTGAAGTATGGTGGTATAAAAGTCTTACAGTGGCTGCACTGCATAGTCCAGAAAGCCTGGAGTGAGGGATGAATTCCCGATTATTGGAGTAGAGCTCTCATAGTACCCATATATAAAAAGGGAAATAAAACTGAATGTGAGAATTACAGAGGTATTTCCCTACTGAGTGTTTCTGGCAAGATCTATGCAAGTATACTTGAGAAACGGTTGAGAAGAATTGTGGAAGAAAAGCTTGGTGAAGAACAAGCTGGATTCAGGCCAAACAGCGGCTGTCAGGATCAGATCTTCACTTTACGACATATAGTTAAGAAAGCATGGGAATATAACAAAGATCTGTATTTAAGTTTTGTCGATTTGGAAAAGGCATATGACAAGGTGCCAAGAGAGAAGCTATTCAATACGCTGCAGTTATATGGTGTCAAGGGGGCATTATATCAAACAATACTTAGTCTTTATTTGAGTTGTAAGTCAGCAGTTAGAATTGAAGGAAGTACAGGAAGATGGTTTAATGTTAAATCTAGTGTGAGACAAGGATGTACATTATCCCCTCTGTTATTCATTATCTATATGGATCACATTATGAAGGAAAGTGGTATTAAACCTGATATCAAAATTGGAGATGTTAATGTCAGCGCTTTGCTTTATGCGGATGATGTTATACTTCTAAATAAATCCGCTACAAGTCTCCAAGATTCTCTGACTAAATTGAATAGCTGTTGTAATAGATATGGTATGAAGGTCAGCAATAAAAAGACAAAGACAATGAAAATAGGCAGAATCATTGAAAATGTCAACTGTGTTGTGAATGGAGAACCTGTGGAACAAGTAAAACATTTCAGTTACTTAGGCACAATTTTTACTGAAGATGGTAAATTAAATATAGAAATAGACAACAGAATCAGCAAAGCTGGTATGGTGGGAAGTCAATTGAATAAATTCATATGGAATAAGAGAGAAATTAGTCAGAACACTAAATTCGCTGTATACAAGACAGTATTCAAACCAGTTTTAACTTATGGATCTGAGAGCTGGGTCAGAAGTAAAACACTTGACCAAAGACCAGAGACCGCAGATATGAGAGTCCTGAGAAAGATTAGAGGCGTGAACAGATGGCATCAATGGCAATATCATATTAAAAATGAGGATATTAGGAAAGAACTTGACATTGTCAGCATCCAGGAATGCGTTAGCAGAGCTAATCTCAGGTGGTATGGTCACTTAAATAGAATGGGAGAGGAAAGATTAGCAAAACAAGTGTTCTCTGCCAGGTTGGCAGGAAAACGACCCAGGGGAAGACCAAGATATAGGTGGATTGATACGGTACAAAGTGCTTTAGACAATAGAAATATAAGATCTGATAATGTTTTAGCCTTGACAAGTAACAGACTGATTTGGAGGAAAATTGTAGATAGGAAGTTAGTAATGATGTAAATTTTTCATGTAGTACTGTCATATCTTGTACACCCGTTGAGGGTACATGGCAGGAATTTGATGATGATGATGATGAATAAAATAAAACTCATATTTTGTTGAAGATCATCAGATGTAGTCCTTTTCTTGTAAAACATATGCTTTATATTTAGTCATAGAAATAAATGGATTTCTACTTATATCTGCTGTTTCTGAAGACTGGAATTAAAACATCCTATATAGTAAAAAAAAACTCTCCTCCAGAGACACCACAGGAAGTAAATCAAAGTAATTGTGATTCTACCTTGCTAAGGGCTTTCGCAGGAATTCTACATGGAATTCTAATCAGTAAACTGCAGCATATGGGAATGGATATAGGGTTGGTGAGATAGATAGGAGGGTGGTTGATGGAGAGATATTCGAGAGTGGTTTATTCAGTAGTAGAGTCCAAAACTCTACTACTGAATAAATTACTGCGGCACACCACTAGTCCTGTGACAAGTGATGTGCCGCAGGGTTTTGTTCTTGGACCACTACTTTTCAATTTGTTTATTAACGATATAGGAAAGGATCTGAGAGGAAGTGTTCATTTGTTTGCTGATGATGCAAAGTTGGGTAGAGCAATAGTGAGTGCACAGGACGTCAAAATTTGCAAGATGATTTGGATAGTTTGGAGGATTGGGCTAAGAAGAATGGATGTCAATTTAATGTGGCAAAGTGTAAGATTATGCATTTTGGGGTGAAAAGACTAGCAGCAGTATAGTTCGCCCACCGTTTGTACGTCTCTGCTTGGTGTCTTGCCAAGAATAGTCGATTCATACTGAAGGGGAGAAAGAAATGAAGGACATACGAATTGGTCACCAACACGTGAAATCGCGTGCTTTATAGGTAAAATTTTCCAACAGCTATATAAGCAACATAGTTAACTACAATAATCATAAAAGAGAAGTTAATTTTCCGACCTGTAATAATAAACAACTCATCCCACAATACGGACTGATTACCCTATTATCGGAATGGATTCTCCTTTTTCTGACATGCGCAGAAGTGTCGAAGGATCTCTAATTGGTGGGCGAACTATATATCACATTGATGGAACTGTACTCCAGGAGACTGACGAGGCCAGGGATTTGGGAGTGTTAGTGGATAGGAAGTTGAAGTTTAGGGGACACATCACAAAAGTGGCTAAATCAGCTCATCAAATCACTTGGTTGCTGAAAAATACTTTAACAAGCAGAGACAAACAGGTTATTGTTCCTCTGTATCGAGCCTCGATAAGACCCCATCTAGACTACTGTGCTCAGATTTTGGTGCCAGGGTTTCTTCTTGATGGGGAGGAGGTGGAGAGGATCCAGAGACGAGTGACTAAGATGATAGCAGGTCTATGGAATGAACCTTATGAGAACAGGTTGAAGATTTGTGGGTTGCAGAAATTGGTTGATAGGTGGAAAAGGGGTGATATGATTGAGACATTCAAATTACTGAAGAGTTTCTATAAGATTAATTCTGAAGATATTTTTGAGAATAGGACTGGAATAAGACTAGGGGCCATACATGGAAGCTGGGCAAGAGTGTGGTTAGCAAGGATGTTAGAGCTAGGTTTTTTACTTGGAGAGTGGTGAATGAGTGGAATAAGCTGCCAAGGTCTGTTGTGGGTGCCATGACTGTGAATGAGTTCGAGGCGAGGTATGATAGATAATGTATGAATGTCGAATATTTGTTCTTGACATGATGTTAGGGCCTCCATTGATGAGTCTAAGGACTCCTTGGACTTGCCTGTAATAATAATAATAATAACTAAATACAATACTGAGACAATATTACTATGTTTAGTGAAAATGACATAATTAGTGTAATTAAAAACAATTTGAATAAAAATGATCCTGCAAAGTGAAAAATGCCTTCCTTCCCAAACACTTCCCAAATTCAGCAATGCCCAGACACAAGTAAAACAAAGTAGAAGTTATTACATTGTATTTAGTTAGGTACTTATTAGCACTATAATAAATGTGCAGCCACAGAAAATATACAACATCGTCATCGGCTTAACAACCCTTTGAGAGTCCTAACCTTCTTCAGAAGCTTCTGCCACTGTTCTCTATTTTTTTGCATTAGTCATCCAATCCATTCCCCAACAGTTTTAGCATCTTCTGTCACATTATCCTCCCATCTAGTTCTTGGTCTTCCTCTAGATCTATTACCCCCTGGATTAGAGAGTAAGACTTTCTTTACTTGTCTTAGGTCTTCCATTCTTATTAAATGTCCAGCCCATTGCAGGCGACCAATTTTTATGAATGAAATAATATCTGGTTCCCTAAACAAATCATACACTTCATTATTATACCTTATTCATTATTCACTTTAACTGGTCCACATATAGTTCATAGTATTTTCCTTTTGAAAATATACAGGTTCGTAAAACATATATATAATCTTGAATTCAGAATTATATTTGAGATTTTTCTATATCATTAACATAGTTTAGAAATATTAACTTCACAAATAAAAATATACTGAAAAAATTGAAACTGGTATGCCATAAATGTTGAAAATTCGTAAAAATGTGCTTGCTTGATGTGGTAGAGATGTGCTAAACAAGTCAAGCAAATTCCAATTTAATGTGCAAGATACAGCATGAATACGTTAAAGCAATTCAGTAGATTAGAGAGAGAGAACTTTACAGGACAGCTGAAGTTATCTTTCATTTACAAAAGTCAGAGGTTTGATGTATCAAAGGTAAGGATGAAATTCCTCACTGGAAGCATATTACCATCCCTATGAATGAGGACGTGCTTTTTTGTAAATTATACTTGATGAGAAATTATATTCTTGTCACTGATGAATGGATGGAATAAAACTCAGATTTAATAAAATAAAACTCATATTTTTTTGAAGATCATCAGATGTAGTCCTTTTCTTGTAAAACATATGCTTTATATTTAGTCATTGAAATAAATGGATTTCTACTTATATCTGCTATTTCTGAAGACTGGAATTAAAACATCCTATATAGTCAAAAAAACATCCTCTCCTCCAGAGACACCACAGGAAGCATATCCAAGTGTAAGCAAGCAAACAAGCAACTGATGTCAAGTCAACAGCGTCTACATACAAGTAATTTAGTAATGAAGATATTTCACACACAAACTTCGACGAATTACACTTGGATAAAGGATCGAACAAGAATTTAATTGCTATAGAATAACACGTATGCCACAGTAAATATCTTTATTATGTAAATATTTTGTTTTACGTATCATAAGAGATCATCAGTACAATTATCGAACAACAATAAGAAATGAATTAAAAAAAAACAGTAGTGTGCATCCTTAAATTGGAATCCTTCTACATATACAGTTGTGTGTTAATGGATTAAAACTACTGGACTGAAATTAAAACTAAACTCAATTAAAATATAACAGATAAATTTATTTAATACAATTGAGGATAACAATTTCCCAAACTTTTGGAATAGTTTATTTGCTGTTAATTTAATATAATTTATCTAAGGATATGGTCAATGTAGTGTAATCACATATATACCTCATCTGCTTTTCTGATTACATATATTCAATCTGATGCATTATTCTGTTATTTATTAATTTTTTTAAATGTTTTATATGCTGCTTTGAATAAACTAATGAGACAATATTTTTCATTTTTATTTTTTGTAAATAAATTATTATTAAAGGACTGTTCCATGCCATAGGGATTCTTCTCTATTGCAAGCAAAGTCTTGGTAGATAATCAGCCATTGCCTTCCCTACAACTTTCGACTGAATTAGTCCAACTAGATGTTGGTATTTCATGTTTTTATTCCTGCGATCTTGGCATCAAACACCCACTCCTCTAATATTCCCTCTTCCATTTTGTTTAAGTGACCATACCAGCTTAGATTAGCCCCACTCACACATTCTTAAGTGCTGACAGCTGAGTTTCATCCTACTATCTTCATTTTTGATAAGGTTCTGCCACTGATGTTATCTATGATCTCTAATCTCTCATCAAGTGCTTTATTTCTAACTCCTAACTCTCAAATCCATAAATTAAAACTAGTTTGAAGAATGTATTTTATGCTGCTGATTTTATGTTTGGGCTAATTTCTCTCTTATTCCATACAAATTTATTCATATCCCCCCCCTGCCATACCAGCTTTGTTTATTCTGTTGCATATTTTCAAATGCAATTTGCCATTTTCACTAATATTTTCCTTGTTACAACAAGTAAATATTTTACTTGTTGAATAGGACTGCCATTCAGAATACAGCTGAAGTTTTCTGTGTTCCTGATGTCCATACCAAATTTGTTACAGATATTATTCAATTTAGTTAGAGAATCCTGGAGAATTGCACTAGATGTGTTTAGGAGTACAACATCATCTGCATAAAGCAAAGAGCTAAGTTTGATATCTCAAATTCTAATATCAGGTTTAATGCCTCTTTCTTTCATAATGCAATTCATATAGTTGATGAATGAGAGTGGAGATATTGTGCACTTTTGTCTTACATCTGATTTTACATTAAACAATCTTCTTATATATCCTTATATATTTAAGCTGACTTACAGCTTAAATACAGACCAGACCTTTTGCATAATTAAGAAGGCTTAGTCAGTCACTTGAATTCTGGATAACGTCAGTAGGGCTCTCACTCATGGTACCTGTCTATACAAAAAAAGGACAACTAAAGTTGAATTTGGGAAATACAAAGGAATCTCTGTACTAAATATTCAAGGTATGATTTCTTCAAGTATACTTGAAAAGAGGTTGAGACTGAAACTGTAGAAGAGAAACAAGGAGAACAAGTGGGATTCAGGCCAGATTGAGGCTGTGAAGATCATATTTTCATTATATGACAATTAGTTGTGAAATCATGAGAATATAACAAGGACATGTACATAAGCTTTGCAGATCTGAAAGAGGCATACAACAAGGTGCACAGAGAAAAGCTTTTCACAATAATACTATTATATCAGAAAACACATTAGGAAGTACGCATATCAAACGTTCCTGGCAATTAAGTCAGCTTGATCTCTTAAAGAATACAGAGACAAATGTAAGAAGGCTAAACACTCTGTAAAGCTAGCTAAACAAAAGTCATGGGAAGACTTTGGTAAGAACATAGAAAATAAATATCAAGAAGGTGGCAAGATATTCTGTAAGTTGTTAAAGAAGCTCAGAAATGGAGGAAAGAATGATGTAAAAGGAATCAGAGTTGATAAAGGTGACATGAAAACTGTAGAAAAAGATGATATGAAGTATAGAGTAATTACTTCAAAAAATTGCTAAATGAAACAATCAGTAAAAGCACAGTGGTAAAAAACACTGACAGGCATGTAATCAGGAATACATAAACATAATTGAAGTAGAAAAAGCCATCAAAAGCTGAAATGTGAAAAGGCAGCTGGAGTAGATGATATTCGACCAGAAATGCTCAAGTATGGAGGTATAAAAGTCTTACAGTGGCTGCACTGCACAGTTCAGAAGGACTCGACAGAGGTTCCAGATGATTGGAGTAGAGCACTCATAGTGCCCATATACAAAAAGGAAAATAAAACTGAATGTGAGAATTATACAGGCATTTCTCTACTGAGTGTTCCTGGTAAGATTTATGCAAGTATACTTGAGAAACGGTTGAGAAAGGTTGTGTAAGGGAAGCTAGGTGGAGAACAAGCTGGATTCAGACCAAATAGAGGCTGTCAGGATCAGATTTGAACTTTACGACAAATAGCTGAGAAATCATGGGAATATAACAAAGATCTCTATTTAAGTTTTGTAGATCTGTAAAAGGCATTATGATAAAGTGCCAATAGAGAAGCTATTCAAAACACTACGGTTGTATGGTGTCAATGAGGCATTATATCAAGCAATACTTAGTCTTTATTTGAGTTGCAAGTCAGCAGTTAGAATTGAAGGAAGTAAGGAAGGTGGTTTGATGTTAAATCTGGTGTCACACAAGGATGTATACATTATCCCCTCTATTATTCATTATCTATATGGGTCACATTATGAAGGAAAGTGGTATTAAACCTGATATCAAAATTGGAGATGTTAATGTCAGCGCTTTGCTTTATGTGGATGATGTTATACTTCTAAATAAATCCGCTACAAGTCTCCAAGATTCTCTGACTAAATTGAATAGCTGTTGTAATAGATATGGTATGAAGGTGAGCAATTAAAAGACAAAGACAATGAAAATAGGCAGAAGCACTGGAAATATCAACTGCGTTGTGAATGGAGAATCTATAGAACAAGTAAATCTTTCCTCCATTTCAGCTACTTAGGCATGTGTTTTAGTAAAGATGGTAAATTAAATATGGAAATAGACAACAGAATCAACAAAGCTGGTGTGGTAGGAAGTCAACTGAATAAATTTATATGGAATAAGAGAGAAATTAGTCAGAACACTAAATTAGCTATATACAACACAGTGTTCAAGTCAATTTTAACTTATGGATCTGAGAGCTGGGTTAGAAATAAAACCTTTGACCAAAGACTAGAGACCGCAGATATGAGAGTCCTGAAAAAGATTAGGGGCATGAACACCAAGCATGAATGGCAATATGAGATTAAAAACGAGGATATTAGGAAAGAACTTGATATTCTTTGCATCCAAGAATATGCTAGCAAAGCTAATCTCAGGTGGTATAGTCACTTAAACAAAATGGGAGAGAAAAGATTAGCAAAGCAAGTGTTCTCTGCCAGGTTGGCAGAAAAAAGACCCAGAAGAAGACCAAGATATAGGTGGATTGATACAGTAAAAAGTGCCTTAGAAGATAGAAATATAAAATCTGATAATAATGGGGGTTTAAACAGGAAACAGGTTGATTTGGAGGAAAATTGTAGATAGGAAGTTAGTAATGGTGTAAATTTTTCATGTAGTACTATCATATCCTATACACCCCTTGATGGCACATGTCAAATAATTTGATGATGATACTGTTATATCATACAAATTGAACATTATAGAGACTAACACATAGTCAGCAGTTAAGTTGTAAGCCAGCAGTCAGAATTCAAGGAAAGACAGTAAGATTGTTTGATGTGAAATCAGATGTAAAAGACAGGGATGCCCATTATTATTGCTCTTTTTCATTGCGTATGTTGATCTCCTTATGAGAGAAAGTGGCATTAAACTTGATATTAGAATCAGAGATATCAAACTTAGCTCTTTGCTTTATGCAAACTTAGAGATATCAAACTTAGCTCTTTGCTCTTAAAGCAAAGAGCTAAGTTTGATATCTCTGATTCTAATATCAAGTTTAATGCCACTTTCTCTCATAAGGAGATCAACATACGCAATGAAAAAGAGCAATAATAATGGGCATCCCTGTCTTTTACATCTGATTTCACATCAAACAATCTTACTGTCTTTCCTTGAATTCTGACTGCTGGCTTACAACTTAACTGCTGACTATGTGTTAGTCTCTATAATGTTCAATTTGTATGATATAACAGTATCATCATCAAATTATTTGACATGTGCCATCAAGGGGTGTATAGGATATGATGCCCATTATTATTGCTCTTTTTCATTGCGTATGTTGATCTCCTTATGAGAGAAAGTGGCATTAAACTTGATATTAGAATCAGAGATATCAAACTTAGCTCTTTGCTTTATGCATATAACGTTGTACTTCTAAACACATCCAGTGCAAATCTCCAGGGTTCTCTAACCAAATTACATAACAGATGTAACAGATTTGGCATGAAAACTAGCAGTAAAAAGCCAAAAACTATGGAAATAGGTACAAACATAAAAAAATAAAAAATAAAAAAAAATAAAAATAAAAAAACAGCTGCATACTTGATGGAGAACTTATAGAACTAGTTAAGCATTTCAGTTATTTAAGCACAGTTCTTAGTGAAGATGGCAATTAAATTTAAAAGCAGGCAACAGAATATACAAAGCCAATATGGTATAGAACTAGTTGAATAAATTTATACGGAATAATAGAGAAATTAGTCAAAACACTAAACTGGTAGTATAAAAGACAGCGTTCAAACCAATTTAAGTTATGGATCTGAGGACTGAGTTAGAAATAAAGCAATTGATTGAAGATTAGAGTTCACAGATACGAGAGTTCTGAGAAAATGGTCCTGAACAGATGGCATCAATTGCAGAACCATTTCAAGAATGAAGATATTAAGAAGTAACTCAACATTTTTAGCATTCATGATAGCAGGACTAATCTAGGGTATTATAGTCACTTAAACAGAATAGGAGAAGAAAGGTTAGCAAAACAGATGTTTGATGTCAATATGGCATGAAAAAGACAGAGGGAAACTGGGATTTGGGTGAACTGATTCAGACAGAAGTGGCTTAGAAGAACAACGTGTTCAATTGAACACATTGAACAGAAGAACAACAGTACTGGAGTGTTGGGGACTGACAAGCTACTTTTACACATAGGTTAGCTCTGTTGCATTTTTCTCTGTATTCTTTTAAGACATCTGCTGACTTATTTGCTAGTAGTTTTCGGTAGGACTCCTTTTACTTCTTGGATCCACCATGGTGTTTTTTTCTTATTTTTCTGTCCTTATAGAGAACTTACCCACTTACCTTCCTAGGTAATTCGATTAATATTTTCTTCCAATTTTCTTGCCACTGAGACTCCATGGTTTGGTATGGTTCTTGTTTTTGAATGCTGAATGTATGGTTGACTCTACAGTTTACATGTGAAAGCTGCTCAACTTTAACTCAAAGTGTCTTACATATTGTTCTGTTAAATAATGTTCAATTGCATTAGCTAAGGTTTCATGATTTTATTAAATGTCAATAGAAATACTCCTAACGACATGCCCTAAATCCTGTCTGTAGCCTCATCGTGATCGTGGAAGGGATGGGGAGAAAAAGTTTGAACCAATAGTATGGGTAATGCATTTTTGGAGTGTATTTTCCAAGAACAGTCACCCAAGGTGGTCAATACTAATATGCCCTGCTAATGTAGACAGGTAAAGGCCAAACCTGGCTGCATGGTCAGCATGGGATGAATCAGGACCAAACAGCCCCCTCCCATGTAAGCAATCAAGTGGATCAAACAAAGCATAAGGACCCATGGATGTTACTGGCAACGTAATTACCCAAATAAGATAAATACATCTTGCCAGCATTGTTTTAAGAAATATGATGAGGTCAGAAAGAAAAAGTATAGACAATACTGCAAAAAGAAGAATATTTATTAGCAGTTTCATTGGACCTATAATGTTTCAGGCCATGCACAATATACTGCCTCTTCCTGGGATAAATTAGTAAATAATATATGTTGGCTTCTGTTGTTAATGGAATAACAGTTTGTCCCAATCTAAATTCAGGATCTGGGTGAAGAGTAAGTTTTTGACAGAAATGTACACAGACAGTTTTTTCAGTTGAAAACCTGAACCCATTACTAAGAACCCACAGAGAAACCTGATCAATTGCTTGCTAAAGTTATCTTTCTATTACATTCATTCATGTTACGTGACAGTAAATTATGAAGTCATCATTATATAGATCATTGTCTATAGTGGAAGGAAGCTTTACAATGAATGGGTTAACTTTGATAGCAAAAAAGTATCACACTAATAAACAGAGCCTTAGGTAACATCCTGTTGTCGATGATATGGCCAAGATAACATACTTCCCACTCTGCCTTTGAAAGCTTGCCTGGATGGAAAGTTTTTTTTAAATACAGGAAGGTATCCCTGAGACCTGGGTCATACAGATCTTTTAATAGGCCACATCTGCATGCTGTGTCATAAGCTTTTACCATGTCAAATAAAACTGAAACAGATGTTATCATTTCAAGAATGAGTCTCCTCTACAAGTTTCCAAATAGACCAAATGGTCCAAAGTTGAATGATGTCCACAAAAGTCACATTGCGCATTGGAGAGATCACCGCTTTCTAAATACCAGAGAAGTCTGACATTAACCATTTTATCCAATATCTTACAAAGGCAGCTGGTCAGAGCAATAAATCGATAATTATTTGCTTGTATTGGATCCTTTCCTGATTTTGGGATAGCAATGACAACTGACTTATGCTAAAATCTAGAAACACTTCATCTGCAAGTATTCTTATACAGTAAGAGAAGGAGATCCAAAGAAGATGATGGAAGATGTATTATCATTTCATAATGGACATCATCAGGCCCTACTGCACTGAGGTGAGACAGCAAAAGAGCTCTTTTTAGTTCTTTCTTAACAAATGGCTGATTGTACAGAGTAAGCCCAATAACAGAAAATTGTAGCTGCTATTTCTCTTGTTGCTCTTTCAATAATAAAAATTCAGGGGGGGGGGGGGATATGAAGCTGCTGTTGAGATTCTGGCAAAATTTTTGCCCAAGGTGTCTGCAATAACTTTGGGATCAGCAACAACACATCCATTATGGTCTAAGGTCTACCTTAAAAATTGTATGGGATAAAATCCAGAAAATGAAAGGTAGATATAAAACATACATCTATCTTTCATTTTATGGATTTTATCCCATACAATTTTTGCACTGTTGTCTGATTAATTGATGAGGTAAATTGGATCCAAGATTGTTTTTGACTCTGATGTCTCACATAATGTGTTCTTGCCCGAGCATGCTTAAAAGCTGTTAAGTTTGATATAATGAGGTATCTACCAAATATACTCCATGCTCTTTGTTGATCATTTTTGGCTACCTGGCATTCCGGGTTCTACCAAGGCTTTGGATGGAGTGGAAATTGAGATGACGCTTTTGGAATTAAGACTTTTTCTGCCTGGCCAATGCAGTCTGTTACATACTTTACTGCTTCATCAATAGGTGTTTGACTAACTGCATCAGCATTAAATTTTGCAAAATGGGAAAAAGTATTCCAGTCAGCCTAATTCATTTTCGATATGAGCATCTGTGTAGGAGAACATGGTTCATATGAAGACAATGTGCAAATACAAGGAAATGATCTTCTCTAATGTTGTCTTTAACATCCTATGTAAGTAGTGGAACAATGGCAGGAATGCAGACTGTTAGGTTGATTGCAGAATATGAGCAGTGGCATATGGAAGAAAGTATGGAGTCTATTATTCAAAAGGAAGAGGTCAATAAAATCAAGGATTCTTTCAATAATTTGACATCCTCTATTTGTGTGGGCACTATCCCACAAAATATTGTGATCATTAAATCATCCATAAAAAGTATGGGTTCAGGCAGTTGCAAGATAAGGTTATCAAGATTGATTTCATTTAGCACTCAGTGGTTAAATATTATTATTATTATATATAAGGTGCCTCCATGGAGTCAAAAGACTCACTGCAGGAGACCCAACATTGACATACTAACTGTTATTCACACAATACCTGTAATATTTCCCCTTGAACTCATTCACAACCACCTCTGGCAACGCATTCCACCCATTTACAACCCTCCAAGCAAAAAATCTAGTCCTAACACCCTTGTTAACCACACTCTTACACAATCTCCAGGGATGACCCCTCGTTCTCTCCCTTCCTGCACTGGTCTTAAAAAAAGTTATCAGTATCAATCCTATAAAACCCTTTTAATAATTTATATGCCTCTATCATATCTCTTCTCCTATGTCTATCAACTAGTTTTTGAAGCCCCCAGATCTTCAATCTATCCTCATAGGAGGCATCCCATATGCCTGCAACAATTTTCGTAACCCACCTCTGAATCCTCTCCACCATTTCCACATCACCAAGAAATCCAGGTGACCAGATCTGTGCACATTAGTCCAAATGAGGTCTTATTAATACCTTATAAATGGGACAATCACTTCCTTATCCCTACTTGTCAGTGTGTTCTTCAATAACCATGTAATCTGATGTTAAGTTTTGGCAACCTTTGCAATATGCCCTCGAAACTTAAGCTCTCTGTCCACAATAACTCCCAAGTCCCAAGCCTCATCAACTGCTTGCAGTTCAGTTCCATTAATATAGTAAACAGCATGTGATCTCATCCTTCCAAAGTGCATTGCCTTACACTTGGCCACGTTAAACTGACAGCCATTTAGTTTAGCCCAAACCATCAGCCTATTTAAGTCAACCTACAAGATATCTACATCATCTGAATTAACTATCGCTCTTCCCAGTTTTGTATCATCAGCAAACAAGTGGCTATCTCCTTTCCAAGTATTCCCAATATCATTGATGTACAAATTAAAAATAGAGGACCAAGCACTGAGCCCTGAGGCACACCACTAGTCACCTGCCTTTTACTGGACTCCGCTCCACCATAAACCACTCTTTGATATCTATCCACTAGCCACCCTCTAATCCAAATCACTAGCCTCGGATCCATACTCATTTGCTCCAATTTATGCAACAGAGTTCCATGCAGAATCTTGTCAAATGCCTTTGCAAAGTCCAGCAGGATCACTGAAAAAGGATTTACTTTATCCAACTCCATCGTTACATCATTATAGAAAGTGAGCAAATTGCTAAGGCAAGATCTATCCTTCACAAAACCATGTTGCCCCTTATAAAGTATCATACTGCTGTCACCCAGTCCTGAATTCTAATTTTTATCAATTTCTCAAGAACCTTAACCACCACTCCCGAAATGGATAAGATAATTGCTACCACTTCCAGAGCAGTATGGTGGAAATGAATGCCCACTAGAATAGCCACTTCTCAATGAGTAGGATCATCTCCAGTTCTGTCCTTGTGTACAACAATGAAATTCTTTAAGGTAGGGTCGGGTCCTCACTGGATCTTAAATATGTTTCCTGCAGACAGAAACAAAAAGATTTGTGTTTCTGCAGTAAAACCTTGATATTATCAATATTCTGGCAAAACTCACTACAATTCCATTGTAAAAATTTTCCTGTTGTATAGGCTTCATAGACTTGTCTGATTGGAATTTGAGGATTTACCCTTGTTGGGTTTATATTTATCATTGGATTTTGGAAAGTATCGATGACCATTGTCCATACCCAATACATCACTGGATGTGTCAAGATCAGTGAGTAAGTCCAAGTTACTTTCAGCAAATATCAAAGTATCCATTTTTTCTGTGGAGTGTCTGGTGGTTTATCTTTAAGCGATATCCTTGTCATAATTTTTTTTGACAAGTAGGTTTTCATCAAATGGGACCATTTTCGGAGTTGTCTCTGGAGTGAGACTATAGATATGCATTTGATGCACTCATGATTGTAAAGTTCAGGTATGGAAAAATTATCAAATGGTGGAATAAGCATACATGTTTGAGATGCTGTTGACATTTCTTTACTGCCACCTTCTCAGCATAAGATCTCAGAAGAGGTGTAGTGCTGGCTAACTTCCTTTTTGCATCCTGATATAATAAGTTTTATTCTGTTTTCATTTTTTGAATTTCATCATTCCATGTCTGGCATGCATAGGAGTAAGCTTTGTGATCTCAATGACAGTTGACACATTTAGCTTTCTTTCTAGAGCAAGATTTGTTATTATGCTCTTCATAACCACATTGGTGGTAAAGCCATGACGAGACAGTTTGGGCATGTTCATATTTCTGACATTTAAAGCATCTTAGTGGATTAGGGATGTAAATTCTAACAGGACAGTAGAGATATCCTGCTTTTACAGATATTGGAGGCTTAGGTATATCAAAAGTAAGGATGATGTTCCTCGTTGAAACCAGGTGATCATCCCTATATATCAGGATGCGCTTCACATCTGTTGCTTCCTGATCTTTAAACTATGAACATTGAGTGTTTTATGAGATGTCAGTGAAATTGGTATTCGACCCATTAATGTTGCTCTCTGCAGTTTCTCAGAATGTTGCTGACATGATGTTTCAACAAGGATATCACCAGAACATAATTTCTCGACAGTTTTGGGAAATCCTGCCAGTCTTATAGTGTTTCTTGCCAAAGCAGTGAAAGACCATAAGGATCCCCCCCCCCTCTTTTCTGGATGTCCATGGGTCGTGCTGCATGGCAAATACAGTGGCAGGACATTGGATCCTAGTGATGGTGGTCTGGAAAAAAGGATAGTAAAAAATATTCAAGAGAAGTAGAGTGAGAAAGAAAAGCAAAACAAAGAGAAAGAATGAAAAGGTCAGTACCATCACTGGGAAGTCTTCCTTCACCATAGGTGCCCCACAGGGAAGGGCCAAATCTAAGTCAACTGATGTGAAGTCATTAGCCTCTATATACAAATAGCCTAGTCATGAAGATACTTTACACATGCATACTTTATTTGCTTACACTTGGATAAAGGATTAATCAAGAATATAATTCTTGGCATGTTTAATTTAAATTATAACCAACTGAAAAAACTTTCTACATATAAGTTTTTTAGATATGTGATAACACTTGTGAAATGTTATAAACTACAGCAGCACATCAGTACTGTGAACCCTACTCCTGAGACCAAATACAGTACTTTCTATATAGTTCAAGCCTCTAAGCAGAACAATGATCTCACAGCAGGCAATTATCATTATCTGAGACCTAAAGGCATTTACCAAAATCCATGTCACAGTGAGATTCAAAGCTGCGACCTATTTATGTTGGATTGTAGAAACACTATACACTCAGTCAAAAAAGCCAGCAAATATATTTTGAGTATATATTGCAGCATATATCCAACAAAATTCTAAAATCTTCTGGTGAGGTTCAATGCCATATGGAAGAGTATTTACAACTCATGACTGTTAACTTCAATATTCATACATGTCTAATTGCTCAGCTAGACAAATTAATTGCATGTTTAAGTTAAGAACAGAACTACAATTGAAAAATTAACAATGTTTTTTCAGTGGCATCATTCATTTTTTGATATTTGCTTTTGGTGTTTTTTTGCCTTTCACTTTCTGGAAAAATTTTTGGCAAAAATATATGAGCTGTTATCTATAAAGTGTACTATGTTTGGAAAACCAGTCATTTAGTAGTTAACTACATAACAAATTGTTAGCTTTGATTATTGATCTGATAATCAATTATTTATGTGTTCTACTTGATTACAGTCAACTTTCACTATAGTGACTTTTCTTAAGATCAATTAATGTTATGTGGCTTGGATAAAAATTTATGCTGTGTGTGTGTTCAGTTTAATGAGAATTGCAGAGCTTTTGTAGCTTAGCTGGTAGAGACAAAGCCCTTTTGCTTAGACTCACATTCGAATCCTGTTCAGAGCTTTTCAAGGTCAGTTAGTAGGTCTCATACAAAGGTAGCAGAGTTTTTACCTGCAGAAACTTGAATTTTTCTTCTGGCAACCAAGCAAACTAGCCAGTAGAATACATGAAATTTACAGGCAAAAATACATTACTACCAATAGTAATATACTAATTTCATAAGATGGTGCTGAGTGACCAAGGATGTCCTGTGCATCCTGGCACTGTTATATCATCATATGATAAGTAAATAAATGAGAATTGCCTGTTTAACATGATTATATCCACTTGTGACGTACACAAAAATGATTTGTTTCATCAGTAAGCAGTTATGCTATAAGATAGAATTTTATACTAGAAGATGCTAATTTAATGACTTTTTTGGAAGTCCCTCTGTATTTATTTTGAAGTAATTTTTTTGAGATTGTTGTTATGCACGATAACAACAATCTCTCCCTCTTGAACATGGAAGCAACTTGTTCAGCAAATTCTACACGTCTACTTGAACATTCACTGCTATTGACTTAACTGTCTGCTCATCCTACTTCCCACTATTCACAAGTAGGAAACTGAATACAACTTATAATGAGGGTGGCCATTTTCCCATGATAACATTCACTGCTATTGACTTAACTGTCTGCTCATCCTACTTCCCACTATTCACAAGTAGGAAACTGAATACAACTTATAATGAGGGTGGCCATTTTCCCATGATAACGACCTTTTTACATGGGCAATTATGTACTACAACAGATATAGCAATGGAAAAATGAGCAAGTTGACTGGCCCACCTTCTCTACTTTAGGATTTCAAATTAAATGGTATCAGATACAGTCCAGTACCATTTTTATCATCTTAAAAACTAGTTCAGGGAAAAAATAAATAATATTTAATTAATTTTTTGTGTAAAAAGAATGACTACTAAGCAAGTTGTCATTCCCTATTAAGGTTTCCACATATTTAAACCTTTGCCAAACATTTTCCAATGAAAAGCATTCTAATTATCAATTAAAATTGTCTGAAAATAGAAAATTGACAATAACTAATATGTTATTGTCGTGAATGTCACGTTATGCATGAAAGAGAGAGAATGACTGACTGAAGTGACAGGTATATATTATTTTCAGTACTGAATGAGCTAGTGATCAGATCAACTAGCCACTCCACTTCAGAGATCAAACATGAATGTTTCATGCTGCCACTTCAAGTCCCCAGTGAGTACAGTGGCAGTGATGATGTTTCACTGAAAGATGAAAATCATCCAATTGCTACAAAAACTTATCAAATATATTTGAAAAAAATATATCAAGAACTATCAAATATATTAAAATGAGTGAAAATTCTGGCTTGTTGAGAGAAATTCCAGTACATATAATCATTATCTTCATGAATGGAAGAACAATAGCTAAGTTTGCTAACTGCATTATTTTCAGGTTAAGGCATGATCTAAAACAACTTCTTAAATGTCTACATACATGACTATCTCAAGGCAAAACATTTTACTTTGCAACTAAAAAGCTGTCAGTTATTGCAAGGTAAAACATTTTGTGACCAATTAATTAGTTTACTTCTGTATGATGAGCAACTTACAAGAGTAACTCAAATGCAGAAACATGTTTTATGTGTTTCTCTATTGGAATGCTATTTTATCAAGGTTTAAAATTTTACAAACAATCTAAGCAGAGTTTAATGGTAATTAACCATATTATAATGGTTGATTACACTAAAACCTAAAATGCAAGTTTTCAATTTAATAATATTCTTCATAAATGAAGTAAAATTATAAGAGTCTAGCCCTTAATATTTAATGTTCATGCCTAGGTGCATATTTGGCAGTGAGACAAGATGTTTTCTTATACTTCCATTTGGCATATCAGTGGTGATGGGGGGGGGGGGGGGGGGATAAGGACTGTGTCTGTTTCAAGATATATTATTAAGAACCAGTAATTAAGAATCCTGTATTGCTCAATTTGTGAAATGCTGATATTCTTGATGCACTTGAAGAGCTTAAAACATTGCAATAACCCAGTCTGGAAATACTACAAAATATTTGAAGTGGGTTAAAATATTCAGATTGTTACACTTTTACCAATTAATGGACTGTAAACTAAAATGAAATTAAGAATATTAGTAACTACCAATGAAAACTTCAGTTTGAAAAAAAAAAAAGAAGAAGAAAGAAAGAAAAATCTTTTCTCTTCTCACTGATGTGGTATCTATATGGTGCAAAGAGAATAAGTTTGAAAAAAAATTACTTAAGCAACAAAAAAGTAATAATTCCTTACATGATAAAGAAATCTTTGTTGGCACTGCTGCATAACTTGGGCTTGATGAGACTGCCATTGTTGGTAATTCCGAACACTTTCTGCTGTAGGCCGTTGCCAAGTGGTAGTACGGGTGTTGTGGTCAACATAATACACTCGCCCTCTATTGTCTCTTCTCATCTCCCAGCTGTTGATATTTCAAATAGTTAAATATAAATATGATAATTATATTAATGCAAATATATATTACTACAACATAAAAAAAAAAAAGTTCTAACTCATTCTAAACATCAAATAAATATTATCATATATGACTACATGCATTTATTTTAATGAGTTAGAACTAACCAAATTAGTTCATAATGTAGATTGGGTTTTTTTTGGTAGTTAAAATTAAAATACATACCAATAATAAGATAACAAGTAACCAATACCAAGAGGGAAAAAAAATTTTTTTGAACTCACTAATATTTCACTGGTTTTCTGCCTGTCACAGCAATGATAGCTGTGACTGGCACGCAACACAAAACCAAGTAATTGTAGAAACAATTCAAATTGTAACTGACACCCATTGTCCTTACATGGCACCCGCTATGGTCAGATAACTACAAAATTAATATAGAGAAGTCCAGCTATTAGGTGTTAAAATAGCTTAATATGATAGTTTCCAAGATCTTTGGTAAATTAATGCAATCATACTTGTTTAGAATGAGAGAATGCTTCATAGCTGATGCTGATTCTAAGAATAGCCTCTCAGACCTATAACAACTTTTATGTAACATAAATGTTTTTTTCCATCTGATCCTATGTGAATGAGTATCCAGAGCATGGTCTGCCAATCTCAACTTGCAATAAAGATGATCTTGAATGTAATTTTTACATTCTTCAAGGTGGATGTTAACTGACTAGTCTATCCAAAGTAGGCTAAACTGCAGGCATAAGTAACTTTATACACTCCCAGATGTTCAATAGGATTTAGTCAATCTTTAGGAGAACATATGAAAGTAGCTAGCTGAATGAAAAATTTGAAAATAGTATGGATATCACATGTGCAGAGAACTTTGGCTATTTTTTCCGATGCACCCTTAACATACAGGATGGGAACGGGTATGTTGGAATTCAGTGTATTGGATGTAAAAGGAATTGGGGGGAGGGGGATGTAATATTTTATCTATTTTATATAGGTTGTAGCCATATAAAATATGCACATATCTGAACCGATTTGAAACAGGGTGAGGAAATTATAGATGCTAATTCTGATGAACAGATGAACAGCTGCCATAGAACTATTAAGTACAGAAGATGCAGGCTGCAGATACTGAATGTCTGAGCAAAAGCGAGTGGAGTGTATTAGCGATAGAGGGATCATCAATCAATCAAACTGCTCTTTTCTGTATAGAATCCAATATTTTCAGAGCGCTCTTAGGGGCACCACCTCATATATAAGAGCAGTATTCAATGGTTGGGCAGATTTGACTGAGACTTTTAAACTGTTAAGAGGTGGTTACAGGGTTGACACTGGGGAGTTCTTTCGCTTGGTTGAACAGCGGGAAGGAGTGATGACAAGAGGCCATCCCTGGAAGTTACGAAAGGAAACTGTGAGCAAGAGGGTGAGGAGTGGTTTCTTTGTGTGGAGGGTGGTTGAACCGTGGAATGCATTGCCTGATGGAGTGGTGAGAGCGAGAACAGTCAATGAGTTTAAGGAGTGGAATGATAGACTTTGTGTTTCTTAGGAGGGATTTCCTCTCGATGAGTCTTGACAGACTTTATGTTCTTAGGAAGGATGAGTCTTTTGACTCCATGGAGGCCTGAATAATAATAATAATAATTTGTGAAAAATAATTGAATAACATTAAAAGCTGTATGGAGTTAAATGTCTTGAGCAAAAGTGAAAGTGTAATTTCATGGATGCAAAGAAGGCAATATTTGTGATAGGTTTGTGCCAAGAGAGATTTGAGGTTAGAGTTCCAAGAAGGTGAATCTCATCTTGAATAGAGATTTCAGTATTGTCAAGAGTAAGATTGGAAGAACAGGGTTCTTTTTTGTGGGAAATAATGTGGAGCTGTGTTCTGTGTTTTGCTAGCATTGAAGTTGATAATGTTATACAAACCATTGATGAATATTCCACAATCACAACATGTCACAAAATTCTGTAAAATGCAGTGTGAAACGTAGGTGCAATAATGTAACAGTAAACAGACTTATGGCAGCTGCCATTAATGTAACATAATATAAAGATACTGTGACAAGACATACAAAAATATAGTCAAGAAAAAAAAAGGAACTTATAAAGTAATCACATTCAAAATTGTAAATTTAGAACAAATACTCTAATAATTTATATCAAACGTACTTTTTTTTTTGTAGGCATAGGTTTCTATGGTTTAGCAGTTCATAATTCCGGTAATTGGACCACATGTTTATTAAGGTAAATAACAATAAAAAATAAAAAAACCGGACAAGTTTCATAAGTCATTCGACTTACATCTTCAGGGGTCAAAGGTAACTAAAAGTTTAAACACAAGAAATGAGAAATTACTCAAAATAGTTCATTCTATGCAGTTGTGGCCATTTCACTGTTCATTAAATTAAATATCCAAATGCAGATACAGTGCAATGCTAAGTTTGAACAATGCTGGATGCTGTCACGTTCACATTGTCTGAGACTTGGGTATATTTTTTTTTATCAATGGTGACCAACTTGATGTAGAATTAGGCCCTGGTTTTTGTTGCATTGCGTTGGAATTCTAAGCATGTTTGCAGCTTCTTTAAATTTTCTTATGTAACAATTTTTTTTCAATGTAAGACATGTTTGTTTTTTGCCAGAGTACATTATGGCCAGTGGAAGTTGTATGGTATGCTAGGCCTGATTTGGGTTCTCTTCTTTTTTGCACGTCTTTTTGGTGTTCGTTCATGCAAATTTCCCCTGATGTTCCCGTCTGGACTATGTAGCAGATGCCACAGGAACAATGCATTTTATAAACACCAGGTTTTTTTAAAGGATGATGTTGGGGTTTGGGGGGGGGATGTAGAAATCTTGAAATTTTTTCCAGAGGTAGAAAAGCAACTTTAATGTTATGTTTGTTTAGTAATTTGGCCATTTTGTCGGTTTCTTGATGTATGGAAGTGTGATTACGTTCTTGAAATCTTGCGTTTGTGAGATGTTTGTAGTCGGTGTGTGTGTTGAGGATTCTTTTTATTGTCTTAGGTTCATAACCATTTTTTTTTTTTTGAGGATCTGTGTTAAATATTGAAATTCTTCATTTCTCTGTTGTTCTGTGCTGGAAATATTATAAGCTCTGTCCCTCAAGGTTTTAATTAAACTTATTTTTTGCGAGGGATGGTGGTGTGAGGCCGCATTAAGAAATCTTCCTGTGTCGGTGGGTTTTCTATATATGGAGAAGGATAGTTTATTATATTTTTCATTGACTTCTATTAGGATATCAAGAAATGGAAGTTTTTTATGTTCTTCTTGTTCCAAAGTAAATTTTATGTTGTTGTGTATATTATTTAGGCAATCTTTGAAAGCAGTTAGTTCTTCTGTTGTTCCTGGCAATATGATAAAAATATTGTCTACATAGCTTAGCCAAATTTTCGGTTTTTTATGATAATTGTTTAAAGCATTATTTTCAAAATGTTCCATATATAGGTTAGCTAAAGCCGGGGAGAGCCCATAGCCAGTCCTTCTTTTTGTTCCCAAAATTTGTCTTAATACATCAATGAAGCAGTAAAGTATATAACAGAGTCCAGACAGCAGCAGCCTCCATCCCTAAAACATCATCTCAGTTTCCATTCTATCCAAAGCCTTGGTGGAATGCAAATGTCAGACAGCCAAAAAAGATCAACACAGAGCATGAGGCATATTTCATAGATACCCCACCACATCAAACTTAAGAGTCAAAAATAATCATGGATCCAATTTACTACATCAATTAATCAAATGACCAGTCCAAAAATTGTATGGGATAAAATCCAGAAAATGAAAGGCAGATATAGTACACATTGTTTGTCCACCTTAGATCACAATGGAAGTGTTATTGCTAATCCTAAAGCTATTGCAGACACTTTGGGAGAAACTTTTGCTAGAATCTCAGCAACAGCTTCATGTTCTCCTGAATTTTTAATACTGAAAGAGCAGAAAAGAGAAACAAAGGCTTAATTTTTCTACCAACATTCTTCAGCCATATAATCAGCCATCTGTTAAGGAGGAACTAAAAAGAGATCTTCTACAATCTCACCCTAGTGCAGTAGGGCCTGATGACATCCATTATGAAATGATAAAACATCTACCATCATCTTCTAAGGATCTTCTTCTGTTATTATACAATAGAATACTTGAAGAGGAAGAGTTTCCAAATTCTTGGCATAAGTCAATTGTCATTGCTATCCCAAAACCAGGAAAAGATCCAACACAAGATACTAGAGAAAATAGTTAATGCCAGACTTCTCTGGTATTTAGAAAGCAATAGTCTTCTCTCTAGTACACAGTGTGGTTTCCGTAGACATTATTCAACTTTAGACCATTTGGTTAGTTTAGAAACTTGTATAAGAGATGCATTTCTGAAGCGAAAACATCTAGTTTCAGTTTTCTTTGACATGGAAAAAGCTTATGACACAGCCTGGAGATATGGCATATTAAAAGACCTCTATAACCTAAGTCTCAAAGGACACCTCCCTGTATTTATTAAAAACTCTCTGTCCAGGTGAACTTTCTAAGTCAGAGTAAGAAGAACACTATCTCTAAGGGTGTTCCCCAAGGCTGTGTCTTAAGTGTGACCCTTCTGGCAATTAAAATTAACTCAATCACTGAACAGCTTCCTCTCAATGTAGACAATGCTCTATATGTTGATAACTTCACAATTTACTGTCACTCACATAACACAAGGGTAACTGAAAGACAACATCAGCAAGCAATTGATCATGTCTCTCTGTGGGCTCTTAATAATGGGATTAGGTTTTCAACAGAAAAAATTGTCTGTGTACACTTCTATCGAAAACGTACTCATCACCCAGATCCTGAATTATGAATGGGACATACTATTATTCCAGTAGCTACAGACACCAAGTTCTTGGGACTCATCTTTGACAGAAAACTTACATTTCTAGCACACATTTGTCAACTAACAGAAAAGTGCAAAAAAAACTTTGAACCACCTTCGAACTCTATCCTCAACCGAGCGGGGTGCTGATCAAGCTTCATTGCTCCATCTTTATCATGCACTTATACGTTCAAAGCTGGATTATGTGTCCAAGTATATGGTTCTGCAAGACAGAGTAACCTACGATGGTTGGATTCCATCCATCATCAGGGTATACGGATTGCTACTGCCTTTCGCACATCACCCACTCAAGGTCTTTATGTTGAAGCAAATGAACCAGCTCTATCACTTCGGTGGAAACAGTTATCCCTTAATTATGCCCTAAAAATAAAATCTCTCCGCATACTTTAACACGCATACCAAAAGATTGTATAGCAATTTGACGTGTGTGATATTGAGCTTCCCAATGCAGAAATAAAGAAACTGTGCAAGCTGTTAGTATAAATGTTGACAACAACATTAGCTACACTAAACATAATAGCATCCGTCCATTGCAGGTTTGCACACCATCCTGCAACCTCTCACTTTGTCAGATACAGAAATCTCATACTCCATCTACCTGCAATTGTTTAATGCACACAAAGTAGTAGCACACGCTGATTTCTTACCCATCTATACTGATGGTTCAAGAACTAATACCTCTGTTGGCTGTACTGCTGTGTTTACTGACATCATCATCATCATCATCATCAAATTCATGCCATGCACCCTCAAAGGGTGAACAGGATATGATAGTACTACATGAAAAAAATTACATCATTACTAACTTCCTATCTACAATTTTCCTCCAAATCAGTCTGTTACTTGTCAAGACTCCAACATTATCAGATCTTATATTTCTGTCTTCTAAGACACTTTTTACTGTCTCAACCAACCTATATCTTGGTCTGGGTCTTTTTCATGCCAGTCTGGCAGAGAACACTTGTTTTGCTGATCTTTCCCTTTCCCATTCTGTTTAAGTGACCATACCACCTCAGATTAGCTATGCTAACGCATTCCTGGATGCTGACAATGTCAAGTTCCTTCCTAATATCCTCGTTTTTAATATGATATTGCCATTGATGCCATTTGCTCATGCCTATAATCTTTCTCAGGACTCTCATATCTGCGGTCTCTAGTCTTTGGTCAAGTGTTTTACTTCTGACCCAGCTCTCATATCCATAAGTTAAAACTGGTTCGAACACTGTCTTGAATACAACTAATTTAGTGTTCCGACTAATTTCTCTCTTATTCCAAATGAATTTATTCAATTGACTTCCCACTACCAGCTTTGCAGATTCTGTTGTCTATTTCTATATTTAATTTACCATCTTCAGTAAAAATCATGCCTAAGTAGCTGAAATGTTTTACTTGTTCCACAGGTTCTCCATTCACAACACAGTTGACATTTTCAATGATTCTGCCTATTTTCGTTGTCTTTGTCTTTTTATTGCTGACCTTCATACCATATCTATTACAACAGTTATTCAATTTAGTCAGAGAGAGTCTTGCAGACTTGTAGCGGATTTATTTAGAAGTATAACATCATCTGCATAAAGCAAAGAGCTGACATTAACATCTCCAATTTTGATATCATGTTTAATACCACTTTCCTTCATAATGTGATCCATATAGATAATGAATAACAGAGGGTATAATGTAAATCCTTGTCTCACACCAGATTTAACATTAAACCATCTTCCTGTACTTCCTTCAATTCTAACTGCTGATTTACAACTCAAATAAAGACTAAGTATTGCTTGATATAATGCCCCATTGACACCATATAACTGTAGCGTATTGAATAGCTTCTCTCTTCGCACCTTGTCATAAGCCTTTTCCAAATCGACAAAACTTAAATACAGATCGTTGTTATATTCACATGCTTTCTCGACTATTTGTCGTAAAATGAAGATCTGATCCTGACAGCCTCTATTTGGCCTGAATCCAGCTTGTTCTTCACCAAGCTTTTCTTCCACAATTCTTCTCAACCGTTTCTCAAGTATATTTATATAGATTTTGCCAAGAACACTCAGTAGGGAAATACCTCTGTAATTCTCACATTCAGTGTTATTTCCCTTTTTATATATGGATACTATGAGAGCTCTACTCCAATCATTGGGAATTCATTCCTCTGTCCAGGTTTTCTGAACTATGCAGTGCAGCCACTGTAAGACTTTTATACCACCATACTTCAGCATTTCTGGTCGAATATCATCTACTCCTGCTGCCTTTCCACATTTCAAGCCTTTGATGGCTTTTTCTACTTCAAGTATGGATATGAATTCCTGACTGCATGCCTGGTTAGTGTTTTTTTACCACTGTGCTATCATCACTGATTGTTTCATTTAACAGCCTTTCAAAGTAATTATTCCAAACTTCAAGGATATATTTTTCTCCCGTTTTCATTTCACTTTTATCATCTCTAACTCCTTTTACAGCACTCTATCCTCCATTTCTAAGCTTCTTCAACAACCTCCAGAATATCTTACCACCTTCTTGATATTTATTTTCTAAGATCTTGCCAAAGTCCTCCCATGACTTTTGTTTAGCTAGTTTTACACAGTGTTTAGCATTCTTCCATTTGTCTCTGTATTCTCTAAGAGTACAAGCTGACTTATTTGACAGGAACTTTTGATATGCTTTCTTCTTTTCCTTCACTGCCTCTTTAACTTCCTCTGTCCACCAGGGAGTTCTGATTTTTTTATCCTTGCACACAACCTCACCACATGCCTCTCTGGCAGAATCAATCAATGTTTTCTTCAGAGTTTGCCATTGAATCTCCAAGGTTTGATTCCTGTTCTCAAACTCTTTCATTTTTTCTTCAATAATCTTTCTGTATTTTAGTCTACAGTTCACATCTCAGAGCAGCTCAACTTTTATTCGCTTTAAAACTTTCTTACATGTTATTCTTTTCAACATGAAATTCAGTTTTATCCTACTCAAGACTAAATAGTGATCACTTCCAATTTCAAATCCTCTGTACAGGTGTCCTGCACCAGGGAGAAAACATCACTATCAACAATAATAGTCTATGAGACTTTTGTTATTCCTTGCCTCTTCTCTCCATGTGAATTTGTGCACATTTTTATGTTGCAACATGGTGTTAGTAATAACAAGTCCATGTCCTGAGCAGAAATCCAGCAGATATTTGCCATTATTATTAGCTTTGCTCTTTTCTCCAAATTATTTTTGTATGTCTCACAATCATTTCCTACTCTGCTATTTAGATCCCCAACAAGGACCAACTTTTCCTTTTTCATTGTGTTAGTTGCTTTTTGTAAAGCCTCAAAAAATTCCTCCACTTCTACCTTAGTAGAACGTTCTGTGGGACCATAGGCACAAATAAGTCTCATTGTCCAGTTCCCCATTCTCATATTTGCCCACATTACTCTACTTGAGACTGACTGCCATTCAAGAAGATCAGCTTCGTATTTTGTGTTACGAATACTATGGCTACTCCTGTTTTCTAACATTATTATCACATTATTATCTGTTTCCTGACATTATTATCTTAAATCAGATCCCACCAGACTGTAGTAATTATACAGCAGAGTTACATGCCATTCAGCTTGCACTAGTGCATATAAAAGAAAACTGCTACCAAAAGTGTATAATTTACACAGACTCATTGAACTCTATACAGGCTATCTCCTCTTCTATGTATAATCCACATCCAGTACTTTATGAGGTGCTACACCTGTTTCACAAAATGAAACTCCTTAATTTTGATGTTCAGTTCTGCTGGATTCCCAGCCACATCAGAATTAAGGGAAATGAAGCTGCAGATGCAGCTGCTAAATCAGCTCATCGATACAAAATTAATAACGGAAAAAACTCACGTACAAAGATTATTTAATAGTATAATTTTCGCCTGTGTGTCACAGGCATCTTCAGTACATTAAGCTCAAATTAAACAATAACTGACAATTCCAAAAAAGCGCCACCTAAGTAGCTGGTGTAAGATAACTTACACCAAAAAGCACCACGTAAGTAGCTGGTGTAAGATAACTTATACCAAAAAAGCGCCACCTAAGTAGCTGGTGTAAGATAACTTACACCAGCTACTTAGGTGGCGCTTTTTGGAATTGTCAGTTATTGTTTAATTTGAGCTTAATGTACTGAAGATGCCTGTGACACACAGGCGAAAATTATACTATTAAATAATCTTTGTACGTGAGTTTTTTCCGTTATTAATTTTGTATCGATATGTCTACTCACGGTATACCTCTTTTAAAAATTAAATCAGCTCATACCTTCCCACATACTGTTTGACAGTTCCATATACAGACTACAGACAGCTTATAAGATCAAAGCTAATTGTTCAGTGGAAGTCAACATGGCAGGAAACATTGACAAACAAATTACATGACATTAAACCTGAAATTAAGCACTGGCATTCCAGTCAATACAAAGAGAAGGGATGAGGTTGTTCTTGCTAGGCTCCACATAGGTCACAGTCACCTTACACATTCTTATTTACTAAGAGCTGATGACCCTCCCATATGTGAAAAATGCATCTCACTATTTATCATATTCTAGTAGAGTGTCAACAATTTACACAATAGAAAAATGAAATTTTCACCTATCTAACCAAGCCATATACATTCAGGGAAATGCTACCAGACTCAGGCAGATTCTTTGATTCTTTTAGAAAGAATCAATTTGTACAAACACATTTGACTGCAAATTTGTTTATACATGGTGATTCAGAACTCTTGGGCCAAACTTTAAGGGGTGATAGAACACACCTAAACAAGCACTTTTCTTCATACAATGCATGGTCCGAACTCGAGCGGTGAAGCACTAGGGGTTAGCAACTACTGCATCAGGAAATGAAGAAACACAAGAATGACAGAGGAGATTTGAAACAATTGCAGAAATCGCAGAACATAAATTAAAGAATTTTATTGAACAAATTACAGAAACTGCTCAAAAGAGCGACCACCAACATTAATGCAGGCTTCACACCTTCGATGTAGTGATTGGCGTACATTGGCGAAAACACCAGGCATTTCTAATACAGCGGCAGCGGCAATAGAAATCCTGGCAATGACGTCCTCATTGGAATCGATGGGGCTATCGTAGATCAGGCTTTTCATATGGCCCCATAAGAAAAAGTCCAGACATGAGAGATCACGCGATCGTGGTGGCCAAGCGATGGGACCACCCAGACCAATCCATCGTCCTGGAAATGTTGCATCCAAGGCATTCCGCAATCCACACTGAAATTGGGTGGCACTCCATTGTGTTGGAACCACATACGTGTCTGAATGTTTGCTGGAACAGGGTTCAGTAATTCTGGCAAGACCTCTTGTAAAAATACGAGGTACGTTCACCCATTCAGTTGTGCTGGTAGAAGGTATGGGCCAATCAATCAAATGGTCATGTAGGATTCCAGCCCAAACATTTATGGAGAAACACCACCGAAATGTGGAAGTGTGGTGGCATGCAGATTTCTGCTCGCCCACACATGACAATTGTGGGTAAAAATGCCCTCACATGTAAAAAGGTGCATTCGTCAGTGAATAAGACATGTGCATCAAAGTCCGGCTGCACTACAGTCTGCTGCAGGAACCACTGTGCAAAATCCACACGAGGCCAGTAATCTGCAGGTGTCAAGGCGTGCATCCTCTGTGCATGGTAGGGGGTGTAATCATTCGTCTCGAAGGACTCGCCACACCGTCGACTGGGGCACACATACGGATGGGAAATTGCTTGCATGCTACATTCAGGACGATCTGCAACCCTATGTAGAATTTCCTCTGTAACACGTGGCATTCTAACACTCCTTGCATGCTGCTGACAAAGGAGCCCATTTCGCACAGATAACGTGCAATCGCTGAAAGGTTTTACAATCAGGCCCGCGTCTGGTCAGAAAACGCTCTCGATGCAGTCTTTGGGCTTCCCTCGCATTCCCATCCACAGCTCCATAAATGAAATGCATGTCAGCCTTCTCCTGATTTGTGAAAGGATCCATCCTTTTTGCACTCCACGGTAGAAATAATGATGACTGCAAAAACCAGCGCTTCACCGCTTGAGTTTGGACCATCCATTGTATGACGAAAAGTACTTGTTTAGGTGTGTTCTATCACCCCTTAAAGTTTGGCCCAAGAGTTCTGAATCACCCTGTATGTAAATACTGTATTGCTTAACTTAACTTTTATACATACATATCATTCATTAAGTTTAAATTTTGACCAAGTATGTATTACTGTAGGGCTTGATCTTGTATATTTGTGTCACCCTGTTGTAATTTTGTTAATATGTAAATACCACAATGCTAAACTTAATTTTTATGCACATATACTGTATAATAATTCCTTTCCGACTCTTTATGTATTAGTGTAACAACATTTGTTGTAATCTTACTATATGTAGATACTGCTTTCCTTGACTTGTTTTGTATATGCATATGTTAACCTGTACTGTTATCTATTTATGTACTGCTGAAACTTCTACAATATTTTTGTTTATACACTCATGAGCAGTTGAATTAGAGATACCTACCTAGTAGCAGGTAGCACCCCTTTTGCCTTGATGACTAAGGCGATGCAGCATGGCATGGACTCCACAAAGCACCGGAAGTGTTGGGGAAGCCAAACTGATCCATGACCGCTGCATGGAAGCCCACAATGCACGGAGATTGGTCGGAGCAGGGTCCAGGGCACGTATATCTCACTGGACAATATCCCAGATGTGTTCAATAGAATTGAGGTCAGGGGACTTCGGGGCCAGCCAAGCATCCTCATGTCCATGGAGTGTTCATTCACCCACTCAGCCATAATTCGGGAGCAGTGGGATGGTGCATTGTCTTGCTGTAGGTACAGGTTTCCTGCAGGGTGCTATAGGCGCAGAAATGGATGCACATGATCTGACAGCAGGTCCTTGTATCGTTCGCCGGTGAGGAACAATGGTAGATGTACCAGGGGACCCATTTCATCCAGATGTAAACAGTCCCCATACGAGGATACCACCACCACTGGCCTGAACTGTATCCTGCTGGGACCATCGCTTCATGTGCTTGGCAACACACTCGTACCCTGCCATCGGCATGTACCTTGACCTACCAGTCCAGGCGACCTTTTTCCATGCGTCGAGGGTCCAATGGCAGTGTTCCTGCACCCATGCTAATCGTTGTGCCTTGTGATGTGCAGTGAGCAGAGATACCCTAGTTGGGTGGTGGCTTCTGTACTCCATAGCAAGGAGATGGATCTGGATGGTGTGGCAACTCACACGTCATTGTTGTCCAGCATTGAATTGGAGAGTGATCTGCGGCACTGTGACCCATCTATCCACCGTTACCATCCAAGCTAGACGACGGCGTCCGATGTCATTGACACGTTGTACACCACGGCAGTTTTCCCTAGCGGCTGTAATTTTATCCTATTTCATGTACTCACAGTACACTCTTGATACAGTGGCCCGTGAAAAGTCCAGTGCCTGCACGACTTCGGAGATGGAGTGCCCCATACATCTGGCCACGATCGAATTTGCCGAGATCTCGAGTCTTCCCCATTCTGTGCTCGAATATTACTCAGATGGTCAGTACAAGGTCTGACGACATCCTCATCACGCGCCACTATTCCATTCACCGGGGCGACTACAGCACCATTTCACTAACATGGCAGGTATCTCCAATTCAACTGCTCATGAGTGTATGCAGATACTGCATTGTTTAACTTAAATTTTGTATATGCATTTTATTTACTAGTTTATTTTTTGTCTAATCATGTATTGCTGTAGGACAACTTGTCGATTTGTGTGCCTTCTAGTATTTCTGTTTATATGTATTGCTAAATTTAATTTTCATCCATGCATATTGTATAATAATTGATTTTTGCCTATTTTTCTGCTGCTGTAAAAGCACCTGTTATGATTTTAATATATGTAGATACTGCATTCCTTGGCTTGGTGTTACGTATTTTTGTGTATTAACTTATATTGTTAATTATTTTTGTACCACCGTAATAACTTCTGACCTTGAGTGTTACTGTGACCACTGCAACAGTTCTGTTTATCTGTAGATGCTGCTTTGTGGAACTAGATTTTTGTACAGACATATTGTTTACAATTTTCTGTAACTACTTAGTTGTAACCTTTGGCATGGCACAGTATGACCTGTGTTGTCTTTGTGCCAAATAAAGTATACACCAACCAAGCCATGAACAGAACATGTCAAAGGAAAATCTTTAGCTTTAATTGTACTGATGTTAATAACTGTAATTTAATCCTCCTTAATATAATATTATTATTATTATTACCACCCCAAGACCTCATGGAGTCAAAGACTCATCTGAGAGGTCCTTTCATCACACACACAGTACATCATACCGTGTTTTAAACATATTCAAACTCTTTGCAGACACCACATTCTCGGCAAGGCATTCCTATCATTCACAACTCTGCACGAAAAAACCTGCCTCTCACTCCACTACTCACACCCTCTTTATACAGTTTCCAGGGATGACCTCTGGTTCTCCCATGATCTCCCACTATTCTCTGTAAAACTTCTCCAACATTGATCCTATAACAACCCCTTACCAACTTGTAGGTCTCTATCATATCTCCCCTCTTCCTCCTTTCCACCAGACTCTGCAAATTACATCTTCTCAATCATGTAGCCAGCAAAAGAAAGAATAATTATGGAAGGATGACATTGGTTGGAGAAAATGGTATTAAGACAGCTGATGCAGAATGTGTGGTGGAGATACTTAATGAGCAGTTCATAAAGATCTTTCCATCTTGTGAATGCGACTTCATGGAGGGATTGAGAGCAGTTGATGATGCAGAGGAGAGACTGACTCTAGGTGAGCAAGAGGTGTATAGGAAGTTGAGTAAACTAGATGTTAATAAGGCTGTGGGAACTTGATAATATATCACTACGTATTCATATACACCATATATACATCATATACGTGGTGTATATATTTCATATACACCACGTATGTGAAAGAATGTGCCAGGGAGTTGACATCTGCCTTGACATATTTTTGTAATACGAGTCTTTCACTCGGTCAAGTTCCTAAGGAGTGGAAGGAGGGCACAATTGTGCCACTTCATAAAGCTGGTGATCGAACTCAAGCATATCGAAACTATAGGCCTATCTGTGTGTCAGGTGTTGTGGTTAAGTTGTCGAAGAAGCTTGTGAGAACTAGAATCCAGAGTTGGGTTGATAACAATGGTATTTTCTTTGATGGACAGCATGGATTTGCTAAAGGTAGGTCATGTTTTAGTAATCTACTTACTTATTACAATAAAGTGACTGCTTCCTTGGACAGAGGAAAAGGATACACAGTAACATACTTGGATTTCGTAAAGGCTTTTGATAGAGTACCTCATGATTGGTTGACAGTCAAACTAGAGCAGATGGGGTTGGATATTAGATTGGTGCATTGGATTGGAGACTGGCTATCTGATAGGTATCAACAAGTTGTGTATAGGGGAGCGATATCCAGGAAAAGGAAAGTCACTAGTGGAGTGCCTGAGGGGTCTGTTTTAGGTCCATTGCTGTATATTTAACTTGTATATTAATGATATAGGTGAAGATTTGGATTGAGATATTCAGTTGTTTGCAGATGATGCAAAGTTGGGAAGAACTATGAAGTGTAGTGAAGATGTTGTGGCCTTACAGGAGGACTTGAATAGACTGATTGATTGGGCACGGAAATGGGGATGCCAGTTCAATGTTGCAAAATGTAAGGTTTTAAAATTTGGAAAACAAAGATGGGATGCAGAATTTATGCTTGGTGAGAATATATTGTTGGAGGTAGAGGAAATAAGAGATCTTGGGGTGATAGGTGGATAAGGATCTAAAATTTAGGGGACACATTGCCAAAATGGTGAAGACAGCACAAAGGCTTCTGGGAATGATGCAGAGGACACTGACGTGTAGAAGTAGGGAGATTCCGTTGTATAAGGTTTTGATTAGGCCACAAATGGATTGTTAATATACCACTATGTCCTAGCCACCATGAAATGGAATTTCATTGTGGCTAGGACATCAACCGGTTAAACAAGGCCCTTGTTGCTTTCATTGGGGAACCAGGAAAAACAGCAAAAAGTCATCTACTGGAACAAATTCCAACTCAACATTAGCAGAGATCAAGATTGGCACCATCAACATAAGAAAAATCAATGGAAAGGAAATGAAACTAGCAGAAGAATTGGATAAGTACCAAATCGACATAATAGGTGTTACCAAAACAAAGAAGACAAAAACAGGTGAGATCTTTCTAAGAAACTAATACAAAATGTTATATTCAGGCAATGACAATTGGAGAAAAGAGGGAGTAACTATAGTATTAAACACTAAATATGATAATAATTTTCTTGAATGGCAGACAATATCAAGTAGAGTGATGTGGGCCAATATGAGAATGGGGAACTGGACAATGAGACTTATTTTAGCTTATGGTCCCACAGAAGGTTCTAACAAGAAATTGAGGAATTTTTTGAGGCATTAGAGCGGGCAGTTGGCTCAATGAAAAAGGAAAATTTGGTCATTGTTAGAGATCTAAACAACATATCACATGATCACCAGATATACAGAAATGTTTTGGGAAAATTTGGAGAAAAGCATGAAGCTAATAATAATGGTAAACACCTCTTTGATTTCTGTTCATGACATAGATTAGGGATTACTAATACCATGTTCCAATATAAAAATATGCACAAATTCACATGGAGAGAAGATTTAAGAAATAACAAAATTCTCATTGACTATGTTATAGTTGATAGCGATGTTTTCCCACTGGTTCAGGACACAAGAGTATATAGAAAATCTGAAATAGGAAGCAATCACTATTTAGGTTTGAATGAGATAAAATTAAATTTCATATCAAAAAGAAGTGTTTAAGAAAGTTTTAAAATGAATCAACGTTGAACAGCTTCCAGAGGTGAACTGTAGACCAAAATACACAAACATCATTGAAGAAAAAACGAAAGAGTTTGAAAACAAAAACCAAACCTTGGAGATTCAGTAATAAATCCTGAAGAAAACACTAATTGATTCCATGTGGCATGCTGACTCAACAATGTCTATGCCCTTGACACCTGGCAGCGTGATACTGTAACTTGATCTGTCATCAAGTATCCATCACAGTCGTTTCTTTTTGATAGCACCTCATAAGGTGGAGTAGATCTATGCAAATAAGGATGTCTAGTTGGAGTGCCTGAAAGCTCTGTACTAGGGCCACTATTCTTTCATTTAACTTTGTATATTTGTATATTAATAATATAGGAAATGATTTAAGAGGGAAGTATTCAGTTGCTTGTTGATGATGCATAACTGGAAAAGGCAACAGTTGAAGGAAGAAAATATTGCAGGATGATTTAAAGCAATTGGCATTGTGGGCAAAGAATAATGGTTTTCAGTTTAATGTTGTAAAATGTAAAGTTATGTACTTTGGGATGAAAATATTGCATACTGTGCTATCTTTTCATCCTATATTATGGATGGTATTCGATTGCAGGAAATTGATGAGGCTAAGGTTTGGGGATAATGGTAGATAGAGATCTGAAGTTCAGACGGCATATTGCAAAAGTTGGCAAAATAGCCCAAAGGATTTCTTATGTTTCGAAAAACACATTAACAAGTGAAGATAGGGAAATTATTATCCTTCTTTATAAGGTATAATTTGTCTTGATCTTGACTACTGTACACAAATTTGGTCACCTGGGTTTCTTGGTGGATCAGGAAGTGGTGGAGAGGGTCCTGATAAGAGTGGCCAAGCTGGTGTCAGATCTATGCAATACTCATTGGGTATTGCATACTATTAATTTGCAGAGGTTAGTTCACAGTTGGCAAGTGAGGTTTTGAGACTAGATTTTTTGCTTGAAGAGTGGTGAGTGAGTGTCCTAACACTGAATTTAACACATTGATTGCTAGATAACTCATAGTTGATTGGCTATATCAGAATGCCAACTATGAGAAAGCATTTGACTGCTTTCTCATTTATATAGATGGATTTATGCAACTTACTTCACATTAATTTGTCCACTTATCTATAACGCATAGGACAACTTATTTTCAGGCATGTATAAGCTACATATTATGGTGAAGATCCATGTCCAGAACAGTTTCAAACTTTATTTGAGGTTTCATCTGCAGAAGCTAGACATGTATTACTGAGAGATGTCTCAGTGAATGAAGTGATGTTTTTCAACTAGAGAGAAAAATGACATCACCATATTTTAATATACTCTGGATTTCATGTTTGTGTACCTGATTTCTTGGTTGGAAAAATATATCATCATTGACTTGTAGAAACTTTGTACAATTGGTATTTTATGTTTGCTCTCATTGCTACTTCAGAATGTTCATATACTACTGCATTTAAATTCAATAAAAGAGCGACTCACTTAATAACAGATTGAATGCTGTTCTGTATTGCTTCAACATGGTCTGGTTTGTTGGGTCAAAACCTCAAATGATATTTTCTTGCTAAGGAGCTCATCTAGAAATGATCACAAAATTTCAGCTGCTAATACTTAATGTAAAAGTGTTAAAAATTGTTTAAAGTTTTGATGGTCAGTTCAAGTTAACACTGCTGTACTTGTACATGGATCTATTATGGGAGCTGCTTGATGAAGATAAAACTGCATTTTAAGATTTTCTTTAAGTATGCATTCTTTTTTTGCATGCTGACCATAAATCAATCTTCTTCTTAGCACTATGGTGAAAGCTTCTAAACCAAAAGACAAAATTATTGTACTGCTGAGCCTTCACAAACTGACAGGTGGTACTTTGGAATAAGTTGTTCTTAACTTGTGCTGCCATATTTTATCACTTTCCAAAATATTTTCTTCTAAAATCTCCACCAAATGAAATCCCTGCAGTAGGTCCTAAGGGACTCAATATTTCTGTGTAATCCTTAAGTACTTTGAATGCCTCAAAATAGGTATTTTCTTTTTCTCTCATTTTTAATATTAGCCAGATGCAAGCACCCGCTGACTTCGGTTTGCGATTTGACTGCATTGCACTGGCGAGACCAATGATCACATGTGCATTAGTTCTCACCAGTGCAGTGCAGTCAAATATATATCAACAAAACTAGTGTTGATACAAAGTGTCACATTTTCTTATCCTATTCTCAAATAGGATTGCATAAATTTTAGATGGGACACTCAGTAGTGATGATTCTCACATTCGTTCATTTCTCCCATTGAGCTTTATTTCCCTTTTTATATGTGAGTACTATGAGATATTCCACTCATCGAGAATTACTATTCTACCTTTCTCTACCACTGTTCTATCACTTGTCTCATTTGCAATCTTTCAAAGTACTCACTTCAGATCTAGAACTTTTGTCTTCATGTACAACAGTAGGCTATGCATTCTACAGCTGCCCTCTTGCCCTGTGTATTTGGAACAGATTATGTAACATTCAATTACTTACAACAGAACAGTTCTTTTTTTGCAGTACCCACCATGGAAAGAAAATTTTGATTTTTATAAATTAAAATACCATTTATGGAAGGTTAAAAAAAACATGGATTTGAAAACCAGCAATATGACATCCAAATGCTTCATAACATTGTACTGTGGAAATTTTATTGTTCAGTCAGACAATTTTTTTTTTTTTTTTTTTTTTTTTTTTTTTTTTTTAGAAAAAAGCATTTTAAGCTATATTAATTTTTTAGCTAGGTGGTGTAGACCAGTGCTTCCCAAATTTCTGGATGCCAGGGTCCCCTTTGGAAAAATTAAAATATTTCACGGTTCCCCCCCCCCCCTCGAAACACAATCGTAATATAGACATATAACATTATAATATTTGTTGTATTTATATTCAATACAAAACATACACAGCGAATATTGCAAAAATCAAATGCAAATATTACATTTTTAGCATTTTGCATACACATTTGACATGGCACATCATTTCATATTTTATATAGATAGATATATTGTTATTGTACATTTGAAGTACAAACACATGAAACGTAAAACGATTATTAATAAAGAATTAAAAACATAAAAGAAGTTTAATAACAATTTAATGCGATGGATGGATGTGTTTCAATATTGCTACCCCAATATCTGGTGAAATATTTGAAACTGCAATTCTTAGATTTCTGTTTTGAAATGAAACTTATATGAATAAACATATATTTACTAATATTCATTAAGCGCCGAAATACACAGGAAGTAAAATTTGTGAACCAATGTGTGATTTTTTTCCATTAAAATATAAAAAATAACAAAAAAGAAATAATAAATTATAAAAATTTAATACGTTTCTTTTAAGATAAAAAAAATCTACTTAGTCTTAAAAGATTTTAAATTTGTTTTCATTATTTCACAGGCTCCCTTGACAAAACCTATGGCCCCCAAGGGAGCCGTGGCCCATAGTTTGGGAAGCGCTGGTGTAGATCATCAATATTATTGTAAAAACAGTCATAATTTAAAATTATGAATATTTTTACAAATTGTTTATGCTAGTACATTACTTTTGGTTTCATAATATGTATTGTTGGCATTTGCGATGTGCCCATTATTGATGTTATTTTCTCAAAATGAAATGTGAAACATTTAAAAAAATTTATGTACTTACTGGATTTGGATAGTTGTGTTACTTTCAGAAATTTTATTGTGGTTAAAAATTATTAAGTGCTGTGTTATGTAAAGATATTCTCGTAAAATAATGGAGACAACACGTCAGCCATTATACCTAACTTCTTGCTTGCCACTTTCATGGAGTGTGCATGCTCAGCGAGGAGTTTGATGGGTGATTGACAGCTGACAGAGAGAGCGTTCAGTATTGAGGAAACGAAAACAACAAGAGAGCATTTGGTATAGAAGTAACAGAGAAAAAACGAGAGAGAGCTAATGGAAGTTTAAGAACGCAGATGGAGGAATTTTGTTCTTATGAAGTTTATTTAGTTGTATGTGTCAGTGGGAGGAATACTAACAGAAGATTCTAAAAAAGGAATTATAGAATTGTCAGCCTTTAAAGTGGAGGAGTTAAGACTGTAAATAAATATTGGTAAATAAAAGAAAATATTGAAATTGACGTTCTATAGGAATGTTCGAGGAAAGGCTGATTGGAAAATTTCATCTGTTTTAAGGGACGCCGGATCTATATGTTATTTCTATTGGAAAAGGAGAGGGAATTTAGCAACTTAGATAAAGCAGTAGAAGAAACCTTTTTTCATTGTATCAATCGGAATTGAACCCTTGTGCATATATAAAAGCACTCAGAAATAGAAATAATCATTATAGAGAAAATTTTATAACAAACGAGGATTGATAATAATTAATTAATAAATAATCCCTCTTTATAACAAAATGTCTCTTTTATAACATTATGCAATATTCACCAGGAGGAGATAAAATTCTGTCTATTTTTGCTATGAGAGGTTTTTTTAAATAGTTTCATCTTCTGAATTCAATGAGTTTTATGGTCAATTGCAGGGATGACTGGAGAGAAATACCAGGCAGAGAAAGCCAACTCAAGGCAGTTAACTAAGATAAGGCTAACCACCTGGCTATCAGTCATCATTGTGCTTTAGTTTCACAATTGGTCTTTTGGTTGTTCATCTACATGAGATTGGTGAAAAGGAAAACTGATAACCTTCAACTATATGATGATATAAAAGAGCTGAGGCCTTTTCTCTCTCTCTCGTACTGTATTTTCTTTCTCCTAATACTATTAGGCTCTCTTGCACCCACTATACTAACTACTCTAGGCCTACGATGAGCAGCCCTTTACTTTTTTCACTTCAATAAAGGTCGAAACCAATCTGCATAGTGACCCTTCCCAATTATGTCAAGTCTTTAGTCTCTTATATATACAAGTAACCTAGCCGTGAAGTGACTTCATGTGTAAATTTTGTTTGCTTACACTTGGATAAAGGATGAAACCAAGAATATAATTTCTTGGCATCTTTAATTCATACTTAATTTCATCCCACCAAAACTAAATGGTGATCACTTTCAAATTTCCCTGTATACTCTACTTTTATGAATCAGTGTGAAACTATCAAAAACATAACAATAACATAATGAATGAGACTTTTTTATGTCTTTGTCTTCTCTCAGTGTGAATTCACATCTTTATGATGAAACAAGGTGTTCATAAAGGGTAGACCATGTTCTGAACAGAAATCCAGAAGATAATAACATTATTTTTATTAGTAAATATATAATTATTTATATATTTACTCCATATTTTCCCACATTTCTATATGACTAATATTCATTTTCTACTCTGTTACTTAGATCACCAACAAAGACTATCTTTTCCTTCTTCTTCAGGTTGCTGTCTTCTTTAATGACGCAAAAAAATTCATACACTTCTTCTTCAGTAGAACTTTCTGTGGGTTCATAATTGCTTGCCATTCAAGATAGTAGGCATTTATTATCATATGGAATTCAGATATCAGATCTTCATGTTTAGTGCTAAATGCTATAACTACTCATGTCTTTCCCTGATGCTTACTGCCAGAATACAACATTATGCAGATGTTGTAGTCATTTATTCCATCTTCATTAAACTATAATGTGGCATTAAACTTGATATCAAAATCAGAGATATTTAACTGAACTCTGTAAAGCAGATAGCATTACACTCCTAAATAAATTCAGTACAAGACTTCAGGACTCTTTAATGAAATTGAATAACTGTGGTAACTAATTTGGCATGACAATCAATAATAAAAAAGAACAAAGTGCAAAAAGAAGCAAGAATAATCAATTTAAAAAAATTTTAAAAACTGGTTTTCAGCAAAAATAGCAAACTAAATACAGAAAATACACAGCATAAACAAAGCTTATATGGTAGAAAATCAGTTGAATAAAACTATATGGAATACATATCAAATTATACATAGACAAGACAGCGGTCAAACCAGTTTTAACTTATTGATGTGAGAGATGGGTTAAAAATAAAGCAATTTATCAAACTCTGGAAATCATAGAATGCAAAGATATAAAGTGAGGGCTGATTGTTTTTGGCAGACACTAATGTTTAAGGTGAAAAATATGGTATAAGAGAAGATATGAATGAGTTAGTTATCAGAAATAATAAAGGTGAGAGAGAGAGCAGAGACTGCAGGTCTGCTGCCAGGTTTTGATAGTCAAGATGAGGAGGGCAATGATCAAAAGTGACTTAATGTGTACATTGTGAAGAAGGATGGTGAAGGGTGTAGACAACATTTAGCGTAAGCTGGGCACACCAGCCAAAAAGGGAGCACACACATCTAATGTGCACACAAATTTTTTACTTTCTGAATTTCTAATTTGTCAATAATTTTTAAAATCCTATAAAAATGAATTATATGATAAATCAATTATTTTATTTCAAATTTCTCGAATGTCACCATTCCAATATTATTCTAACCCAGTATTTCTCAAAGTGTCATCTGTGAATCCCTGGGAGTCCTCAAGATCCTTTCAGGGGGTCCACAAGGTTCAAAACTATATTCAGTATAATACTAAGATGGTATTTGAAAATATAGTTATTTTTCATAAAAAATGTTATTTATGTTAATATGTAATACACCAATTTTAGGCATATCAAATTAAGAATTTCTAGCTTGTGACTTTTGCTATTGTGAGCACAGGCTAGTACACACATTGAGTCTGAGACTGGACTTTTGTGCACAAAACATTTATGACATGCACATGGGCTGACAAAAATTAGAGGGGATATTGGTTGTAGACCTTTAGACTGAATTCAATGGACAGAAGAAATTATGTAAGGCTGATGGACAGCAATTAATGAATTTGGAGTTAGGTGTCCAAAGAAAACATTGCTCACTGAGCATGTTCATACTGATATTTAATGAAGAAAATACATGTCTAAAAGTAATAGTTAACTAATTAAATTTTATTTCTTAATTATAAGCCAATATTTGGCCTTGGTCACCAAGACATCTTCAGAGGCACAAAGAAAAACTTATCACATGCGCACAGACACACCAGCAGGAAGACAGATTAATTTCAAAAGGCAGCCTCCTACAGTTCTAACTGACACCCTCTATGGTGCAATGGTGGAATTTTGCTGAAGATTTGATAAAGATGGTCTCTGAGATTTTTGGCATTGTGATGTATATGAATTTTGGTTAGAAAAATTTAATAATGCTAAGGAAGATTCCAAAAACAGTCTCTCTGATTTGTATCTGTTTCTGTATCTATGGCTTGGACTGCCACTCCAGAACAGCTGCAGTGCAGACGATGGATATATTTTCTATGCTCTTCTAGCAGATATCAGCTGTTCTTCCAGTTTGCATGAAGTATTTTTATTAAAAGTCATGAAAAAAGATTACTGTTTTCATGACTTTTACATGTGTTTTCTCCATTAATCATGTCACTGTCAATATGGATAAACTACATCACTCCTCTACACTTCGTATCCATCATATATATTTCAATTTAATATCAATGGTATTACAGTTTTAATATGCACTTTGCATCCATGGTAACCTGGACATATATATACACGTCATGACCGGTTCTATAAACAAGTAGCTTAGTCATGAAGATATTTTATGAACAAGCTTTGTTTCCTTACACTTGGACAAAGAATAAAACAAGAATATAATTTTTTGGCAAGTTTAATTTGCAACCTAGTGAATAACTTTCTAAATCTCTCTCTAATACAGAGAATATTAACAGTAATGTGGTATATCTTTTTATTACATGTATATGAGACATATATCATATCTGCTCAATTCAATCTTGGTATCTTTTCTGGGTCTGGCTCCCACTGATGACGTTTTAATAATGTTCACCTTTGGACTGGATTACATGAAGTAGATTTTTGGTTTCAGGCCTGTAATTGAGCAGAGTGACTGATGAAAGGTTTGATGAGTTTAGGAGTGATATTTCTGAGTTACTCCATGATATTTAGAGTGCTCTTGCAGATCACTCAGAGTTTTTGAGAGAGGTACACCTCTTAAACTGTACCTCAATAAAGATTGAAACAGTCTGAGTAGGGACCTTTCCCTTAATGCATAGCATAATAACACCTGAAGTTATGTGCTTCGCATTATGGGCTACTAAGCAACTGATGTGAAGTTCATCAGCCTCTATATACAAGTAACCTAGTCATGAAGATATTTCACATGCAGGCTCTGTTTTTCTTACACTTGGACAAAATATAAAACAAGCATATAATTCCTTGGCAAGAATAATAAATAATACATAATAAATAATGGGTATGGGATTAAAAGGCCAAGTGCATAATATATAGTGGCACTACATGGTTCTGTACTTGGACTACTGCTATTTAATTTGAACACCTATAACATATGAAATGATTTGAAAGGAAATATTCAGTTGTTTGCAGATAACAAAACTGAATAGCGTAATAGTTAATCAAGGCAAAGTGGAGCCTGTAAACTGATTTAAATAGGCTGACAGTGTGGCAAAAACATAATGGATGATAGTTTAATGTTGAAACCATAGGATTACTTGGTTATTGAAGAACACCAACAAGCAAAGATAACAAAGTCATTATTCCCCTTTATAAGGCTTTGGTACAGATCTGGTCACCTGGGTTTCTTGGAGATGAGGAAGTGGAAGAGAGGAACCAGAGGAGAGTGACCAAGATGGTGAATAGTCAATGGAATGCTCAATATGAGAACAGACTGAGTTTGTGGGCAGAAGTTTGGTTGATAAACAAAAGAAAGGGTATATGATAAAAACATTTAAGTTACTAAAAGGGTTTTAAAGGATTAACAGGAAATTTTACTTGGCAAAGAGTTAAACATAAAGTCAATCTTCGAAAATGAGTAAGAATCCTTAGGACTAGGGTGGAATATGTTGCAGTCTGTTGTGAATGCTTTGTTAGTGAATGTGTTCAAGAAGAGGTATTTTAGATATTGTAAGCTTTCACTTTGAGTCTTCAGACTCTATTGAGATTTCCATGCAATAACAATAATAATAATTAATAAATATTTTAATGAAGGTATCTGTTATGTGGTTCTTACCCAGGTGGTAAAGGTTGGGGTCTTTCCCATGTAGTACTCCTGGTATTGTGGTCTACATAATATTTACGCCCAAACTGATCATAGCGAACTTCCCACCTACAATAAATAATGCAGACTTCTGATTAACAGTACAATTTTTAAAATAATAAATTTATAATAAAATTGATTATTTTCTATCAATTTGATTATAATAATACAGCAATATATAAAATGCAGGTTGTTAAAAACACCAAGACTTTGACCCTTAAGCACCAAGGGGTGCTTAAGGGTCAAAGCTGTATAACTGAGAGGAGACCTCCACATAGCCTTTAAAGGAATGCAGAGAACCAACCAGGGCTTCTGACCTAATGTCCAATCCTCACCTTCTCGTGGTGCACCCTGTTGGTTATCTACTTTGATACTGAACGAACGAGGATGGGCTGGCAATTTGGGATTTAGCCGACCAAATTGTATTCTTATTGGTTAAACCAAAATATAGAATGATGGTACAACATGACAAAATTTCATGCCGGCGGGGGCGTCGCCCGGTTAAACAAGGCCCCCGTTGTTTTCGCCAGGGAACCAGGGCGAACAGCGAAAAGTCAGCTACTGGAACAAATCTGAAAACAAACCCCAACTCAACATCACCAGAGTTAAAGATCGGTACTATCAATGTAAGAAGCCTGAATGGCAAAGAAATGGAGCTAGCTGAGGAATTAGATAAGTACCAGATCGACATAATAGGGGTGACTGAAACAAAAAAGACCAAAACTGGTGAGATCTTTCTGAGCAATAAATACAAAATGTTATATTCAGGCAATAACAATCAAGGAAAAGAAGGAGTAGCCATAGTATTCAACACAAAATACGAGGCTAATCTTCTTGAATGGCAGTCAGTCTCAAGTAGAGTAATGTGGGCAAATATGAGAATGGGGAACTGGACAATGAGACTTATTTGTGCCTATGGTCCCACAGAAGGTTCTACTAAGGTAGAAGTGGAGGAATTTTTTGAGGGTTTAGAAAAAGCAACTGACACAATGAAAAAGGAAAAGTTGGTCCTTGTTGGGGATCTAAATAGTAGAGTAGGAAATGATTGTGAGACATACAAAAATATTTTGGGAAAATTTGGAGAAAAGAGCAAAGCTAATAATAATGGCAAATATCTGTTGGATTTCTGCTCAGGACATGGACTGGTTATTACTAACACCATGTTCCAACATAAAAATGTGCACAAATTCACATGGAGAGAAGAGGCTAGGAATAAGAAAAGTCTCATTGACTATGTTATTGTTGACAGTGATGTTTTCTCCCTGGTGCAGGACATCAGAGTGTACAGAGGATTTGAAATTGGAAGTGATCACTATTTAGTCTTGAGCAGGATAAAATTGAATTTCATATTGAAAAGAATAACATGTAAGAAAGTTTTAAAGCGAATAAAAGTTGAGCAGCTCTCAGATGTAAACTGTAGACTAAAATACAGAAATATTATTGAAAAGAAAATGAAAGAGTTTGAGAACAGGAATCAAACCTTGGAGATTCAGTGGCAAACTCTGAAGGAAACATTGATTGATTCTGCCAGAGAGGCATGTGGTGAGGTTGTGTGCAAAGATAAAAAAATCAGAACTCCCTGGTGGACACAGGAAGTTAAAGAGGCAGTGAAGGAAAAGAAGAAAGCATATCAAAAGTTCCTGGCAAATAAGTCAGCTTTTACTCTTACAGAATACAGAGACAAATGTAAGAAAGCTAAACAGTGTGTAAAACTAGCTAAACAAAAGTCATGGGAGGACTTTGGCAAGAATATAGAAAATAAATATCAAGAAGGTGGCAAAATATTCTGGAGGTTGTTGAAGAAGCTTAGGAATGGAGGAAAGAGTGCTGTAAAAGGAATTAGAGATGATAAAGGTGAAATGAAAACAGGAGAAAAAGATATCCTTGAAGTATGGAGTAATTACTTTGAAAAACTGCTAAATGAAACAAGCAGTGATGACAGCACAGTGATAAAAAACACTGACCAGGCATGCAGTCAGGAATACATATCCATACTTGAAGTAGAAAAAGCCATCAAAGGCTTGAAATGTGGAAAGGCAGCAGGAATAGATGATATTCGACCAGAAATGCTGAAGTATGGTGGTATAAGAGTCTTACAGTGGCTGCACTACATAGTTCAGAAAGCCTGGACAGAGGGACGAATTCCCGATGATTGGAGTAGAGCTCTCATAGTACCCATATATAAAAAGGGAAATAAAACTGAATGTGAGAATTACAGAGGTATTTCCCTACTGAGTGTTCCTGGCAAGATCTATGCAAGTATACTTGAGAAACGGTTGAGAAGAATTGTGGAAGAAAAGCTTGGTGAAGAACAAGCTGGATTCAGGCCAAATAGAGGCTGCCAGGATCAGATCTTCACTTTACGACAAATAGTCGAGAAAGCATGGGAATATAACAAAGATCTGTATTTAAGTTTTGTCGATTTGGAAAAGGCATATGACAAGGTGGCAAAGAGAGAAGCTATTCAATACGCTGCAGTTATATGGTGTCAATGGGGCATTATATCAAGCAATACTTAGTCTTTATTTGAGATGTGAGTCAGCAGTTAGAATTGAAGGAAGTACAGGAAGATGGTTTAATGTTAAATCTGGTGTGAGACAAGGATGTACATTATCCCCTCTGTTATTCATTATCTATATGGATCACATTATGAAGGAATGTGGTATTAAACCTGATATCAAAATTGGAGATGTTAATGTCAGCTCTTTGCTTTATGCGGATGATGTTATACTTCTAAATAAATCCGCTACAAGTCTGCAAGATTCTCTGACTAAATTGAATAGCTGTTGTAATAGATATGGTATGAAGGTCAGCAATAAAAAGACAAAGACAATGAAAATAGGCAGAATCATTGAAAATGTCAACTGTGTTGTGAATGGAAAACCTGTGGAACAAGTAAAACATTTCAGCTACTTAGGCACAATTTTTACTGAAGATGGTAAACTAAATATAGAAATAGACAACAGAATCAGCAAAGCTGGTATCGTGGGAAGTCAATTGAATAAATTCATATGGAATAAGAAAGAAATTAGTCGGAACACTAAATTAGCTGTATACAAGACTGTGTTCAAACCAATTTTAACTTATGGATCTGAGAGCTGGGTCAGAATTAAAACACTTGACCAAAGACTAGAGACCGCAGATATGAGAGTCCTGAGAAAGATTAGAGGCGTGAACAGATGGCATCAATGGCAATATCATATTAAAAATGAGGATATTAGGAAAGAACTTGACATTGTCAGCATCCAGGAATGCGTTAGCAGAGCTAATCTCAGATGGTATGGTCACTTAAATAGAATGGGAGAGGAAAGATTAGCAAAACAAGTGTTCTCTGCCAGGTTGGCAGGAAAACGACCCAGAGGAAGACCAAGATATAGGTGGATTGATACGGTACAAAGTGCCTTAGACGATAGAAATATAAGATCTGATAATGTTGGAGTCTTGACAAGTAACAGACTGATTTGGAGGAAAATTGTAGATAGGAAGTTAGTAATGATGTAATTTTTTCATGTAGTACTGTCATATCCTGTACACCCCTTGAGGGTACATGGCAGGAATTTGATGATGATGATGATGATAAAAACACCAAATAGCTATTTCATTATGCTGTCATTAAAATACAAGCACATCATAAGAGGAAGCCAAATATCAAATGTAGTGGTTCTACTGTTTAAAGTTCAACGCTCATTGAAAAAGGAACTCTAAAATAACTTTTATTATTCAAAAATCTCTGTAACTTTCTCAACACTCAGATTTTTGAACATAAATGTACAAAAATATGAACTTTTAGGACACCATTTAAGAAGCAAAAATAAATCCTTACTTTCTTAATTTGATTTATCTTTCTTGTTTCTTTTATGCACTAAATAAGTTATTAACAGTAATAAAATGGATGCTTAGGTTTTATTAGAAGAGGAGCTGACCCCTTTACCTAACCCATAAGGCTATAAATTAATACAGATTAAATTTTATTAAAAGTGCATATATGCTGTACTTTTTTTAAAGATGTTTACTTGAAAGATTTCTTCTTTTAATTTATTTAGTACTGAACTTTGAGGAAACTTGTTTTCTGATTCCATCTGTCATAACCTGGTGACGATTATTCAAAAATGGTTATCATACCACATGTATAATATGTTTTTTACTTTTCTTGTCTTTTTAGTTGTTTTCTCTCTCTTTTGTTTACTGTCTTATATTCTTGCTTTTCCATTTTTCCATATACAATTACTAGTTTTAAAATCTCATTTTAAAATCTAACACTGTCTTAGCCTAATTTATTTAGTATTAACTTCAGTATGCTAAATATATTAAATTAAAAAATATTTCAAGTAAACAACTTAAAAAAGTACAACAAATGTGTTAAATTTAGACAGTAATGATAAACGTTTAATTTATAGTTTCACTAGTAAGTAAAGGGAGTAAAAGAATTTAGAGCTACATGGAAATATTTCCTGAAATCCATAATCATTAAGTTACTTTATTGTTATTAAGACACAGCCATTGCAGATGTTAAGGTATACAAGCTGTCGAGAGAATGTTTTTTTAAAAAAATTCATGCTTTATGTGGAATTTAAATCAACAGCCTGGCTGGCAGAGTGGATACACTATCCACTCAGCCAGCCAGATTGGCACTTCTAAAGAAAGTTTGATGCTAAGATCATCAAGGAACACAACATTTATTTTAAATTTAATTAGCTATAATGAAATTATTTCATAGATACTCACGTACATAAATGTTATTTCTTGTAAAATACCTGGCTAAATATGCTGGTTTTAATAAATTCAGGAACAAAGAGAAAAATCAGTATTACTCAAAAACTACATGATGAAATTCTATGCAATTCAGTGAAAAGCAGTATGATAAGATATGTAGAAGAAATGCCCACAAAATTATAGATAAATAGTTTAATTCAGTAACAAACAAGTACATGAAGACAATGGTCAAAAACAAGATCAAAATAAGATTTTCAAATGGCCTCAATACGTAACGTGGTCAACACTAACAGAAATTACAATACTCACAATGATGTTTCATACTGTTTCTAATGGTATCCAGTAGCTCTGGATACCACTGGTAATAACAACCACTGCTCCTGCAAAGCAGCTCCTAAGTCAGTCAAGGTTCTGATTTTTTTTGGGGTGGGGGGGGTAGAAAGTAGCAAAACATCTACCTAGAACATTGCAGCCAGACATACTCAATAGGATTAACAGAAGATCTGGCTGGCCATTCCATTGAAGATATTGGTCCAGGAGCTTTAACTTGAGGACGATCACCATCATCATCAATTTTCAGATATGTACCCTCAAAGGGTGTTCAGGCCACTATGACGGCACTACATTATTAAGTTGACATTATTATTAATCTCCTATCAATAATTTTCCTCCACACTAGTCTACTACTTGTAAATGCTCCAATACTGTCATATCTAACATTTAGTTCTTCGAAGGCACATCTGACTGAATCAATCCACCCATACCTTTGTCTTCCTCTGGGTCTTTTTTCTGCCATCTTAAAATCAAACACCTGTTTTGCTAACCTTTTTTCTCTAATTCTGTTTATGTAACCAATAACACCTTGGTTTAGCCCTGCTCACATATTATTGTAAACAATATCAAGTTCCTTCCAGATATCTTAAGTTTTATATGATCCTGCCACTGATGCCATCTGTTAATCACTCTAATTTTTCTCAGAACACTCTTATCTGTGGTCACTACTCTTTGATCAAGTGCTTTATTTCTAACCTAACTCCCAGATCTATAACTTAAAACTGATTTGAGCACTGTCTTGCATACTACAGCTACTACTACTTTGGTGATTTGGCTAATCTCTCTCTTATTCCACATAAATTTATTTAGCTGGCTCCCCACCATACTAGTTTTTATTATTATTATTATTATTATTATTATTATTATGTGACACCTCCAGGGAGTCCAAAGACTCATCGAAGGAGGACACCTATTCTATATCTCTCTGTCTCCACCACTTAATCCACCAACTACATCAATGCCATCTACCGCCTGCCACCACTAGTAGTATTTCCACAGACAATCACAAACATCCACGCCCATGGTGGGATTCGAACCCACAACCTTTTGGCTGGAGAGTGAATATGCTAGGAAGGCAAATTGCTTTTTCTGTTATCTCTTTCCAAATTTAATTTGCCATCTTCACTGAAAATTGTATGAAATAACTGAAATATTTACTTGTTCTATAGGTTCTTCAATGAGAATGGCATTGAAGTTTTCTACATTTCTGCCTAATTTCATACTTTTGGTCTTTTTATTGCTGATTTTGATGCCAAATTTGTTACAGCTGTAATTTGATTTAGTTAGAGAATCATGTAGATTTGCACTGGATGTGTTCAGGAGAAAAACATTAACTGCATGAAGCAAAAAGCTAAGTTTGATATCTCCAATTCTAATAACAGGTTTAATGCCACTTTCTTTCATAATGTGATCCATATAAATGATGAAAAGAATGAAGATAATGTGCATCCCTATCTTACACTTAATTTTACATCAAACCATCTTCCTGTATTTGCTTCAATTCTAATTGCTGAATTAGAACTTAAATATAGACAATTTTTTTTTATCCTGTATAATGTTCCATTTATCTCATAATTGTACTGTTTTGAAAAACACTTCTCTGGACACTGTTTTGTACTATTATTGTTTTGTAGGATAAATGTCTCTCTTATCACACTCTCTTATACAGATTATCATAGAGCTCCAGGACCTCATCTCTAAATTTTAGCATTCGTGGCTCTGCTATGAAGCATATACAGGTTGGTGAATCCACCCAATGAAATGTGTCCTTGGTTCTCTGCAGATCAGAGCACACCTGGTATCACTCTGTATCGGAGTCATCACCCCCATCACACACTGGTCTTGGGTCCAGAAGATAGAAAAAGCTAAAAGATGTGCTTTTATTCATACTGAAGAACATAAGTCTTATATTAATATCGTGAGCCTAAAGAGTCTGGACTTCCTGAGCATGCTATCTGCACTAAACATAGTTCACTGGAACAAGACAAGAATCCTTCATAAAAGTTGCTTCCTCGTAGAATGTATCCATTATCCTAACTGAAACAGATCCGATGGTCTATTTCCATCCCCTTTATGAGAGATAGTACTTTTTAAATCTACTAATCGTTCCTAACTTTACATATGCATATGTAAAGTTAGGAAAGATTATTTTTAAACTATTTTTATTATTTTATTTAGTTAGGAAATTATTAATTATTGATTAATAATTTCCTAACTAAATAAGATAGCTAAGATAGCTAAAAATATTGTTTTTAGCTATCTTACATTAGCTACTATGGTGGCACTTTTTTAGAATTTTCTGTTATTGTTTGATTGTTGTTCCATAATTGTGTACTGAAGCTACCTATGAAACTTAGGTAAAAATTCTACAAATAAATAAGTTTTATATAAGTCTCCTCCATTTGTATAATTTATTACAATCTGAGATATTGGTTACCCATTGCATTTGTAGCCAATGGTCTTCCTACATTGTATCTCTGGGATGCTATTTGTGACTACCAGAATTGGTTCACCAGTCTGTGAATCACATAATGAATTGCATGCAACCATTTGACTCCTTCCTTCTGACTTCAACTGGTGTCTAGCTTGCCACCTGAATGAATCAGTTAAATGATGTCTTGCAGCCATATCCAAGAATTTTGTTATCACATCCCAAGAATATTGCTATCACATCTTGTTAGTACTCCAGACATGAAATGACAAACAGCTGCAAAATGCCTGCTTTTATACTGTGGCTTATTTGCACATCCACTGACAGAACCACTCATTTGAATATGATAATTAGACTCAGTGTCCCTTTTTTGCATGATATACCCGAGTTTCCTGGGTTTCACAGGGAAACTCGGATTTTTTGTCCCACAGAACAGGCAAACCAGTCTGTGAACACATGCATCTACAGACATAAGGCTAACTACCTTATCCTTGTGATAGGTTGCAGTTAAATGAATAGAAAATCCTCAACACTGCAACGTAAAAGAGGAGGAAAGGAATAATAATAAGCATATCTCCTACACCATATTCATTTATTCCTTTATATTCCTTTATTCAGTCTGTAATAAAAAGGGAGATAAGTCAGTCATCAAACTATTATTCCATCGTTATCACCTCAGCACTCTTGAATGTGACAAGGTCATCAACAACCATCTTCTTCCCTACCTCGAGACCCATCAGTTAATTAGTGGTCACCAATATGGATTCCACCATTCATGCTCTACAGTACACTTCCTCACTTACTTTACCTACCTTTGGACACAGGCCATGAATAGATTTGGAGAAACTCATATGGTTACTCTTGATATCTAGATGGTTGTTGTTGTGTCTGACACTGAAGTCTTCTTAACAACCTATGATCTTCCTCTGCCAGTCACTGCTTTGCTAGCTTTCTCCCTGGTAGTTCTTTGTGTGTCAGTGAATGGAGTATCTAGGATTCTGTAACTCTCACCCATTCTATTCCTCCTTTATATCAATGATCTTTCTTTTGACTCTTCTTTTAAGGTTACACAGTGGTCAGCATGCACAGTGAAGAATTTATGGAGATACAGCACACGTTAGAATAATTACTTTACTTAGCATTAAGCAAGCAACCATTGAAGTTTCGACCTCTGTATTGAGGTCATCATCACGATAACATATGTATGTACGTACATTCCTGATGATGACTTGAATACAGAGGTCAAAACATTGATTTTACTTGCTTAATGTTAAGTAAAGTAATTATTCTAACACATATGTTGTGGTTCCATCTACTCCAGGTGCCTTTCCACATTTCAGGCTTTTGATGACTTTTTCTACTTCAAGTATGGATATTTACTTCTGCTGCATGACTGGTCACATTTTTTCCCACTGTGCTGTCAATGATTGTTTCATTTAGCAATTTTTCAAAGAAATTACTACATACTTCAAGGATAACTTTTTCTCCAGTTTTCATATCACCTTTATCATCTCTAATTCCTTTTACAGCACACTTTCCTCCATTTCTGAGCTCTTCAACAACCTCCAGAATATCTTGCCACACTCTTGATATTTATTTTCTATGTTCTTACCAAAGTCTTCCCATGACTTTTGTTTAGCTTATCTTATATTAAATTGTAAGTTGACAGTTGAAAGAGGAAGTGCAGGAAGATAGTTTAGCATTAAATCTGGTGTCAGACAAGGATGTACATTATCCCCCTCTGTTATTCATTATGAATATGGATCACATTATGAAGGAAAGTGGTATTAAACCTGATATCAAAATTGGAGAAGTTAATGTCTTTGCTTTATGCAGACGATGTTATACTTCTAAATAAATCTACTAGAAGTCCGCAAGATTCCCTGACTAAAGTGAATAACTGTTGTAATAGATATGGTATGCAGGTCAGCAATAACAAGACAAAGACAATGAAAAGAGGCAGAACCATTGAAAATATCAACTGCATTGTGAATGGAGAACCTATAGAACAAGCAAAACATTTCAGCTACTTAGGCAGATTTTTAGATGAAGATCTAAATTTTGAACAGAACGGGCAAGGAAAGATTAGCAAAACAAGTGTTCTCTGTCAAGTTGGCAGGAAAACGACCCAGAGGAAGACCAAAATATAGGTGGATTGATATGGTACAAAGTGGCTTAGAAGATAGAAATATAAGATCTGGTAATGTTGGAGTATTGACAAGTAACAGACTGATTTGGAGGAAAATTGTAGATAGGAAGTTAGTAATGATGTAAATTTTTCATGTAGTACTATCATATCCTGTACACCCCCTTGAGGGTATATGGCAGGAATTTGATGATGATGATGATGATCTAAATTTTGAAGATGGTAAATTAAATATGGAAATAGACAACATAATCAACAAAGCTGGTGTAGTGGAAAGTCAACTGAATAAATTTATATGGAATAAGAGAGAAATTAGTCAAAACACTAAATTAGCTGTATACAACAGTGTTCAAGTCAATTTTAACTTATGAATCTGGGAGCTGGGTTAGAAATAAAACACTTGACCATAGACTAGAGTTGACCATAAACTGCAGATATGAGAGTCCCAAGAAAGATTAGGTGTGTGAACAGATTAGCATCAATGGCAATGTTATATTAAAAATGAGGATATTAGGAAAGAACTTGACATTGTTAGCATCCAGGAATGTGTTGGTAGAGCTAATCTCAGGTGGTATGTTCACTTAAACAGAATGGGAGAGAAAAGATTAGCAAAGCAAGTGTTCTCTGCCAGGTTGGCAGGAAAAAGACCCAGAGGAAGACTAAGATATTGGTGGATTGATACAGTAGAATGTGCCTTAGAAGATAGAATGATACAAAATTAATAACGGAAAACTCACGTACAAAGATTATTTAATAATATAATTTTCGCCTGTGTGTCACAGGCATCTTCAGTACATTCTAAGTTCAAATTAAACAATAACTGACAATTTCAAAAGTGCCACCTAAGTAGCTGGTGTAAGATAACTAAAAAGGTCAATAAATTTCCTAACAAAAAAAAAAAAAAAAAAAAAAAAAAAATGTATACAATAAAAAATTAGGAAAGATTAGCTGATTTATAAAGTACTATTTCTCATAAAGGGGATAGACGTAAGCCGTCGGATCTGTTCAAGTTAGGAGAATGAAGTAAAGTTTCACATGTTTCTTTATAAAAGCGTTCCATGAGGAACCAACTTTTGTGAAGGACTCTTGTCTTTTTCCAATGAACTCTATGTCTAGTGAAGATGGCATGTTCTGCAAGTCCAGACTTTTCAGGTTTAAAGTATTCAATATAAGATTGGTGTATTCTTCTAGCTGAATAGAGGCAGATCTGCCTGTTTGTCCGAAATAAGATAATCCACAAGCGCACAGAATCTGGTAGACACCTGGATAATTAAGGTATGGAAGTTGTCCTTAGGAGAAGTGAGAAAGGTTGAGATTTTTCTAAACGGTCAAAAGGTAACAAAAATATTCAGTGGTTTTAAAACTTTTGCTATACGTTCACTAATGCCTTGTACAATAAGGGATAGGAATGCACATTATTTCTTCTGTATTTGAAGAGGAAGACATATTAAAACTACTCAAAGCTCTTTTAATGAAGCAATTCTTATAACCATTAGATAGAAAGGAAGAAGTTATGTATTGCAGTTCTTTCTGTAAAAGATCGTCTGAAGAACAAAAGGAGTGGGCCCGATGAACCAGTTTTAATAGTTCCTGCCTTATGACTGGGATGGTGATGAGATTCAGCATGGATATACTGGTCTGTATGAGTCTTCATTCTATAGACCAAGAAACGTAGATTACCATCTGGTTGACGAAGAATTAGAAGATCTAAAAAGGCTAACTGCTTATTTGATTCTACTTCTAGGGTAAACTGGATCCTAGGATGAAGTGCGTTTAACTTAGTGAGAAACTGTTGAAGTTCATCAGAAGAGCCATTCCATACAGCAAAAATGTCATCGACATACCTGAACCAATGAGTAGGTCTGGGAGGAATCTTGTCAAAGATATTTTGTTCAAAATGTTCCATAAAGAAATTGGAGATCGCAGGAGAAAGAGAATTGCCCATTGCTTTTCCTTCAATTTGGAACGCCTTTATAAAGAAACATGTGAAACTTTACTTCATTCTCCTAACTTAAACAGATCCGACGGTTTACGTCTATCCCCTTTATGGGAGATAGTATGTTATAATTCAGCTAATCTTTCCTAACTTTTTTTTTTTTTGTTAGGAAATTTATTGACCTTTTTAGTTATCTTACACCAGCTACTTAGGTGGTGCTTTTTGGAATTGTCAGTTATTGTTTAATTTGAGCTTAGAATGTAATAAAGACGCCTGTGACACACAGGCGAAAATTATACTATTAAATAATCTTTGTACGTGAGTTTTCCGTTATTAATTTTGTATCGATATGTCTACTCACGGTATACCTCTTTTAAAATTTAGAAGATAGAAATATAAGATCTGATGATGTTGGAGTCTTGAAAGGGAACAGATTGATTTGGAAGAAAATTGTAGATAGGAAGTTAGTAATGATGTAAATTTTTCATGTAGTGCTATCATATTCCCTTGAAAGTACATGTCAGGAATTTGATGATGATGAATTGTCATTTAAATTTTGTAGCCACTGTCAATGCAGTTATAGGAAAACTCAAAAAAAGAATAACTTAATTGCAAGCACGTGATATTATGTGCAATACTGGCTGCAGGAGAATAGCTCCATCTGCATTAATAGATATTCAAAATAAATTTCAATAAATTGATTTAGTTAATTATTTTTAATTTATAAACAAAACTTAATTACAATTATGGAACACATGAATGGTGAGTATTGGTTAATATAACTTCCCAAAATTGAGAAAGTTTTAGGCAAATTATTTCTGTTCAGATTTGGGTTGTGAACGTGTGCTTCACAGCTTTCTTTGTATGGTCTTTCTAGAAAAAAGTAACTTTTATGTAACACTTTGGTTTTGTTCCACTGAATTCTGTGTTTTGTAGATAAAATGTGGTTAACTAAACTGGATTTGTTGGATTCGTTAAGAGAAATGTATTCCTGGTGTTCTTCCAGATGAATTTGTGCAGATCAACCAGTTTGTCCATAACATAAGCCACAAGAGCAGCGGATTCTATAAACTCCAGGATAAGATAGAGGAGAATATTTATCTTTTGGTGTGATAAGGAATGTATTAAGTTTGTGAACTAGACAGAAAGCAACTTATACATTAATCTGTCGAAGTAACATTGCTATTTTTTCAGAAAGTTCATTAACATATGGAATACAAATATTGGTAATTTCTTCTTGAAGAGTGTTAGAACAAAGGTCATAATTATTGATTATGTTGACAGAGCTCATAAAATGGCAATATTATATTAAATATTGGATTTTTGGCAGTTAAAAGAGAATTTGTTCTACAAATTCTCTTTTAAACAACTGTCTATTATCAGCACAACCTTTAGCACAAATGGCTATAATGCAATGGTAATTTTAATTTCTGGTATTAATATTTTATGAAATCAAAGATCTGTTTGCCTCAAAAACTAATAGGCAAAACAGAAGAAGCAAGATAGAAATATATAAGATAATGAAGGGGTTTTTATTGATACTGAGGACTTTTTTTTTGGTATAAGATAGGAAGGGAAAAAATGAGGGGCATCCATGGAAATTGTGTAAGAGTGTGGTTAGCAAGAGTGTGATTTTTTGCTTGGATAGTGGTGAATGAGTGGTATGGGTTGCCAGCAGTGGTGGTTGATGTACTTCATCAGTGAATGAGTTTAAAGAAAGATAAGACAGGTACTGTATGAATCATAGTTGGAGTGTGAATAATGGATCTCACATGAGTATTCTGAATCCAAGGAGATATCTGAAATAATAATAACAGTTTTATATGTATATAATGGTGGCACAATGATATATGCAGCAAAAAGATACAGGTGACCTGAACCCTATTCCTCTTCCTAAAAAACATATAACTCTGGAAAAAAAGGATCAGAAATTTAACAAGAAACAAAAATTTATCACAGTCATTTTGGAGTTCTTCAGTGTACTGAATTTTTGTTACTTCTTGATAGCATACTGATACATAAAGGAGAAAAACTTAATATGAAATATTCCTACCTATGAAAAAGAAATCAAGCTTCAAGGTGTGTCATCTTAAACACACACCTTTAAGTAAAACCCATCTTAGAAAAATGTAATTACACAATTTGTTTATCATAAATGAGATTTCAGTCATCTTACAGTATAGCTGATTTCTAAATTATGAACCAAATATATAATTTCTTTTCTGATAAATATGTCAGATAATTGATATCAGCAAACAATAAATAGTTACCCAAGGGGCAGGGGTTCTTCATCTCCACTATTATTTGTAGGATTACGCATATTACTGGACCATGATGGATTAGCTCCTTGACTAGGTAAGCTTGGTGTACCAACTGTACCATTAGTACTTATATTTGTAGTATTCATTCCAAGAGCAGGAGAGGCAGACTGATTTCCATTACTCACAACAGCATTACTAAATGATGAGGTCGGTAATAATGAATCTGGAGAACCTGAAAAGAAATTTTTATAAAAATAGCAATAAGAATAGTTATGACAGTACAGTGCACTCTCACTATTACAAACTACTGAAAAGTTCCAACCATAGCCCAATTAGGTACAATGTTGTCATAAGAGGTTTACTACAGCAAACTATCCCGTACAACAGACTATTCCTGCGGTCTCTACAAATTTGCAATAATGAGAGTTGACTGTAATAACCAGATAAAAAAACTAGTCCCCCATTAATAATTGACTTTTTTTTTTTTTATGTTGGGCCCATATACGAGAGGTTGGCTGGTCAACCTATAGTACGTTAGCACAGTATATGGGTAATGGGTTGGGAAAGGAAACACTTTTTTACCTTTGATTTAAAAGCCTGTATGTTGTATTCCTTGGGAAATATGTCAGGGAGAAGACTGTTCCACAGCACAGCAGTAGCAGGGATAAAGGAGGAGGAAAAGAAACTTGTTCTGTGGGTTTCAAGGTGTACTGTGAAAGGATGTTGGGAAGCAGCTGTACGTGTTCCAATGGGCTTAGTACAGAGTGGGGGAATTATTGATTCTGTTTCAGATGAACATTTTCCATGGAAAAATATTTATAGAATATACAAATTGCAGAGACCAAATGTCTATATGAAGGGAGTGAGTTGGTAAGAGATAGGTCATTTATCAGACTAACTTCTCTCCTCTGTATTGAGTCAAGATTTTGAGGGAGCTTTTAGGAGCCCCACTCCAAATGTGAGAGCAGTATTTGATAGCTGGGCAAATTTGCGATTTGTATAAGATTAACAGCTGTTTAGAGATGAAGTAACATCTTGAGTAACAGGGGAAAACCTAGTTTTTGGAAGCTGAGGATGCAATGGTTGTGATGTGTTTATGCCAGGAGAGGCTTGATGTCAGGATAATTCCAAGAAGAGAAATCTCAAATTGTCTGGAAATTTGAGTGTTGTCAAAAATAATACTGGGAAAAAATGGTTATTTTTTATGAGAAATAAGACAAAACTGGGTTTTATTAGCATTGAAATTGACGAGGTTATCTGAACTCCATTGGAGGATGGCATGGAGATCCAAATTGAGGCCAGTGCTGGTTGATGTTCTGTAGGATGAGGCGAGTTGTGTAGAGTAATCAAATGAAAGGGAGGCATGCAATCTGCTGTCATCTGCAAAACTGTGTTTTGGGTTGGAGGTGAACTGAAGTAAGTCATTGATATATAGCAGGAAGAGGGTTGGTGAGAGGACAGAACCTTGTGGAACCTCCCCATTAGTTAAATGGTGAGAGGATAAGGAATCATCCGCCACCGTACAGGTTCGTCCAGAGAGATAGCTGGCAATCCAACTAAAGAAGTTCTGACACAGTCCAAACAATGGGAGTTTGCTTAATAATCCTTTGTGAAAGACCCGGTCAAAGACTTTAGGGATATCGAGTGCGACCATTTGAAATTTGCCAAATTTCTCCATGGTGTTTGTCCAGCGATGGGTGATGTATGTTGATCGGCATCAATGGAATCCGTACTAGTGGTTGCTTAACAGCTGGGTACTTTCAAGGTAGAATAAGAGCTGAGAGTTTTGGTTTTCTCTATCACTTTGGATAGGACTGAAGTGAGTGAGATAGGGTGGTAGAGTTAGAGGGCAGTGATTTTATTATTATTATTCGTGACAAGGAGTACAAAGACTCATTGTGGGAGGACACCCTTTTTAGGAATGGGATGAATATAGGCCAGTTTCCAGGCTTTGGGATATATATATACTAGTGAAGTAAGACAGTATGTACAGACAGCATAGGATAGGAGTCAGTTGTGGTGCACAAACTTTCAGGACAATTGGAGGAATTCAATCAGGGCCAGGAGGCTTTTTTGTGTCTAATTTGGACAGTATTTTTCTGATCTCTTTCTGTCAAAGGGATATAGGGGGCATTGTATGTTGGGTATTTACCATTGTCATTTATTTATGCATGCAATTGAAAGCAAAGTGCAAGGCCAGGAGATTGGCTTTTTCTGTGGGTGATGATGCAATTGAGCCATCTGGGTATGATAGGGGTGGCAATAGTGTAGGGAAAAAGTTACGACAAATTGCTTTGGCGAGAGACCAAAAGGTGTGGCTGCTATTTGGACAGGCTGCACGCTTCCTACCCATTCAAATTCTATTTCAGAAGCATTGATACTTTTCTTGCATCTGTTTCGGGCTTCAGTATAGGCACTGAAGGAGGATGGGGTTCTTGATTTGAGCCAGTTGTGGTATGCTTGATTTTTCATTTGTACAGCCTTGGCACATCTTTTGGAGAACCAGATAGGGGGCGGTATTTCAGAGTAGTGTGGGGAATATATGTTTTCATACCAGTGAAGATTACTTTGGTGATACGTTTGGTGCATATGTTTGGACTGGAAGACTGGAAACAATAGTCCAACCATGGAAATGAAGCATGGTAGTCTCGGAGACTACTATACTTCATTTCCATGGTTGGACTATTATGCTCAATTGGCAGTGTTACAATGCCAAACTACTCTTGTGTGGGGGTGACTGTGTAAGCGTTATTGAATGGGAGAGGAGATAAGCACTAGGTTGTGGTCAGAATTACCAGGAGGCACACTAGATTCACTGCATATTTGGATGGTCATTTGGTAAGGAAGAGATCTAGGGTATTTGGGGGGAGTGGTTCGGGTTAGCTGGTATTCTGGTCGCCTTTTGAACAATTTGTGAAAGGTCATTAGTGATGGCAAATGTTTCAGCATCTATGCCTGCAGGATCTGTACAACTGGAATATTAAAGCCAATTGGTGTTATGGACATTAAAATCACCCAGGAGGATGATTTTACTGTTAGAAGAGTGGGACTGGAGAAAATCAACTTTTAAGGAGAGGAAATGAAAAAGCTCAGAGTGGTTGGTGGTATTAAGAGGGCGATAATTAGGAGCGATATTAGGAGAGACAGCAGATGAATTTCACTGGGTGGGGGAAGGATATTTTCAACCAAAGGAGGTCAAAATAGGGCGATTCTAGGTTAGGTGCCTCTGGCAGGGTATGCCAGAGTGGATATATGCACAGATGCCACCCTTGGGTCAAATGGAGTTAAATAGTGTATAGTTAGGAAGGTTGAGATGGATAGTTGGGGGAAGGTGAGATTTGAGTTTCTGTTAAAAAGAGTAGGTGGGGCTTGGTGGACTGCAGATGGTAGTGGACACTATTAAGGTTGGAGTTGAGGCCATGGATGTTGGTGAAGTGGATATACAAAGTTCTGTGATGTATGGATTTGACCACAAGCATCTTGCACATTTCCTATGCAGCTCTTGCATATTGGTCTCCTTGGTGGCTACTAGTGGCGTTTGGTTTGTTTGTAGTCTATCATCCAACTGTTGTCTCCATTTTGGCATTTTTCTTCTAGTTGTCTTCAGAGTTGGTGCCTTTGCTCTCATATCCTAATTTGATAGTGCATATCACCAACATTCTCCCTTATATCCCCTAGATTATAGCAGAAACTAATTAAATATTTCATCCTGTTAACCACTATCTCTCTCTCTCTCTCTCACACACACACACACACACCAGATAGCTGTAAATGACATACTTCTACCTTTCTGTGGCTTCAATTCATCTGTTGTCATTAGCAAACTCCCTTCTCCCCACCCTGTTCCTTCTGTCTTCCTGAAGAGATCCTATCCTTTGCATTCTATTTCTATGACTATATCATTCTCGGTCAACCATGTCTCAATAATGTCTATAACTTTTGGGCAAGTTGAGTTAACCAATGCCCAAAACTCTTCACCCTTATTTCTTACGCTTCCAGCATTAGTATACATAAACTGCAATATCCCTTAATTCTACAATCTCTTTTACACTTTGTATTGTTTAGTCCACTAAAGTTAAGAATATGGAGTGCTACATATACCATCATGGGATCACTTCCTAATTCCTAACTGCTAGGTTGCCCAGACCCCATCCCTCCAAAACATTCTAGTTCTCCCCCCCCCCAACTCTGCACTTCTGAACTTTCACTGACCAATACTTACTCAAGAATCCTGATGAAAAATTCATTCATATACAAGCCATCCACCTTATATAAATCCTTCCTTCAACACCATTCTTCCTGCACAATCTGCACACTGACTCATTTGCAATCATAGCTCTTTGTCTCTGCTCATACAATGGCAAGAGACTCAACTTTTACATCCTCACTCTTCTTTTTCACATGAACCAGTAACTCTTTCATATCTTTTCACATACTATTCTTGTTGCCTGTTAAACCATTTGTACCAGCCATAATAAACATCTCTCACCTTCACTCTCTGAATCCTAAAGTCATCACTAACAATCTTAATCTTGACACCAGAAAAACATGATTGTCACATTCTTCTAAAGCACTCCTCTTATCAATGAATCATCATAGATAAACCAAACCTCAATCTCATACTTCTGCTCTTTCACACTCTGCTTTCACTCTCATTGCATCTCCCCCCTTCTCTCCCTTCTGTGTCATACCATCCACTAGGTGTTTCTCCAACCACTCAATCTCACATTTTGTTCTGAGGCAAACTGGATTTGGACAAATTGGTTAAAGACAAATTCAAGACTGTGCAAATAGAAATCAGAGACATCCACATAACCTTTAAAGGAATGCAGAGAACCGACCAGGACTTCTGACCCAATCCTCACCAATTGTTTTTGCCAGGGAACCAGGGCAAACAGTGAAAAGTCAGCTACTGGAATAAATCTTAAAACCCCACCCCAATTCAATAGTTCAAGATTGGCACTATCAATATAAGATGCCTGAAAGGCAAAGAAATGGAGCTAGCCGAGGAACTGAATAAGTACCAGATCGACATAATAGGGATGCCTGAAACAAAAAAGACAAAAACTGGTGAGATCTTTCTGAACAATAAATACAAAATGTGTTATTCAGGAAATCACAATCAAGGAAAAGGAGTAGCCATAGTATTCAACACAAAACACGAAGCTAATCTTCTTGAATGGAAGGCAGTCTCAAGTAGAATGACGTGGGCAAATGTAAGAATGGGTAACTGGACAATAAGACATGTTTGTGCCTATGGTCCCAAAGAAGGTTCTACCAAGGAAGAATTTCAGAAATTTTTTTAGGCTTTAGAGAAAGCAACTGACACAATCAAAAATGAAAAGTTGGTCCTTGTTGAGGAACTAAATAGCAGAGTAGGAAATGATTGTCAGTGTCATAAAATTATTTTGGGTAAATTTGGAGAAAAAAAAAAACTAATAAAATGGCAAATACCTGTTGGATTTCTGTTCGGGACATGGACTGGTTATTACTAACATAATGCTCCAACATAAAAATGTTCACAAATTCATATGGAGAGAAGAGGCAAGAAATAAGAAAAGTCTCATTGACTATGTTATTGTTGACAGCGATGTTTCCTCCCTGGTGCAAGACACCAGTCTACATAGGATTTGAAATTTGAAGTGATCACCATTTAATCTCAAGAAGAATAAAATTGAATTGCATATTGAAAAGAAGAACATATAAGAACGTTTTAAAGCGAATTAAAGTTGAGCAGCTCTCAGATGTGAACTGTATACTAAAATACACAAACATTATTCAAGAAAAGATGAAAGAGTTTGAGAACAGGAACCAAACCTCGGAGATTCAGTGGCAAGCCCTGAAGAAAACACTGATTGATTCAGCCAGAGAGGCATGTGGCGAGTTTGTTTGCAAGGATAAAAAAATCAGAACTCCCTGGTGGACACAGGAAGTTAAAGAGGCAGTGAAGGAAAAGAAGAAAGCATATCAAAAGTTCCTAGCAAATAAGTCAGCTTGCACTCTTAGAGAATACAGAGAAAAATGTAAGAAAGCTAAACACTGTGTAAAACTAGCTAAACAAGTCATGGGAGGACTTTGGCAAGAACATAGAAAATAAATATCAAGAAGGTGGTAAGATATTCTGGAAGTTGTTGAAGCAGCTCAGAAATTGAGGAAAGAATGCTGTAAAAGGAATCAGAGATGATAAATGTGACATGAAAACAGGAGAAAAAGATATCTTTGAAGTATGGAGTAGTTACCTCGAAAAATTGCTAAATGAAACAAGCAGCGATGACAGCACAGTGGTAAAAAATACTGACCAGACACGCAGTCAGGATTACATATCCATACTTGAAGTAGAAAAAGCCATCAAAAGCCTGAAATGTGGAAAGAAATACAGCAGAAATAGATGATATTTGACCAGAAAGTCTCAACTATGGAGATATAAAAATCTTACAGTGGCTGCACTGCATAGTTCAGAAGGCTTGGACAGAGGGATGAATTCTGGATGATTGGAGAAGAGTTCTTATTGTACCCATATATAAAAAAGGGAAATTAAACTGAATGTGAGAATTACACAGGCATTTCTCACTGAGTGTTCCTGGTAAGATATATGCAAGCATACGTGAGAAAAAACGGTTGAGAAGGATTGTGGAAGAGAAGCTTCATGAGGAACAAGCTGGATTCAGGCCAAATAGGGGCTGTCAGGATCAGATATTCACTTTACGACTGATAGTTGAAAAGTCATGGGAATATAACACAGATCTGTATTTAAGTTTTATAGATCTGGAAAAAGCGTATGACAAGGTGCCAAGAGAGAAGCTATTCAAAACGATACAGTTGTATGGTGCAATACTTCGTCTTTATTTGAGTTGTAAGTCAGCAGCTAGAATTGAAGGAAGTACAGGAAGATGGTTAATGTTAAATCTGGTGTCAAACAAGGATGTGTCTGACACCAGATTCATCCATTGTGAATGGAGAACCTATAGATCAGTTATTTAAGCATGATTTTTAGTGAAGATAGTAAATTAAATATGGAAATAGACAACGGAATCAACAAAGTCAGTATGGTAGGAAGTCAACCAAATAAATTTATATGGAATAAAGGAGAAATTAGTCAAATTGGCTGTATACAACACAGTGTTCATGCCAATTTTAACCTTATGGATCTGAGATCTGGGTTAGAAATAAAAGCTCTGACCAAAGAGTAGAGACCACAGATATCAGAGTCATGAGAAAGATTATAGGCATGAACACATGCCATCAATGACAATATCATATTAAAACCAAGGATATTAAGAAAGAACTTATATTGTTAGCATCCAGGAATGTGTTAGCTGAGCTAATCTCAGGTGGCATGGTCACTTAAACACAATGGGAAAGGAAAGATCAGCAAAACAAGTGTTCCCTGCCAGGTTGGCAGGGAAAAGACCCAGACCAAGATATAGGTTGGTTGATGCAGTAAAAAAGTGTCTTAGAAGACAGAAATATAAGATCTGATAATATTGGAGTCTTGACAGGTAACAGATTGATTTGGAGGAAAATTGTAGATAGGAAGTTAGTGGTGATGTAAGTTTTTTCTGTAGTATTATCATATTCTGTACATCCCTTAAGGGTACATGTCAGAATACTTGTGAATTTCTGGTCGAAATTTGGCAACTTTTCGAAGTAATTACTCCATACTTTAAGGATATCTTTTCACTTCTCATGTCACTTTTATCATCTCTAATTCCTTTCACAGCACTCTTTCCTCCATTTCTCAGCTTCTTCAACAACCACCAGAATATCTTGCCACTACTTGATATCTATTTTCTATGTTCTTACCAGTCTTCCCATGACTTTTGTTTAGCTTTCTTATATTTGTCTCTGTATTCTCTAAGAGCACAAGCTGACTTATTTGCCAGGAACTTTTGATATGCTTTCTTCTTTTCCTTCACTGCTTCCTTAACTTCTTGTGTCCACCATGGAGTTCTGATTTTTCTATCCTTGCAGACAACTTCACCACATGCCTCTCTGGCTGAATCAATCAGTGTTTTCTTCAGGGCTTGCCTTGTATCTCCAAGGTTTTGGTTCCTGTTCTCAAACTGTTTGTATTTTAGTCTACAGTTCACATCTGGCAGCTACTTGACTTTTATTTGCTTTAAAACTTTCTTACATGTTATTCTTTTCAATATGAAATTCAATTTTATTCTGCTCAAGACTTAATGGTAATCACTCGTAATTTCAAACCCTCTGTACACTCTGGTGTCTTGCACCAGGGAGAAAACATCACTATCCAAAATAACATTGTCGATAGTAATATTATTGCCTCTTCTCTCCATGTGAATTTGCACACATTTTTATGTTGGAACATGGTGTTAGCAATAACCAATCCATGTCCTGAGCAGAAATCCAACAGGCATTTGCCATTATTATTAGCTTTGCTCTTTACTCCAAATTTTCCCAAAATGTTTTTGTATGTCTGACAATCATTTCCTACTCTGCTATTTAGATCCTCAACAAGGACCAACTTTTCCTTTTTCATTGTGTCAGTTGCTTTCTCTAAATCCCCCAAAAATTATTCCACTTCTAGTAGAACCTTTTCTGTGGGATCATAGGCACAAATAAGTCTCATTGTCCAGTTCCCCATTCTCATATTTGCCCACATTACTCTACTTGAGACTGACTGCCATTCAAGAAGATTAGCGTCATATTTAGTGTTGAATACTATGGCTAATCCTTCTTTTACTTCATTGTCATGGCCTAAATATAACATTTTGTATTTATTGCTCACAAAAATCTCACCAGTTTTTGCCTTTTTTTCAGTCACCTCTATTATGTCGATTTGGTACTTACTCTGGTACCTCAGCTGGGTCCATTTGTTTGCCATTCAGGCTTCTTATGTTGATAGTACCGATCTTGAACTCTGGTGATATTTGAGTTTGGGTGTATTTTAGATTTGTTCCAGTAACTGACTTTTCGCTGTTCACCCTGGTTCCCTGGTGAAAACAACAGGGCCTTGTTTAACCAGGAGAAGCCCCAGCCAGCACGAAATTCTCCAATGTTATTTCATCATTCTATATATTTTTTTTAAATATAGAATGATGGAGGAGCTTAAGGGTCAAAACTGTATAACTGAGAGGAGACCTCCACATAGCTTTAAAGGAATGCAGAGAACCGACCAGGGCTTCTGACCTAATGCCCAATCCTCACCTTCTCGTGGTGCACCCTGTTAGGTATCCACCTGGATATGGAACGAACGAGGATGGGTTGGTAATTTGAGATTAAGCCGACCAAATTGCATTCTTATTGCATTCAGAATGAATTGCATTCTGAAACCAAATTTTTGAAATACAAGAATATAATGATAGTTATATCATCTGATTTAGCGTTGTTAAGTGCATTTTGAATGCCTTCATAGAAACATTCTACATCTTCATCTAGTTAATCAGAATTAGGTGCATATATTTGGACAATAAAAATATTAAAAGGTTGAGCTGCAAGAGGTGCTTAAGGGTCAAAGCTGTATAACTGAGAGGAGACCTCCACATAGCCTTTAAAGGAATGCGGAGAACCGACCAGGTCTTCTGACCTAATGTCCAATCCTCACCTTCTCGTGGTGCACCCTGTTGGGTATCTACTTGGATACTGAACGGACGAGGATGGGCTGGCAATTTGGGATTTAGCCGACCAAATTGTATTCTTATTGGTTAAACCAAAATATAGAATGATGGTACAACATGACAAAATTTCATGCCGGCTGGGGCGTCGCCCGGTTATACAAGGCCCCCGTTGTTTTCGCCAGGGAACCAGGGCGAACAGCGAAAAGTCAGCTACTGGAACAAATCTGAAAATAAACCCCAACTCAACATCACCAGAGTTAAAGATCGGTACCATCAACGTAAGAAGCCTGAATGGCAAAGAAATGGAGCTAGCTGAGGAATTAGATAAGTACCAGATCGACATAATAGGGGTGACTGAAACAAAAAAAGACCAAAACTGGTGAGATCTTTCTGAGCAATAAATACAAAATGTTATATTCTGGCAATGACAATCAAGGAAAAGAAGGAGTAGCCATAGTATTCAACACAAAATACAAGGCTAATCTTCTTGAATGGCAGTCAGTCTCAAGTAGAGTAATGTGGGCAAATATGAGAATGGGGAACTGGACAATGAGACTTATTTGTGCCTATAGTCCCACAGAAGGTTCTGCTAAGGTAGAAGTGGAGGAATTTTTTGAGGCTTTAGAAAAAGCAACTGACACAATGAAAAATGAAAAGTTGGTCCTTGTTGGAGATCTAAATAGCAGAGTAGGAAATGATTGTGAGACATACAAAAATATTTTGGGAAAATTTGGAGAAAAGAGCAAAGCTAATAATAATGGCAAATATCTATTGGATTTCTGCTCAGGACATGGACTGGTTATTACTAACACCATGTTCCAACATAAAAATGTGCACAAATTCACATGGAGAGAAGAGGCTAGGAATAAGAAAAGTCTCATTGACTATGTTATTGTTGATAGTGATGTTTTCTCCCTGGTGCAGGACACTAGAGTGTACAGAGGATTTGAAATTGGAAGTGATCACTATTTAGTCTTGAGCAGGATAAAATTGAATTTCATATTGAAAAGAATAACATGTAAGAAAGTTTTAAAGCGAATAAAAGTTGAGCAGCTCTCAGATGTGAACTGTAGACTAAAATACACAAAGATTATTGAAGAAAAAATGAAAGAGTTTGAGAACAGGAATCAAACCTTGGAGATTCAGTGGCAAACTCTGAAGAAAACATTGATTGATTCTGCCAGAGAGGCATGTGGTGAGGTTATCTGTAAGGATAAAAAAATCAGAACTCCCTGGTGGACAAAGGAAGTTAAAGAGGCAGTGAAGGAAAAGAAGAAAGCATACCAAAAGTTCCTGTCAAATAAGTCAGCTTGTGCTCTTAGAGAATATAGAGACAAATGCAAGAATGCTAAACACTGTGTAAAACTAGCTAAACAAAAGTCATGGGAGGACTTTGGCAAGAATATAGAAAATAAATATCAAGAAGGTGGCAAAATATTCTGGAGGTTGTTGAAGAAGCTTAAGAATGGAGGAAAGAGTGCTGTAAAAGGAATTAGAGATGATAAAGGTGACATGAAAACGGAAGAAAAAGATATCCTTGAAGTATGGAGTAATTACTTTGAAAAAACTGCTAAATGAAACAAGCAGTGATGACAGCACAGTGGTAAAAAACACTGACCAGGCATGCAGTCAGGAATACATATCCATACTAGAAGTAGAAAAAGCCATTAAAGGCTTGAAATGTGGAAAGGCAGCAGGAGTAGATGATATTCGACCAGAAATGCTGAAGTATGGTGGTATAAGAGTCTTACAGTGGCTGCACTGCATAGTTCAGAAAGCCTGGACAGAGGGATGAATTCCCGATGATTGGAATAGAGCTCTCATAGTACCCATATATAAAAAGGGAAATAAAACTGCATGTGAGAATTACAGAGGTATTTCCCTACTGAGTGTTCCTGGCAAGATCTATGCAAGTATACTTGAGAAACGATTGAGAAGAATTGTGGAAGAAAAGCTTGGTGAAGAACAAGCTGGATTCAGGCCAAATAGAGGCTGTCAGGATCAGATCTTCACTGTACGACAAATAGTCGAGAAAGCATGGGAATATAACAAAGATCTGTATTTAAGTTTTGTCGATCTGGAAAAGGCATATGACAAGGTGCCAAGAGAGAAGCTATTCAATACGCTTCAGTTATATGGTGTCAATGGGGCATTATATCAAGCAATACTTAGTCTTTATTTGAGTTGTAAGTCAGCAGTTAGAATTGAAGGAAGTACAGGAAGATGGTTTAATGTTAAATCTGGTGTGAGACAAGGATGTACATTATCCCCTCTGTTATTCATTATCTATATGGATCACATTATGAAGGAAAGTGGTATTAAACCTGATATCAAAATTGGAGATGTTAATGTCAGCTCTTTGCTTTATGCGGATGATGTTATACTTCTAAATAAATCTGCTACAAGTCTGCAAGATTCTCTGACTAAATTGAATAGCTGTTGTAATAGATATGGTATGAAGGTCAGCAATAAAAAGACAAAGACAATGAAAATAGGCAGAATCATTGAAAATGTCAACTGTGTTGTGAATGGAGAACCTGTGGAACAAGTAAAACATTTCAGCTATTTAGGCACGATTTTTACTGAAGATGGTGAATTAAATATAGAAATAGACAACAGAATCAGCAAAGCTGGTATGGTGGGAAGTCAATTGAATAAATTCATATGGAATAAGAGAGAAATCAGTCGGAACACTAAATTAGCTGTGTACAAGACAGTGTTCAAACCAGTTTTAACTTATGGATCTGAGAGCTGGGTCAGAAGTAAAACACTTGACCAAAGACTAGAGACCATGGATATGAGAGTCCTGAGAAAGATTATAGGCATGAACAGATGGCATCAATGGCAATATCATATTAAAAATGAGGATATTAGGAAAGAACTTGACATTGTCAGCATCCAGGAATGCGTTAACAGAGCTAATCTCAGGTGGTATGGTCACTTAAACAGAATGGGCGAGGAAAGATTAGCAAAACAAGTGTTCTCTGCCAGGTTGGCAGCAAAACGTCCCAGAGGAAGACCAAGATATAGGTGGATTGATACGGTACAAAATGCTTTAGACGATAGAAATATAAGATCTGATAATGTTGGAGTCTTGACAAGTAACAGACTGATTTGGAGGAAAATTGTAGATAGGAAATTAAAAATGATGTAATTTTTTTCATGTAGTACTATCATATCCTGTACACCCCTTGAGGGTACATGGCAGGAATTTGATGATGATGATGATGATGAGCTGCAATTTTTAATGCAATTATCCTATCATTTATGGGCAAAAATCCAAGTAAGGATTGTGCAATCTTATTTTTTAGTACAAATGCTATCCCATTCCTACGACTGTCTCCACATGAGCATATAACTGAATGGCTCTTTCTGTTTATTTTTCTACTATTAGTCCATTTGACTTCACTGATACAGCAATGTCAATTTTCATTGCTTTAAGTTCTTGTATGAGGTTATTAACTTCCCAGCTTCATATAAGGACCGTACATTCCAAGTTGGAAGCCTTAAGAGAAGATTCTTGGTTTTCTGGTGTGAAGGATCAGAAAAACTCCCCTGGAGAGTTTAAGGTACCTTCGTCATATGTTATTTTAAAAGTATCCGTCTTACATTCCCCAGTTTCTTTCTCTTCTTCTTCCCTGAAATGTTTTCAACAGATAAAAATTGCAGAGGGTCCAATCTTGTATCTATTACTTAAATCAGACATGGTTCTCTGTTTCATGGTTTACTACAGAAGGTTACGTGGTGAGGTTTCAGTCTCTTCCACAGTGACTGGCCACATCTCTGTTTTGTCTCAGAAAGTGCCCGGACTATGTCACATAGTTTGCTCTCATGCCTTTGTTACCATTGTCAAATTAAATTTTGGTCCATTCCAATCTTCAAGTACAACAAGGAGGAGACACTCTCCTTCACTACAGCATAAAATGCTGATACCCTCACTTAGTTTTGCATGTGAGTCGAGGCACGGTCCCAGGCTGTGGCCACTGGAGCACACCACCAGTTACTTGGAGCCATAAGTGAGAGTTGCATGTGCAGTGGGGATCAATTCCACCCAGCCACCAAATATTTCGATGTGATTGCTAAGCAGGCAGAGGTGCTACCCCTACTACCCATACCTTACACCCCATCCCGTCCATAAAAGATTATAAACGTACAGCACATTAAAAACATACCAAAGGTGGATCAACAATTAGACACACCAAAATCTCTGCCAAAGAAGAAAATATGGGGAGCTTAAGGGTCAAAGCTGTATAACTGAGAGGTGACCTCCACACAGCCTTTAAAGGAATTCGGAGAACCAACCAGGGCTTCTGACCTAATGTCCAATCCTCACCTTCTCATGGTGCACCCTGATGAGTACTGAACGAACGAGGATGGGCTGGAAATTTGGGATTTAGCCGACCAAATTGTATTCTTATTGGCTTAAACCAATATACAAAATGATGGTACAACATGACAAAATTTCATGGCGGCAGAGGCGTTGCCCGGTTAAACAAGACCCCCATTGTTTTGCCAGGAAACCAGAGCGAACAGCGAAAAGTCAGCTACTGGAACAAATCTGAAAACACACCCCAACTAAACATCACCAGAGTTAAGGATCGGTACTATCAACATAAGAAGCCTGAATGGCAAAGAAATAAAGCTACGTGAGAAATTAGTTAAGTACCAGATCAACATAATAGGGGTGACTGAAACAAAAAAGACAAAAACTGGTGAGATCTTTCTGAGCAATAAATATAAAATGTTATGTTCAGGCAATGACAATCAAGGAAAAGAAGGGGTAGCCATAGTATTCAACACTAAATACAAGGCTAACCTACTTGAATGGCAGGCAGTCTCAAGTAGAGTGATGTGGGTAAATATCAGAAAGGTGAATTGGACAATGAGACTTATTTGTGCCTATGGTCCCACAGAAGGTTCTACTAAGGTAGAAGTAGTGGAGGAATTTTTTGATACTTTAGAAAAAGCTACTGACACAATGAAAAAGGAAAAGTTGGTCCTTGTTGGGGATCTAAATATCAGAGTAGGAAATGATTGTCAGACATACAAAAATATTTTGGGAAAATTTGGAGAAAAGAGCAAAACGAATAATAAAAGCAAATACCTGTTTAATTTCTGCTCAGGACATGGACTGTTTATTGCTAACACCATGTTCCAACATAAAAATGTGCAGAAGTTCACATGAAGAGAAGAAGCAAGGAATAAGAAAAATCTCATTGACTATGTTATTGTGATAGTGATGTTTTCTCCCTGGTGCAGGACACCAGAGTGTACAGAGGATTTGAAATTGGAAGTGATCACTATTTAGTCTTGAGCAGGATAAAATTGAATCTCATATTGAAAAGAATAACATGTAAGAAAGTTTTAAAGCAAATAAAAGTTGAGAACAGATGTGAACTGTAGACTAAAATACACAAAGATTTCATTTTTTCATCAAAGATTATTGATGAATAAATGAAAGAGTTTGAGAACAGGAACCAAACCTAGGAGATTCAGTGGCAAGCCTTGAAGAAAACTCTGATTGATTCAGCCAGAGAGGCATGTGGTGAGGTAGTCTGCAAGGATAGAAAAATCAGAACTCCATGGTGGACACAGGAAGTTAAAGAGGCAGTGAAGGAAAAGAAGAAAGCATATCAAAAGTTCCTGGCAAATAAGTCAGCTTTTGCTCTTAGACAATACAGAGAAAAATGTAAGAAAGCTAAACACTGTATAAAACTAGCTAAACAAAAGTCATGGAAGGACTTTGGCAATAGAAAATAAATATCAAGAAGGTGGTAAGATATTCTGGAGGTTGTTGAAGAAGCTTAGAAATGAGGAAAGAGTGCTATAAAAGGAATTAGAGATGATAAAGGTGACATGAAAACGGGAGAAAAAGATATCCTTGAAGTATGGAGTAATTACTTTGAAAAACTGCTAAATGAAACAAGCAGTGATGATAGCACAGTGGTAAAAAACATATCCATACTTGAAGTAGAAAAAGCCATCAAAGGCTTGAAATGTGGAAAGGCAGCAGGAGTAGTTGATATTCGACTAGAAATGCTGAAGTATGGTGGTATAAAAGTCTTACAGTGGCTGCACTGCGTAGTTCAGAAAGCCTGGACAAAGGGACGAATTCCCGATGATTGGAGTAGAGTTCTATTTTTATTAGGCATGATTTTTACTGAAGATGGTAAATTAAATATGGAAATAGACAACAGAATCAACAAAGCTGGTATGGTAGGAAGTCAATTGAAAGAGAAATTAGTCAGAACACTAAATTAGCTCTATATAAGTGTACAAACCAGTTTTAACTTATGGATCTGAGAGCTGGGTCAGAAGTAAAACACTTGACCAAAGACTAGAAACCGCAGATATGAGAGTCCTGAGAAAGATTAGAGGCATCAACAAATGGCATTAGGCAATATTATATTAAAAACGAGGATATTAGGAAAGAACTAGACATTGTCAGCATCCAGGAATGCGTTAGCAGAGCTAATCTCGGGTGGTATGGTAACTTAAACAGAATGGGCGAGGAAAGATTAGCAAAGCAAGTGTTCTCTGCCAAGTTGGCAGGAAAACAACCCAGAGAAAGACCAAGATATATGTGGATTGATACGGTACAAAGTGCCTTAGACGATAGAAATATAAGATCTGATAATGTTGGAGTCTTTACAAGTAACAGACTGATTTGTAGGAAAATTGTAGCTAGGAAGTTAGTAATGATGTAAATTTTTCATGTAGTACTATCATAACCTGTACACTCCTTGAGAGTACATATCAGGAATTTGATGATGATGATAGGAAGTAGAAAATATTGAAATTTTTCAAACTATTGGCTACTTTAACTGTCCAATAAAACAGGATTGGGTCAATCAGCAGAACAATGCTACCACATGCCATTAATTTTTGTAATGACTTCTTATTGGGAACTCTGTCAAACTTCAAAAATAAATATGCAAGAAAATAACAACTAATACTATGCAACAATTTTTAAAACTCACCAACTGTGGGAGAAATTGAAGTTGAATCATTTACAATAGCAGGTAATGACTGATGTCTCGGATCTGGAACTTGTCTTCTTCCACTGTTATTTGGAGACATACCACCTGGAGAACCATTTCCACTTGGAGAGGCTGGACTATGATTTCCAGGTCTCCTTGGTCGTATGCGGGCACCTCCTATACCATTGTTTAAATGAGATGATTCTGTGTCATCTACAAACAGAGTTCGTTGTGTTCTGCTATTTATTCGAAAACTACCATTTGAATGAGATGACTCGTGATTGCCTGAAAACAAAAAATAGTTAAGATATAAAATATGCAATATTTTCAAAATTCTATTTATTCTTTTTGTTTTAATTATTATCATTATTAAGAGAAACCTCCAGGGAGTCAAGGCCTTATCAATGAGGAACCACATGCTATTCACACCAGCTGTCATTTCTGTTCTTGAATTCATTCACACTACTTGCACACACAACATCCAATGACAATCCATTCTAATCATGCACTCTATGAGAGAAAAATCTAGCTCTCACCCCCTTCTCGATAGCATTCATTCTCAACTTCCAAGGATACCCTTTTGCCCTTTTCCCGACCCTCTCCTCCATAAAATGAAAAATTCCATCTACTGGTATCCTGTATGACCCTTTTAATCATATCATTCCTCTTTCTCCTATTTGCTAGTGTCTGCAGTCTACAAATTTTCAATCTGCTTTCATAACCAGTATTCCACAATCCTAATATCATTTCTGACATTCTGCTTTGCACTATCTCTCAACTGTACCAGAATCACCAGGCCTGCACACAATAGGCCAAATGAGGTCTTATCAAGGCATTGAAAAAATGCAAAACAACATCCTTTTCTTTTGAAAGTTCATTTCAGCATTGTAGTTATCTTTTGAGTTGTATTTGCAATCATTACTATATGGCCTTGACCTTCACCTTATGTCTACTAAAACTCCAAAATCCCTAGCTTGATCAGTTTCTTCTAGCATAATCCCTCCAATATGATATTGGATAACTAATAACACCAAAGTGCATGACTTTACATTTACTAACATTGAGCTGACAGCCATTTTTGCATGCCCACAATTTTTTCAAATTATTCTATAAATATTGCATATCAGTTAATTCTTAATTATCTTGCCTATCTTTGATTCATCAACAAAATAGCTATATGCCATTGTTAAAATCCTTCACAATGTCATTAATGTATAGACTGAATAACAATGGACCAAGAAGTAATCTTTGTTTCAAACCACTCACACCCTAAAATTTTGCAGACTTGCATCCCACATATGCCACTTTTTGACATCTGTCAGTTAGCCATCCTATTTTCCATGCCAATAAGTTATAATCCAATCCCATATTCTCCAAATTATGCAACAGACTTTCATTTTGTATTCTTTCAAAAGTTTAGTAAAATCCAAATATATTTGTGTATCCATTTCGCATGTCTAACTCAATGGTAACGTTATTACAGAATGTGAGCAAGTTATTAAAACACGGCTCTTCCCTTAGTAAACCCATACTGTTCATTGCAAAACAGGGATTCTCTGCCTACCCATTTCTAAATGCAAGCCCTAACCAACTGTTCCAAGGTCTTCTCCACCACTCCGGACATACTGGTCAGTCAATAGTTGGATATATCAGTATTGCTGCACCCTTGTACAATGGGATTACCATACATTCCTTTTGCTCTCCTGTGGAATCTTTCTGTTCTGAGACTCAAATTATATACCCTGCTGATATCAACATGGATAGGATATCATCCCTGCTGATATCCCATCAGTCCCTATTGCAGAATTCTTATTCAGTTTGTGCAACAGCTATAGCACCTCCAAGTTTCTTCATCCAGTGAAAGTGCATAGTGAGCTCAATGTTGTATACAGTAGGTTAAACTAATGAGCACCTGCTTTTGGTAAATTCAGTGCTCATTATTTGTACAATCTCTTCTGCATCTGTCACCCAAAAAATCATCTGCATTCTGTTGAGTTATGCTTGTCCATTCATTCTTTCTTTTACTTGCAGCCTAAGAATATAATTATTCTGAGTTGTCTTCAGCTTGCAGATCCGGTTTCTTTTCATGCAGACTTAACTTTCTGTACAACAGTCGTGACTCTTCCAGCCTGCTCCTAATAATTTTTATAACTGACATCATCTTTGTGCACACACAGTTTCCTTCTACATCAACTTTTTTTTTTACAAATCTCATGCTTAATTAGATTGCATATCCATTTGACTCCTCCTTTATTTATTCTTCAAACTCTAAGGACACATTCTGATATTGCATCATTTAAGTATTTTTTAATTGCTTCCCATGCACAGTTGATAATCTTCCCATTCAGTAACCAATACCATTGTACTCAACCCAAGATATTCCTCAGTTGGTCATGATTTCCTGCTTTGCAATTCAGCATGTAATCTTTTCTGAATGGAACATTCATAAACTTACCCACTTCCCAATTTAGTACTACATGATCACTCTCACCAACCAGAAGCAGAATAGTTATGTCTTTATCTGAAATTCTCTCTGACACTACAATCAGATATAACACTCTGATTTCGAGTTCTTTCTGTCACATGCTGCTTAAAGAAATTGTCTCATAAGACTAAATAAGATTTTACTGCTAACCAATCAACGTTTGGATAATTAAAGCCTCCTGTTATGATTACTTGTTTCTTGCTCATCATCTTTATTTGGTGATGTATTTCTTCATCACTAGCAACCGATTCACTAGGTATGCAACAATACCCCAATATGTATTTGATCTTATTAGACTCCACCTCACACCAGATGGCTTCAAACTCACTGCTACTACATGAAAAAAACTGTTACTAGTATTACAGTGATGGATCTCAATGCTAACTGGATTCAAGTCATCTTATATGATTAGTAGCACGTAATACCATGAGTAGACATATTATTTAAAATTATAATAACGGAATAAACTCACAAAATATTATTTATTAGTAGAATTTTCACCTGAGTATCACAGGCATCTTCAGTACATGTAAAAAGGCTACTTAAACAATAACTGGCAATTCCAAAGGGCACCACCTAAGTAGCTCGTGTAAGATAACTAAAAAAATTATTTAAAAGGATAGAAAGTATAGAAAAGGATAGAATCTGCAAGGATAGAAAAATCAGAACTCCATGGTGGACACAGGAAGTTAAAGAGGCAGTGAAGGAAAAGAAGAAAGCATATCAAAAGTCCTGGCAAATAAGTCAGCTTTTGCTCTTAGAGAATACAGAGAAAAATGTAAGAAAGCTAAACACTGTGTAAAACTAGCTAAACAAAAGTCATGGGAGGACTTTGGCAAGAATATAGAAAATAAATATCAAGAAGGTGGTAAGATATTCTAGAGGTTGTTGAAAAAGCTTAGAAATGGAGGAAAGAGTGCTGTAAAAGGAATTAGATATGACAAAGGTGACATGAAAATGGGAGAAAAAGATATCTTTGAAGTATGGAGCAATTACTTCGAAAAACTGCTAAATGAAACAAGCAGTGATGACAGCACAGTGGAAAAAAACACTCAACAGGCATACAGTCAGGAATACATATCCATACTTGAAGTAGAAAAAGTCATCAAAGGCTTGAAATGTAGAAAGCCAGCAGAAGTAGATGATATTAGACCAGAAATGCTGAAATATTATTATTATTATTATGGACAACTCCAGGGAGTCACTAGACTCATCGAGGGAGGCCCCAAATCATATTCATCACAACTATTCGACATTCATACAGTATCTATCATGCCTCGCCTTAAACTCATTCACTGTCACAGCATCCACCACAGACTCTGGGAGCGCATTCCACTCATTCACTACTCATAAAAGTAAAGAACCCAGCTCTAACACCTTCTAACCACACTTTTGCCCAGTTTCCATGGATGTCCCCTAGTCCTCCCACAACCAGCCCTGTTCTCAAAAGTATCTTCTGAATTAATTTTATAGAAACCCTTCAGTAATTTGAATGTCTCAATCATATCTCCCCTCCTCCGCCTATCAACCAATTTTTGCAACCCACAAATCCTAAACCTGTTCTCATAAGGTTCATTCCACAGACCTGCTATCATCTTGGTCACTCGCCTCTGGATCCTCTCCACCTCCTCCCCATCAAGAAGAAACCTAGGTGACCAAATCTGGGCACAGTAGTCGAGATGGGGTCTTATCAAAGCTTGATACAGAGGAACAATAACCTGTTTGTCTCTGCTGGTCAATGTATTCTTCAGCAACCAAGTGATTTGATGAGCTGATTTGGCCACTTTTGCAATGTGCCCCCTAAACTTCAACTACTTATCCACCAACACGCCTAAATCTCGTGCCTTACCAATTTCCTGGAGTACAGTTCCACCAATGTAGTAAACTGCTGCTAATCTTTTCACCCCAAAATGTATAACCTTACATTTTGCCACATTAAATTGACATCCATTCTCCTTAGCCCAGACCTCCAATCTATCCAAATCACCTTGCAAAATTTTAACGTCATCTGCATTCACTATTGCCCTACCCAACTTTGCATCATCTGCAAACAAATGAACTGTTCCTCTCAGATCCTTTCCTATATCATTAATGAACAAATTAAACAGCAGTGGTCCAAGAACAGATCCTTGTGGCACACCACTAGTCACAGGCCGTCTTGTGCACTCTGCTCCTGAAAAAACCACTCTCTGATATCTCTCCGTCAACCACCCTCCTATCCGTCTCACCAACCCTATATCCATCCCCATATGCTGCAATTTACTGATTAGAATTCCATGTGGTATCCTGTCAAAGGCCTTAGCAAGGTCCAGTAAAATCACTGTAAACCCATTACCCTTATCCAGTTCAGCCGTCACTGTGTTATAATACGTGAGCAAGTTACTGAGGCATGACGTACCCTTCACAAAACCATGCTGTTCCCGATACATTATCCCATTTTCTTCTATCCAATCTTGTATTTTCCTTTTGACTATTTTCTCCAAGACCTTGATAATGATTTCTGTTATGCTGATTGCCGGTAATTTTCAACAGCAGCCTTGGAACCACCTTTATGCAGCGGAACTATTTTCCCCTCTTTCCACCCCCTTGGGACTGACACAGACCTGAGGCTCAAATTAAACAAAATGGTCAAGGGCACTGACAATTCTTCAGCAGCTTCACGTACAACATGAGCTGGTATACCATCCAATCCCACAGATGTATTGACATTGAGGTTCTGTAATAGACTCGTTACCTCTACTTCATTCATCACAATTCCAGTATAAGCTGTTGGTTCTTCCATTCCTGCAATGTCACCACCTGGATGATATACTCTTGCAAAGTGCTCGCTCAGTAATTCCACTATACCGACTGATTCGGTTACCTCCCTACCCTCAGAATTTTTTAAGATCATTCTACCATGAACATTTTTCCTTTTACTTGCAACATATTGAAAAAACTGTTTGGGATTCTCTTTAGCCTGCATGGCCAATTTTCTTTCGTAATCCGCTTTTGCTTTTCTTACCACCCTTGTTACCATCCTGGCCTGAGCTTTATACTGTTCCTGCACCTGCTGGTCACCTTTGTCCTTAAATTCCCTCCACAATTGTTTCATTTTTTGCAGCTCAAGCTTAATAGTCTTATTCATCCATTTAACCCCTACTTGATTTATTATTCAGACTCTTGGTATACAGTCAACCATTGCCTCCTGCAAACACTTCTTAACCACCTCCCAAGTCATAACCTTATGGTCACTCTCACCAATTGGTGGCAACATGGTCATGTTCGTTACAGCCACATTCTCAGTTGCAATTACTAGGTCAAGCACTCTCTGCCCCCTGGTATTTTCCACTACATGCTGCCGCAGATAGTTGTCCCTTAATAACAGCATAAAATCCAATTCCTTCCTCCCATGTGCCCTCTCCTCTTTCCAGTCAATGTTACCATAATTGAAATCGCCCATTATAATTACCCTCCTTCCATTCATTTCTTCTATTTGCCTATGTATACTATCCCCACCATCTATTCCATCACCTGGTCAATAGCAGCACCCAATTGTATATTTTGTTCTGCTAGATTCTATCTCACACCAAACAGCCTCAAATGTGCTCTTTTCTCTGCCCTGCAGTTCAACTTCTATACTCCTTGGCTGCAACTCATCAGCTATCATCAATAACACTTCTCCTCCCTTTTTATTCACCCTATCACTCCTGAACACGCTATACCCGTCGCATTCAATCCCACTAGCTTTATCATCTTCTGTCAGCCATGTTTCACTAATACCAACAACCTGTGGCCTGGAAGTGCCAACCAAGGCCAAAAACTCTTCCTTCTTGTTCCTAATACTCCTGGTATTAGTGTACATGAATTGCAGAAGCCCATTTGTCCCATCCCTACCTTGATGCCTTATACTAACTATCCCATTCTGATTTGTTGTCTTTCGCACTCGCTCGGGCATAATATACTCATTCATACACTCAACTGCCTCCCTAAAGTCTGCATATCTACCCCCCGCCCTTAATAAATCTAGTTTCCCTGAGTCTGTACATCCACTTCCAATTCATTCATCAACACTTTTTCAAGCTTCCTTACACCAACTCCATTCAAATGTAACCCATCCATCTTATATAAGTCCTTTCGCCCATCGAACTCATTCCACACATTCACAAATTCCACACCACTCTCCATGCATAACCCACACATAAAGTCATTGGCAATTATAGCCCTCCTTTTAAACACTTCACTGTCATACCGCGGTAAAATACTCACCATCCTAACTCTCACACTCTTCTCTTTTGCTACATCAAGTAATTCCCTCACATCCTCTATCATTTCCATTTTGTCCTCTTTCAAATCATTTGTTCCTGCCACGATGATCATCTCTTTCACCCTCTGTTTTTGCACTCGAATAGATTCGCTGACGTCCTTTATGTTCGCACCCGGCTTGTACGACTTCGTCAAACTCTCAACTATCACACCTCTTAATAGCAAATCCCCATACAGCACTCGCTCCTTCATTTTATTGACGTTTACAAACATTCTATTGTTTGTCGTCAGACATTTGCCAGTTATTAGTCGGTACGTTCAGCACACATTTTTCCATACGCTCCAGTTGCCTTTTTGCTCTGTGTATCGCTCTGTTCAAATGCGCAATTTCACTACTTGCATTTATCTCACCATTTTCATTATCAATCAAATCATCCATTTGTTCTGTATTTCTACCTTCATTTAAACTTTCAACGACGCTCTTACACCTATCTGGCACTACCATGCAATTCTCTATCACACCGCCATTTTCTACATTCTGACTATTGTTAACGACATCACTCTCGCCACCCAAAACACGCTTGAGATCCTCATTCTCCTTACACTTTCTGCACACATTAACTCCACTATCACCCTCTAACCAAACTCCCACCGCTCTTCGCAAAGCATACATCTCACAGACAGCACATTGCACAAATTCGTTTACATCAAAACACTTAAACAAACATGGCGATCTGGCCACCATTTTTTTTCTTTATCGGTGCCATATGTACGCTATCTTATCTTAAAAATAATACTTAAAATAACAGAAAACACACAAAAATTGCACAGACACACCAAGAAACAAAAAGCAAACAATACTACTTAAAATTCTAGTAAAATTGCCAATGTTAACACAAAATACTACTAATCTTTTCAGGACCTCTCGACAAGGCGACGATAAAATCAGTGCGACACCAAGCAGGTGAATATATGGTGTTATAAAAGTCTTACAGTGGCTGCACTGCATAGTTCAGAAAGAATGGACAGAGGGACGAATTCCCGATGATTGGAGTAAGCTCTGATAGTACCCATATATAAAAAGGGAAATAAAACTGAATGTGAGAATTACAGAGGTATTTCCCTACTGAGTGTTCCTGGCAATATCTATGCAAGCATACTTGAGAACCGGTTGAGAAGAATTGTGGAAGAAAAGCTTGGTGAAGAACAAGCTGGATTCAGGCCAAATAGAGGCTGTCAGGATCAAATCTTCACTTTATGACAAATAGTCGAGAAAGCATGGGAATATAACAAAGATCTGTATTTAAGTTTTGTCGATCTGGAAAAGGCATATGACAAGGTGCTAAGAGAGAAGCTATTCAATACGCTACAGTATATGGTGTCAATGGGGAATTATATCAAGCATTTAGTCTGTATTTGAGTTGTAAGTCAGCAGTTAGAATTGAAGGAAGTACAGAAAGATGATTTAATGTTAAATCTGGTATGAGACAAAGATGTACATTATCCCCCTCTGTTATTCATTATCTATACGGATCACATTATGAAGGAAAGTGGTATTAAACATGATATCAGAATTGGAGATGTTAATGTTAGCTCTTTGCTTTATGCGAATGAGGTTATATTTCTAAATAAATCCACTACAAGTTTGCAAGAGTCCCTGACTAAATTGAGTAACTGTTGTAATAGATATGGTATGAAGATCAGCATTAAAAAGACAAAAACAATGAAAATATCAATTGTGTTGTGAACGGGGGAACCTGTGGAACAAGTAAAACATTTCAGCTACTTAGGCATGATTTTTACTGAAGATGGTAAATTAAATATAGAAATAGACAACAGAATCAACAAAGCTGGTATGGTACGAAGTCAATTGAATAAATTCATATGGAATAAGAGAGAAATTAGTCGGAACACTAAATTAGCTGTATACAAGACAGTGCTCAAACCAGTTTTAACTTATGAATCTGAGAGCTGGGTCAGAAGTAAAACACTTGACCAAAGACTAGAGAGACCACAGATATGAGAGTCCTGAGAAAGATTAGAGGCGTGAACAGATGACATCAATGGCAATATCATATTAAAAACGAGGATATTAGGAAAGAAGTTGACAATGTCACCATCCAGGAATGCATTAGCAGAGCTAATCTCAGGTGGTATGGTCACTTAAACAGAATGGGCAAGGAAAGATTAGCAAAACAAGTGTTCTCTGCCAGGTTGGCAGGAAAGCGACCCAGAGGAAGACCAAGATATAGATGGACTGATACAGTACAATTTGCCTTAGACGATAGAAATATAAGATCTGATAATGATAATATTGGGGTTTTGACAAGTAACAGACTGATTTGAAGGAAAATTGTAGATAGGAAGTTAGTAATGATGTAAATTTTTCATGTAGTACTATCTTATCCTGTAGGTACCCTCAAGGGGTACCTACAGGATAAGATAGCACCCCTTGAGGGTACATATCAGGAATTTGATGATGATGATGAACTTATTTAAATATATATATATATACATACAGTAAACCTTTGCCGAACGTGGGGGTTACGTCATTAATACATTGCGCGCACAGCAAAATCGCGTTCTGCAAAGTTAACTTTCTATGGAAAAAAATGTGTTAGGTATAGTTCAAATTAAGATAGTATGTATAATTTAAACTAACCTAAATATTGTTGTAATTAAAAGGGAAAAATGAAACAAATGTTAATTGAAAGGATTTTTATTACTGCTTAATAAGTAGGTACATGATACAATTATTTTTTTAAAAAGATGGTGATTTTTGCTTGGGACAATGACTGACACAACTCTTTAAAAGTTTCACGGTAAGGAGTGCAGAGTTTTTCAATGCCTTTCATAAAGTGTCTTCTTCTTTCTTCATTTGGGTCAATCTCCATTGCAAAATCAAACAGTTCCTGTACCTTTTTTAATAATTCGTTTAACTTCTTGTAAGTTAAAGGCGTTTTAGCTTCTTCTTCACTATCGCTGCTTTCACTGTCAGCTGGTGTTACAAGATCATCCAATTCTTCATTCGTCATTTCTCGATTAATTCTTTGACTTCTCCTTCTTCCATATCTGAAAATCCTTCGCCACCAATTGCTTTTGCAATTTGTACAATTTCTTTGGCTTCATTTTCAATCGATAGAAATCCTTTAAAATTGTTGACAACTTCTGGCCAGAGCTGATGCCAGCAAGCATTCAATGTTGATGAATTCACTTGTTCCCACGCGAGTTTTATAATTTCTATGCACTGGCTTATGTTGAATCGCTTCCAAAATGCCATTAGCTTGTGTTGCTTTCCTTTGTCTAGTGCTTTATTTGTAGAGGTGTAAACATGCCTGACATAATAGGCTTTGAATGTTTTTATAATTCCTTGATCCATTGGTTGGATTAAGGAAGTGGTGTTAGGTGGGAGGAATAAAACCTCTACATTTGGATGCAATGTTGTGAGGGCTTCAGCATCGTGTCCTGGAGCATTATCGAGAATTAGGAGAACTTGAAAGCACAGGTTTTGCTGTTCTAAGTAATGTTTGACTTCTTTAACAAAAATTTTCAAACCAGTTATTAAAGAGGGCTTTTGTTACTCAAGCTTTTCTATTCCAATTCCACACAACGGGCAATTGCTCAAAAATTTTTCCCTGCAATGCACGAGGCGTTTTAAATCGATAAATGAGCAGAGGCTTGCACTTAAAGTCGCCTGATGCATTTCCACAAAAAAACAAAGTGAGTCTATCCTTAAAAGCTTTAAAACCTGGGGCAACCTTTTGTGTCTTTGTGATGTAGGTTCGTTGTCCCATTCGCTTAGAAAATAGGCCCGTCTCATCTGCACTGAAAACTTGTTGCGGAACCTAACCCCTCTCTTCAATGAATTTCAAAAATTGGGGTTTGTATTTCTCTGCTGCTTCTTTATCTGCAGAGGTAGCTTCTCCCTGAAGCTTTACATTGTGCAAATTAAAACGAAGCTTAGTTTTCAAGCCAACCTTTGCTTGCTTGAAAGTCAATTTTCTCTGACGATTGGCCATCTTTATTTAAAACAAAAGAAAACAAATCTAAAACTTTGTTTCGAATAGCAACACCATCCACAACTGAGCCTTTTTCATTTACTTGACTGTCAATCCAAGCTATTAATATTTTTTCCATCTTTCCCAATTGCAGAATTCTTCTTGAAACTTGAGCAACCTTTGCCGAAGTATCGCCAGAAGCTTTGACACTAGACCGGATCTTTTCTTCAATCTCCCGTATTGTACTTATGCTTGATTCGTTTATAGCTAGTTCTCTTGCAAGCGATGAAAGATGTGTACCATTTTTCAACTTATCTAAAATTTCAATTTTCTGAGATAATGTCAAAACTTTGCGTCGTTTTGCTGCTTTATCATCTTCATTCTTCCTCTTAGATGTCATATTGAATTTTTGAAATTAAAAGAAATACAAATGCAAAAGGAGAAGAGGATAAATACGTGATTACAGCTCTGCTAACGTGACTGAGCTGATCGCAACTCGGCTTGGGTCACTCAACTAGCGGGCAGCGCCAAGCAGGGTTGCTGGCCGATGCTCTGCAGCATACCACGTATGAATGAAATTCTAGCGTTGGACAAATTAAATGGAAACAATTAAGATAACGCATATGTGCAAAATCGTGTTCTGCAAGGGTTTACTGTATATACACACACACACAATTAAAGTTAGGAAAGATTAACTCTTTAAAAAAGTACTTTCTCCCACAAAGGGGATAAACGTAGACCATCGAATCTGTTTAAGTTGGGAGAGTGAAGTAAAGTTTCATGTTTCTTTATAAAGCTGTTCCATGAGGAACCGACTTGTGAAGGACTCTTGTCTTGTTCCAATGAACTCTATGTCTAGTGTTGATGGCATGCTCTGCGAGTCTAGACTGTTCAGGTTCAAGGTATTGAATATACCACTTGTGTTCTATCCAAATAAAAGCATATCTTCCTGTTTGTCCGAAATAAGGTAACCCACAAGAGCAAGGAATTTGGTAGACACCTGGATGATTTAGATTTGGTAGCTTGTCCTTTGGAGAAGTGAGAAAAAGGTGGCAATTTTTCTGATATGTCGAAAGGCAACAAAAATATTTATTGGTTTTAAAACTTTAGTTATGCGTTCACTAATGCCTTGTACATAGGGGATAGGAACATGCATTATTTCTTCTGTATTTGAAGAGGAAGATATATCAAAACTACTTAAAGCTGTTTTGATGAAAGAATTCTTATATCCATTAGATAGAAAAGAGGAAATAATATATAGCGATTCTTTCTGTAAGTTCCTCTGAAGAACAAAAGGAGTGGGCCCAATGAACCAGTGTTTTAATTGTTCCCACCTTTTGACTGGGATGGTAATGAGATTCAGCATGAATATAATGCCTGTATGAGTCTCCTTCCTATAGACTGAGAAATGTAGGTTACCATCTGGTTGGCAAATAATTAAAAATTCTTTTTTTTTTTTTTTTTTTTTTAATAAATTAGAAAACATAATGACCTTTTTTAGTTATCTTACATGAGCTACTTAGATGGCACCCTTTGGAATTGTCAGTTATTGTTTAATTAGCCTTTTTACATGTACTGAAGACGCCTGGCCTGTGATACTCAGGCGAAAATTCAACTAATAAATAATATTTTATGTGAGTTAATTCCATTATTATAATTTTAAGTAATTAGTAGCACATATCCCCGCCTCTCCTATCTCAATCTATCCTTCAAAATACTATACCCTTTACACTCAATACCTGTTAGGTCTTCTTCTGATACCCAGTCCCACTAATGCTTAAAATCTGGGATCCCAACATACTGATCAAGGCAGCAAACTCTGCTCCTTTTTTTCTGATTCTCCTGGTATTCATATAAAGACATAAGTTTCCTTTTTTTGTACATTCTTCTCTGTAATCTATATGACAAGTTGGACGACATCTCTGTTGTTATCTAGGGCCTTACTTATGCAGACATCCTTGGACATGCAGTTTACAGCAGGTGATGAAATTCATCTACCACCTAAAGACAATTGCAAACACTCATGTTTATGGCAGGATTTGAATCCACAGCCTGTTGGGCAGAGAGTGGATGGGCTAACCACACTAGATCTGTAGGGCAGTGGTTTTACAACAGGTGATGAAATTCATCTACTGATATTTGATATGAATCTTCTAGAGTGTGGGGCTTGCTGTTATTGGTTAAGTAACTGTTGCATTTGCCTTGTATTCAAATTGTTTGTTTGTTCCACACTGATGATGTACTGTGCCTAACTTGTTTCAAACTTGATTATTTCACACTCCATTTCTTGATTCCTATTACCTCAAGAAATCTTATTATTATTTAGAAAGATCTCACTCAAGATCAAAAGAATAGTTTGTTACAGTCAATTCTGACTACAGCAAACCTGTAGGGACCGCAGGAATAGTTTATTATAGCAGATGGTTTGCTACAGTGAATTTCTTTCAGCATAACATCGTACATATGGTGCTTTGGTTTGGGCTTGTCAGAAGTTGTTTGCTATAGTAAGTGAGTCTACTACATCATTGATGAAATTGTAATTCTGGCATTAAACCACAGAGAAAAAAACTTGACAGTATTTTTTACTATGAAGTTGTTCTATGTGGTTTAATGCCAACATTACAATTTCATCAAGTCTTCATACATACACAAAAGACTTCATAACAAAATTGCTATAGCATTGTTGTGTATGGTGGGGGTCAACTGCATAATGGAAGATTTGCTTGAACAAATGTTCTCTAATACAGCACTGATGCTATTTGGTTGAGACATCTTGATACCTGGTTACAGCAAGTGAATTTACTATAGTGAGTACTGACTGAGTTTCCATTAATTCCTATAAATCATACCTTTTATCTAAAATTATTAATAATTGTCAATGATTTCCAATTTAAAATTGCTATGGAAAAAACATTAATGGCTCAATGTAGTAAAATACTGTTTAGAATAGCCAAGGTATTAATACCTTTCGGGTACTAATGCCTGAAATGAAGGCAAGTTGATTTGTTTGACTAAACACTGTGTTTAGTAAGTTTGTAAACTGCAGAATTTCTTTCTAAAAATAGAAACATTTATTTTTGTGACTAATTCAATTATAATTAATTCAAATTTTCTTTCTAAATAAGAAAGAAAAGGATTTATCCAATTGGATACATCTTTTCCATTCTTATTGAAATACTGAGTCTATTTCAAATAGAAGTGAGATTTTTATAATATTCAATATTTATATTTTTTTACCTTCTGTATTAGAATTATCTATGTGTCCTCTTGGAGGAAATCGAGCTAAGTCAACATGCATGCCATCCAAAACAGTTAACACATGACTAGAAGAACGGCCTGATCTACTTCCACTATTCAAATCAACTGGCAGGGGAACTTTTTCCACTTTATTAGCAAATAAAAAAGTTTTCAGAATAGCATTAACATTAGAAATAAATGCTGTTAAAATACTGTAAATAGTTTAATGAATAAAATATATTAAAATTAAAATACATCCTGATATTCTAGTGGTAAATTTATGTTAGAAAGATCAGTCAGTATATTTCTGCTATGTAAATAGCATTCATCAATATTACAAAAAAACTTCCTAACTTGAGTATGTTTTGGAGAATTTTCTTTTATATATATATATATATATATATACTTCATAAAATGTCATTAAAAGTTAGTTAACTGGAATGCAGGAAACTGACCACAGCTTCTGACTGTGTCCAATCCTCACTTTCTCATAGTGTACCCAAGTAGATATCTGATGTTAGAGGCTTAATAGAATGAAACAGCACTGAAGAAGGATTAAAAATACTTATTTAATTCTTCCAATATTCATCTCAGTCACTGAGACATCATTGGGAAGTACAATATACGACTTGTAACACACACAAAAGCAACACAAAACTAAGTGAAGCATGCGAACAAAAGACTGGAGTCCTAAGTTGATGGGGTGCTCTCTGTGTGGCAGTCTAGGATGTAAACTGAGATCTTGAAGTATTAGTGTTTCCCATATTTTGGGAAGTTTAATGCAAACATATTTAAATTAGGCTGATTTCTGAGAGCAGCTGCAGATTCTAAAAACAGTTTTCTCTTCTAAATTTAATGTGACGGAGAATAGCGGTCTTTTTCCAACTGATTCTATGAGCTGTATCAAAAGCATGGTCTGCAAGGAACGATTGACATTGTCATGACTGCAGATGTATTTTTTATGTTTTTCCATGTGGATGTTGGCTGATCTTTCTGTCTGTCCACAGCAGGCTAACTTGCAGGAACAGGAAACTCTATATACTGTTTTTAGAATATGCGACAGCACTCAGAATTCAACTAAATTTAAATAAATGTGGTTGCATAAAACTTCCCAAAATTTGGGAAACATTATCAGAGATCCCACTTTACATCCTTCAGGCCACCTACAAATGCCCATAGAGGGCGCACCACCTAGATAGGTGTTTAGAGTCATGTGTTTCACTTAGTATTGTATTTGAGTGTGTGTTACAAGAGTTATTTGTAATACCTGAAGATGTCTCAGTGAGTGAGAAGAAATACTGGAAGCATTAAAATCAGTTTTTAATCATTTCCTAGTGCTGTAAATATTCCATTAAACCTCCAACATGATTTTTAAGAACAATTTGTCTATTTTTTATACTTCATAAAATCTTGTTAAAAGCTAGGTAACTGGAATGTAGGAAACTAACCAGGGCTAGACATCCTAGGCTGTCAACAGATGCCCACAAAGGGGTCCCCCACCTAGTTAGAACTCTAGTCTTTCATTCATGTTTCACTCAGTTTTGTGTTGCCTTTGTGTGTGTTACAAGTCTCACATTGCACTCCCTAATGATGTCTCAGTGACTGAGACAAAATATTGGAAAAATTAAATAATATTTTGAATCCTTTCTCAGTGCTATTTTATTCCATTAAGTCACTAACATGAGTTTCTCCAAGCACTTAAGTCTTAACACATGTAGTAGATATTTGCTTGACAATGAACAAATGAGCTAGTAATTTCAGAATTACCACACCAACCTGTATTTACTTAAACAAGAGCAAACATAATGGTACAACCTTCTTCTTCTGCAGCTTTTCCCACTTAAGTAGGGTCGCTGTTTGTAGTGAGTCTTCTCCACAATCTCCTGTCTTGGACTGTAGCCACATCCAAGTTCGTCATCCTCAAGTCCTCCTCCACCATCTCCCCTCCATCTCTTCTTTGGCTGCCCGCACTTCCTCCTCCCTGCACATCTATCTGCATGACCTTTCTTCCCACATACTCTTCCTCCCTCCTCATCACATGACCAAACCATCTTAACCTTGCCTCCTGTATCTTTGCTTCTAAGTTCGTAACTTTCATCATTCCCCTTACATAGTCATTTCTCAGATATCCTTTCTGGTCACACCGCACATCCACCTAAGCATTCTCATCTCCACTACCTCCATCCTGCTGATGTTATTTTTCCTCAGGGCCACAGTTTCCATAGCATACATCATAGCTGGTCTCACTACTGTCAGGTAGATTTTGCCTTTTAGATTGATCGGCACCCTCTTATCACATAGCACTCCAGCCATCTCTCTCCAGTTCCTCCATCCTGCTTGTATCCTGCATCCAACTTCCTTCTCAGCCTCACCATCCTCTTTCATTGTTGAACCTAAGTGTCTAAAGTCACTGACCTTCCTGATGAAATTTCCTTCCAGCTCTAGATCTGTCTCCTGGCTGCCATCCACTTTGCAACATATATACTCTGTTTTACTTCTACTTAGTCTCATAGCTCTCTCTCTTCCAGTACTTTCCTCCAACTTTCCAGTTTAGCTGCCACTTCTTCTCTCGATTCTGCACACAGCACGTCATCTGCATATAACATAGTCCAAGGCATGTCTTCTCTCACCTCCTCCATCACAATATTAATAATGTTACAACCTTCATTATTAAAAAATTATGGAAACAACTACCATGTTATAGTAAAACTTCAGTTTAACTGAAATAATTGCTTAGAATCTTAAAATAAGGAATTGCTGGAGAAATGGAAAGAACTTAACATGAGCTGAATATGTGCAATCTAAATTCTTGGAATTTTTATGCCACCATTATTGTTTCGATTAGGATGGTTGATCAAAATTTCACAGGCTTCCTCGAATTTGCATTCACACCAGGTTTTTATGATATAAGGAACAGATACTTTCCAATCAATTTGGTGTAGGGTGTTAAGAGTGTGATCCGAGAGGCCTGCTTTACCAAAATTATTAATTTTAATGTGTTATTTATGTTCTGTTTTTACAGATTGGAATTGTGCGTCCAGTTCCACCAATATAAGGTAAATGCCAGGTGCAACAGATTCTATATATCCCAGGTTTGGTCAAGGGAGAAAAAGGATCGGATCCTTGCAGGAATTGAATATGTTTTTTTTTTTTTAATTTTATAGGTGTTTTAAAAGTAGCATTAAGATCATAATGGTGCATGCTACTTTTAAATACCACATTATATCTTAATGCTACTTTTAAACCATCTATAAAATTAAAAAATATTATTATTATTATATATTGGACCACCATGGAGTCCAAAGACTCATCACAGGAAATCCAAGCTATCCACACAATCTATCATACCTCTCCTTGAATTCTCATCTAAAACTAAAAATGTAATCATCATGGATGAGCAGACAAGTGCATTTTTCAAGTATTTGATATAAGTAACTGTTCATTAAGAGAATTTCCATAATTGGATTGTATGCTTATATTTTAACTTGCATTAATCAGACATGAACAATTTGCATTTACTGGCACATATGGAAAAGAATAGGTGAATATAAACAGAATACAGCATTATAGGTGATGTAATAAATACTAAGATGGAGAATTCATTCCCTATGTCATCCATTATGCTGACGATGCAAAGTTGGGTAGAGCAATTGTGAGTGCACAGGATGTCAAAATTTTACAGGATGATTTGGATAGTTTGGAGGACTGGGCTAGGAAAAATGGATGTCAATTTAATGTGGTAAAGTGTAAGGTTATGCACTTTGGGGTGAAAAGAATAGCAGCAGTATATCGCATTGGTGGAACCGTACTCCAGGAGATTGATGAGGCCAGGGATTTGGGAGTGTTGGTGGATAGGGAATTGAAGTTTAGGGGGCACATTGCAAAAGTGACTAAATCAGCTCATCAAATCACTTGGCTTCTGAAAAATACTTTAACATGCAGAGACAAACAAGTTGTTGTTCCTCTGTATCGAGCCTTGATAAGACCCCATTTGGACTACTGTGCCCAGCTATGGGCACCAGGGTTTCTTCGTGATGAGGAGGAAGTGGAAAGGATTCAGAGACGAGTGACCAAGATGATAGAAGGTCTGTGGAATGAACCTTATGAGAATAGGTTGAAGATTTGTGGGTTGCAGAGATTGGACGATAGGCGAAGGAGGGGTGATATGATTGAGACATTCAAATTACTGAAGGGTTTCTATAAGATTGATCCAGAAGATATATTTGAAAATATGACTGGTGGTGGGAGGACTAGGGGCCATGCATGGAAGCTGGGCAAGAGCGTGGTTGAAAAAGGAGTTAGAGCTAGGTTTTTTACTTGGAGAGTGGTGAATGAGTGGAATAAGCTTCCGGAGTCTGTTGTGGGTACTACGACCGTGAATGAGTTCAAGGCAAGGTATGATAGATACTGTGTCAATGTCGAATAGTTGTTCTTGATTCTTGACATGATGTTAGGAACTCCCTCGATGAGTCTGTCGACTCCTTGGAGTTGCCTGGAACAACAACAATAATAATAATTATACATTACATGTCATCTATACCTACATGTCACCATCTAGGATGATGATGCACGAATGAATTTATGAATAGCTTCGTTAAAAAGGGAGGAGATATGAATAAATAGTATATTGAATAAATCCTCCCAACCCCCACCGGCCTGTGTAGCTCAGTGGAAGTGGCACGTGCATCCTCTGCACAAAGATAGATTTATAGTTCAAGTGGAGGAACTTTTTCTAAGCCTTTCTTTGACTGGTTCCTGAGTTAGTTGATCTCTGGCACAGGCAAGCAGGTTTTTTTCTCCTAGAAGCTGGGGTATTTCATCCTGTAAACTCAAGAAAATAGACCGTAGAACCCACATTATTTCAGACAGTAACCTATCCTGTTAGGGTTAGGTACCAAGAGATGGCAGCACTTATTTGTCAGTCTCTTCATCAGTGGCTGCCTATAATTAGTGATAGACATAGGTCAGCTATCTCTGAGTGGCTACGGATAGAGACTGAACTGCCCACTCAGTCCTCCAAAAAGCTAGATATGGTTTAAAGGACGCATCTACTCCCTATAAAGGAATAAAAGGTGTTAGCTTATTATTATTTATTTTACCACCACACCACTGCACTGAAGGCAAAACAAAGTTTTACTGTAGCAAGAAATAAGTAAAATGCCTTTAATACGCCTATTTCAAAATAATCAGTAACGGAAATGTTTTCTAAGATTCAACAACCATGAACATATTCCTTGCATTTTTTTCCTCTAAGAAAGAAAGAAAGAAAGAAAGAAAAGGCTTCATTTTTCAAAGTTTATTTCCATGAAACCCAAGAAAATCCTGGATAATTTTAAAGGTGACAATAGAATTAAAAGCTATTTGTGCAAATAACGAGGTCCTCATAACTGTCATGACATCGATCATCATCGAAAAGGGACATATATGATAACTAAATCATCTACGGCAAAAGACCAATGCAATAGGTTGAATGACACTTCGATTGTGCCACTTCCAAACCAGGTTAAGTTGTACATATGTGCAGAAAATGTGGGGAGAAAGTTCCCTGGATACCCCAGGGGATGTACAATTTATAACTCTCAAGTTCCAGCAATTCAACTGAATAGTAATTCTCCCAGTGTACTCAGTATTAAAATGTAAAGCGATGAAAAACTAAAGGCAGTCGACACAGTGAGTCTTTGACTTGAAACAGGAAGAAATGTGTTTTAAGAAGTCAATTGTTTAAAAAAAAAAAGAATAGTAATTCTCCCAGTGTACTCAGTATTAAAATGTAAAGCGATGAAAAACTAAAGGCAGTCGACACAGTGAGTCTTTGACTTGAAACAGGAAGAAATGTGTTTTAAGAAGTCAATTGTTTAAAAAAAAAAAACACTGTCTCAATCGCTTTAGACTGAATCAAATCTTAAGTGAAACCGAAGTATTCTTAGCTATACATCATGGGAGAAGATAAACACATGACTCACTTGCATGTAGAAAGGTAAACTGCTAAATTTAACATACGCTGATAATGAGTTGAATGTTATGAAACTGTCACTTTCTTTGTGGTCTTCTACCTGTGGCATGGAGGGGATTTCTCCTTCATAGCATTCACACTTACAAAAAATATTAAAAGCTGATTCATATTTTTTTTTTATGTTTAACTTTATTTTAAATGGGAGAATATTACAATAAATTATTTAATCTTAAAAATATTACATTTAACTGGCCTGGTTGGCCGAACGGTTAGCATATCTGCTCTCCAGCTAAAAAGCTGCGGGTTTGAATCCTGCCGTGACATGGATGTTTGTGATTGTCTGTGAAAATACTAGTGATGGTGGTATGCAGTAGATGGCAATGGTGTAGATGATGATGGTAGTTGCAGTTCATTGTAGTTGATGATGGTAGTTAGGGTTCATTGTAGTTGATGGATTGAGTGGTGGAGATGAGTTGTAGAGTAGGTGTCCTTCCTTAATGAGTCTTTGGGCTTCCTGCAGGTGTCGTAATAATAATAATAATAAAAGATTAGCAAGGCTTATCATGGTTTTGGAAATCACATCACCAACAATTTCCTGATATGTATCCCCACCTAGACCTTGGTCTTCCTCTAGGTCTCTTTCCTGCTTGGCATCAAACATCTGTTTTGCTAACCTTTCCTCTTTCTCAGTAAATGACTATACCACTGTTAGATTAACCATGTTCACACATTCTTGAATGCAAACAATGTCAAGTTCCTTCCTAATGGCTTCATTTTTAATATGATTCTGACATTGATGTCATCTGTTCATGCTCCTAAATTTTCTCAGAACTCTCATATCTGCAGTCTCTAGTCTTTGATCAAGTGATTTATTTCCAATCCAACTCTTAGATCTGTAACTTAAAACTGGTTTTAAGTTATCTCTTATTCCATATAAGAGATGGTGATTATGATATTTGCTATTTTTGAACTTGCACTAAATATATTTAGGAGAACACATCATGTGATAAAGAAAAGAGTTAAATTTGACATCTCCAATTCTAATATCAGGTTTAATTAGTGCTATTTTTGACAGTACTCTTTCTATAATTCTCACAATCAGCTTTATTCCCTTTTTTATGGATGGGGAAACTATAAGATATCTACTCCAATCATCCAGAATTCAACCCTCTGACCAGGACTTCTGAATTATGTAGTGTAGCTACTGCAAAACTTTTATACCTCCATATTTGAGCATTTATTGTCAAATATCATCTACTTCAGCTATCTTTCCATATTTTGAGTTTTTTGATGGCTTTTCTACCTAAAGTATTGATATTTACTTCTGTCGGCATTCCTCTTGAAAATTTTCTACTACTTTTCTGTCACTGCTTGTTTTATTTAGCATTCTTACAAAATAATTATTCCTGACATCTAAGATATCCTTATCTTCAGTTTTTATGTCACCTTTATCATCTTTGATTCCTTTTACAATACTCTTTCCATGATTTCTAAGCTTTTTCAATAACCTCTAGAACCTTTTGCCACTTTCTTGATATTTATACCAGTTTTCCCATGACTTTTGTTTGTTTTTTTGAACTATGTTTACACATAGTTTAGCCCTAAATACATTTTTCTCTGTATTCTTTTAGGGTACCTGTCGACTTATTTTCTAGGAGCTTTCAGTATGCTTTCTTCTACTTTTCATATGGTCTTCATATGTTTCTATCCTTGCAGAAAACTTCATCACCTGGCTGAATCAACCAATGTTTTCTGCAGTTTGCCAATTAGAATCCAAGGTTTGGTTCTTGTTTTCAAATTGCTTAATCATCCCCCCCCCCCAGTAATGCTGGTATAGTTACGTCTAGAGTTTATCTGTAAAGTTGCTCAACTTCAATTCATTTAAAAACTTTCTCACCTACCATTTTTTTTAATGTGATATTCATTTTAATTCTACTTAATGGTAAGTGATAGTAACTTTTAATTTCAAATTCAAATTTGGAAATCACTTGAGGTTAAAAAGTGAATTCTGGGGTTTTATGGAAAATCTCATTATTTCAGTCTCAAAATTATTTGAGACTGAAAAGAATGAGAATATCATATTACATGAGTTTCAATTTTCTCTGTTAATAATATATATATATATATATATATATATATATATATATATATATATATATATATATATATATAAATTACCTAATTATTTTATGAAAAGAACAATGACTTTTTTTTTTATAAATATTTATTTTTGATCACTGAGCTGAATGTAAATAAGAATGCAAAATATCCATCATTATGTAAATAGTAATATATAACACCAGCATATAAAATAATTGCAAGTTCATAGAATTGACTGATAATTTGAACACACATTCTCAAAGCAATGTTTCACTAAATTAAAACAATAGTCCTGGAAAATATAGCTCACAGTGGTGCACTTGCATATAGTCATTTCATAATATCTTATAAAAAAGCAACTTTATATGCCTAGAGTTAAGGGGAGAGAATACTGGTGGCAAATGTACTTTATTTTTTTATTTTTTTTTTTTTGTGGATAACACACAATGGTATAATCATAAACCAGAAAGATCATAAATATTCACATATACTTTATATATTTTACTATTTTACTTGGCACAGAAACCAACTCATTTATGTAAAGCATAATATTTTTAAAAGCAAAATGATACATAATACATATTTATATATATATGTGTATATATATACACATTACTTTTGTAATATTTTCTATACTATGAAGGGCAGTTGAAAAGCATTAGTTTTAAATGAAAATTCTACTGAAAAAACTTGAGAACAGTGTGCCATGTATGTTAATAAATGTGTAAAAATGTACACATCCAATGCAAAAGGATATGTTATATGCAAACTCTCGCTAGATGAAGCATGCATAAGAAACGCAGCCTAATGTAAATGTGTTAACATGAGTCTTGCAACAGGATAAGTCTCTAAGAATTGGAAAGAGGTAAAACTGTTCCACTTCACAAAAGAGAAATAAGACTGCTCCAGCTATCCTTCAAATTACAGGCTAATGTAGGTGGCTGGGTTTGTTTTTAGGTAATGGAGAGGTTAATGAGTGCAAAAATTCAGAATCGGGTTGACAAGAAAAATATTCCCTATGATGATCAGCATGGATTTGTTAAAGAGAAGGTCATCCTTTGTTTTAGCAATCTCTTTAAGTACTATAAAGTGACAAATTCAATGGATAAAGGAGACGAATATATAATGGTATTCTTGAGTTTTAAAGGCCTTTAATGGATTACCACACAATAAGCTAGTAACTTAACCTGGAAAAGATAGAATTGCATAACAGACTAGTGACTTGGACAGGTGACTGGATATCAGATAGCTTCAGCAGTTGTGTACTTCTTGTGTAGAGGCTTAAGTGGTTAAGGCTTAAGGTTAAGGCTCAAGGCTTAAGTAGAGGCTCAGCAGTTGTGTAGGGGAAGTGGTATCTGAAAAATAGGAAAGTTGCTAGTGGCAAGCCATAGAGGGGATTTGTTTTGGGACCAGTATTGTTTAATTTGAATAATGCTGAAAGTGGATAATGGGGCTATCAGTTTAATGTCGCAATGTGCAAGGTCTTGAAATTTAGTAGGCAAGGTTGGGATACGTGGGTGCTTATATCAAAGCTAAATAACTGGGAGGAGACCTCCATGTAGCCTTCTAAGGAATGCAGAGGATCGATCAGGGCTTCTGATCTAATGTCCAATCCTCATCTTCTCACAGTGCACTGTTAGGTATCTACCTAGATACAAAACAAACATGAATGAGCTGGCAATTCTGGATTTAGCCAACTAAACTCTATTCTTAAATTGGTTTAAACTACAATGCAAAATGATGATACAACATGATGGAATTCATGCTGGCTGGCGCATCACTTGGTTAAACAAGGCCTTATGATCAGGAAACTAGGGTGAACATCAAAGAGTCAGCTACTGGAACAGGTCCAAACTCAATATTAACACAGTTCAAGACTGGCACCATTAACATAAGCATCAATGAAAAAAAAAAAAAAAAAAAGAACTAGAATAAGAACTGGATAAGTACAAGATCAACACAGCAGGTGTTATCAAAACAAAGAAGAGAAAAACAAGATATCTTTCTAAGCAGTGACTGCAAAATGTTATATTCAAGCAATAATGATCAGGAAAAAGATGAAATAGCTATAGCATTCAATAGTAAATATAAGGATAATCTTGAATGAAAGGCATTTTCAAGTGGATTGATGTGGGCAAAAATCAGAATGGAAACTAGGCAATGAAACTTCATTGTGCATATGATCCCATAGAAAGTTCTACTAAGGAAGAAGTGGAGGAGGCATTAGAGAAGGACACAACAAAAAAGGAAAAACTGGTCTTTTTCCAAAGATTTAAACAGTAGAATAGGAAATGATTACTAGATATATAGAAATGTTTTGGGAAAATTTGAAGAAAACAGCAAAGCTAAAATAATGGTAAGTACTTGCTGGATTTCTGTTCAGGACATGGGCTAGATATTACTAGCACCATGTTCCAACAAAGATGAGCACAAATTCACATGCAAGATATACAGAAAATGCAAGAAATAAGAAAAGTCTCATTCACTATTTAAGTGTGGATATTGATGATTTCTCACTAGTTCAGGATACAAGAGTATCAGACAATTCAAAATTGGAAGTGATCATCATTTAGCTTCAAGAGGAATTTCTTATCAAGAAGAAGGCTGTGTAAGAAAGTTTTAAAACTAATTAAAGTTCAGCAACTTTCAGAGTTGAAGTCTTTCAAATCTTCCCATGACATTTTTCATGGGAAGATTTTGGTCAGAACAAGGAAAATAAATATCAGAAAAGTGACTAAATATTCTGGAATGATATGATAAATGATAAAGATTACATCAGAAATGATAAAGGTTACATGAAAACTGAATATAAAATATTCTAGATGTATGGAATAATAACTTTCAAAGGTTGCTAAATGAAACAAACAGTGACAGCACAGTTATAGAAAATATTCAACCGATTCCAATAAATGAAGTGTAGAAAAAAAAGTCATCAAAAACATGAAATGTTGAATGGCAGCAGGAATAGATGATATTCAACCAGAAATGTTCAAATATGGAGGCATAAAAGTTTAGCGTGGCTACACACACACACTGCATAATTCAGAATGCCTGGTCACAGTCGAATTCGATATTGTAAAATGAAAGAGATTATCTCAATTCTGTCAATCTGCACCATTATTTAATAATAACGTTTATATAGAGGATATTATCATAATATTAATCCTGTCTATAGAGATGATCTCTGTTTAACAATTATTTTTTTTATTTCCGAGTGTACCTATATATGCACAAGGGTTCACTCCGATTGGTGCAATGACCTTTTTTTTACTATTTCTTTCAGAATCCAAAAATCACTGACTCAAGACCAAAATACAAAATAAACACATTTAATAAAACAAAAACAATATATATACACTTCAAACAACTTTACATAACTATAACTAAGAATTAATTGGATCCAAGGCCTTTGAAAAATAAACTTACACTTAGGACTAGACTAAACACTTTGTTTTCACAATGACAAAATGTTCATAGTCAGTTTCTCTCTCTGTCAAGGCCCTTCTCCGAAAACATGACTTTTTCATAGGATCCTCTCATCACTTATGTAGTACACATTAATTCTTCCTGACTTAATTCTGTCTTCTTTTTAGTAGAAATAACAGTTAGATTCGGCGTCCTTAATACAGATGAAACTTCCCAATCAGAGTTTTCTCGAACATTCTTTTAGAATGTAAATAGCAACTTCTTTTATTCACTAATGCTTAATGACAGTCTTAACTCTTCCACTTTAAAAAAAAACAGTTCTATGACTCCCTTTTTCAGAATCTACTGAATCCAATTAGCGTTTCCTCCAATATTCCTTTTAAAACGTCTATATTATAGACATCTAGTAATATAAACATCTATATTATAAACACCTAGTAATATTTCCCATTTATTTACCAATACTTATTCCACATTAAAACTTCATAGTTCGACGATTCCTTTTTCGGAATCTACTATTAATTTTCTTCCGACTGTCACACAAAAAAAAACTTAATTTCCTCTGAATCTAAATATTGTTTACTCTCCCGTTGCTTCGATACCGAACTTGTCAGTTGTCAATCACACATCAACCTTCTTGATGAGCATGCGCACTCCATGAAAGTGGCAAGCAAGAAGTTAGGTATAATGGCTGACACACAGATTACGTTAGCGACAAGAGAATGTCTTCAAAAAACACAAACACTTAATAATTCTAAACTACAATAAAATTCCTTTAAAGTAACACAACTATTCAAATCTGGCAAGTACATCAATTTTTTTAACTTCTTTACAATTCATTTTGACAAAACAATTTCAATAACGGGCACGTCGCAAGTGCCGACAATGCATGTTATGAAACTAAAACTAATAAACATACTAACATAAACAATACGTAAAAATATTCAGAATTTTAAATTATGATTATTTTTACAATATGATGTGGAGTTCTTATAGTACCCATCTATGAAAAAAGAAATAAAACTGAATGTGAGAATTACAGAGAAAGTTCCCTAATAAGCATTCCTGCTTTTGATTTATGCAAGTATACTTCAGAAAAATCTAAGAAAATTTATTGAAATGAAGTTCAGCAAAGAACAAGTTGGGGTCAAGATTTATAGAGGTAGTCAGGATCAGATTTTTATTTAAGACAAATAGGTGAGAAATCATGGGAATAATAATATAACAGTGATCTGTATTTAAGTTTTGTGGATCTCAAAAAGTTGTATGATGTAAATGTGACATCGAGTAATACAGTGTATATTTAAGATGTAAGTAAGCAGTTAGAATTGGTTTAATGTTAAATGTTTCATGTTAGAAGGAGATTTGATGTTAAATTATGTGTGAAACAAGAGTGCACATTAACTCCACTGTTGTTAATCGTCTATATGGATTACGTAATTAAGGAAAGTGGCATTAACTAATATCAAACTTGGGAATGTTAATATCAGTTCTTTACTTTATGCAGATGATGTTATACTTCAGAATAAATCCAGTACAAGGCTACAAAATTCCCTAACTAAATTCAATAACTGTTGTAATAAATTTGGTACGAAGATCAGCAATAAAAAGACAAGGACAAATGAAAATAAGCAAAAACATCGAAAAAAATCAACTGTGTCCTAAATGGAGAATCTACAGAATATGTAAACCATTTAAGCTATTTAGGTACAATTTTTTGTGAAGATGACAAATTAAATATGGAAATACCCAAGAGAATTAGCAAAGCTGGTGTGGTAGGAAATCAACTAAATAAATGTATATGCAATAAGAGAGAAGTTACTGAAAACACTAACCTAGCTACATACAAGACAGTGCTCAAACCAATTTGATATGAGATCTGGGTTAGTAATAAAAAAACTTAAGCAAAGACTGGGTACTAAAGATATCAAAGTTCCAAGAAAGATTGTGGGTGTGAATAAATATCATCAATCACAGTATCATATTAAATATTCTGGAGACTTTCCTAATGAGGATATTAGAAAAGAATTTGACATTGTTAGCATTCATTAATATGTTAGCAGAGCTAATCTCGAGCAGTACTGTCACTTAAACAGAATGGGAGGCAAAAAGTGTTTTTTGACATGTTGACAGGAAAAAGATTAAAGAGAAAGACAAGATTGACATGGAATGATACAGTAATGAGAAAAGAATATTTTTCTCAATAGTAGTGTTAATCAGCTCAAAGAAAAGAATATTTTCCTCAACAGTAATGTAAATCAGCTCCATGAAAAGAATATTTTTCCCAATAGTGGTTAATCAGCTCCAAGGATATCTTTTTCCTTTTCCATTGGTATACTCAAAGCAGGTAATATTCCAGTCAGCACAATATTGCAAGTTGCAAACTTCAATCAATTATGCACAATTACAATGGCATTCTGTTGTACTCTGTGCAATCATATATATATTTAATTAGCATTACCACTATGTGCTTGGCTAACTGCAATAATTTAAATCTGAGAACTCAATGGATAAGATAGCCACAGCACCACTTTCAACGATAAATAAAATGAGAAACCTTTTATTGGTTAAGCATTTTATTTTTATATATCAGTTCCAATCACAAAGGGTTGCTGCTGTGTTCGTATCTTCAAGTATGAAATTAATAATCGAACACTCATAAATCTTTCAACATCTTCGCCAAAGATGTGTTGAAAGATTTATGAGTGTTAGATTATTAATTTCATACTTGAAGATATGAACATGGCAGCAAAGGAGCAAAATTAATCAAACTACTAACCTGTTAACATTTTGCCAGATTTCAAACCATCATCTTCAGAGCACAAATTCAAATTGTAAACTAATATTCTAACTAGGGCTGGATAAAGAAGTTTATTCACAGCTAAAGTGCTTTGATAGAATATTATTTTTTTTTTTTTAAATCCAGTTACAATGGAAACATCTCTATGATTTTCTGAAGATGCTGGTTTGAAATCTAATGAGATATTAGCAGCTTAATAATTTATTTCTTTGGTGTATTCAGTGTTAATTATAAAATGGATGGACACTGAAGGTTAGTAAGGAAAACCAGCTATGGAGATCCTTTTTCTTTTATGCTACTTCATATCTCCATTAAATAACGTGGTATGTCACCTAAAACACAAAAATAAATAAATACTCTACTTCCTCGAATATAACTCGCTCTCACATATATACCTCACATCCCGATTTTACTTTATGAAAAAAGAAATTAAAAAACTTCACATATACCTCGCACATGAAAAAAGTTTAAATCTTTAAGAGATAGACAGCGAATGTTATTATGGAAGTTTCAGATATTTGGGAATCCATTTGAAGAGAATCAGCATTTTGACTCGACAATCGTCAGCTTGCCTTTCTTGTTGAGTTGCATGATCTTTTGTTAATACCACACCAACCATATGTGAGACCAGTAGTAGTGATAGCGAATAGTAGATTCTTGGTAAGTCATACCCATGTTCCATGGTCTGGTTTCCCATACACGAAGAGATCTTTTCTGAGCTTACTTTCAGTCTTTTTAAATCATGGTGATCTTATGATTGCTAAATGATAAAGGGTCAAGCAATAATGAAATTATTTGTTTTAATTTAATTACAGAAGCATTGTCGCTAAAGATTCAAATATGTCATGTGATGAAGGTGAGCAATCAATCGCGTAAATAGCATTCATAATTAAAATTTAAATACATTCATTTTATAAATAATGTGAACAATTATAAATTATAATGAATACTGAGAATTTAATTATAAATGTCAATTTAATTATTTTTCCTTGAGTTTCCAAAAATCCCCACATATATCTCGCACCACAACTTTTTAACTTTAATTTTTGGGGAAAAAGTGTAAGTTATCTTGTCAGATGTCATCTCCTTCCAGGAGGTAGACTACCATGAGCTTCCACTATGTACGGCTTCATGCTTCTCTTTTACATTCTTCATACGACAAAAAAAAAAAAAAAAAAAAAAAGGTCCAGTTCTTAATATTTCCCATCCAATCTGTTCTTTGTCTTCCTCCTCTTCCTTGCATCATTCCTTCTAGAAGTGTTTTTTGTAGGGATTCATGCCTTAGTATGTGACCAGGTAGGTGGTCTTCCTTTTCTTAATGGTTTTCAACAGAGTCCTATCTTCTCCAAGCATCTCTAACATTTCTAAATTAGTATTTTGGCAGTCCATGGGACTCCACTGGTATCTTTAATGCAATGAGAGCCAGCCCTTTTGCAAGATTTGCTAGTTAGCTATCTAACTTTTTCATTAAGTTCTCTGGTTTTGTCCAAAAGTTCAATTTCCTTGCATTTGTTGTTAAGCCATAGATCTTTTGCAATCCTACATTTTATCCTGATCTCCTTGTTCAAGTCCGTGTATTCAGGACGATTTTTGCGTTTTTTTCTTTCCTCCATCATTTTCAATATCTTGTCATTCATCCAGAGTTCACTTATCTTCTCAAATTTGGGATTGTTTGTTTTACTTCTGGAATCTTTTTTATGCCCTCTTTAAATTTCTTCCATCTATCCATCTAATCTTATCTTTAGGGTAGGGATACTTGGTGGAGAGTTAACAGCATTGGATCTTGTCAGTTCCTTTAAAAATTTATCTTGTATTTCGTGATTTTTAAGAGAGCCAAGATCATATATTTCTATGTTTATAGGTTTCATTGTTTTCTTTAATTTTATTGCCGCTTTAATGACCACAGGGTTGTGATCTGATCCAATATCAGCCCATATGATTTGGCTTGTAAGATGTTATTCTGGAATCTTTTTTTAATCATTATATAGTCAATCTGGTTCCTACAACCACCTCTGGGACATTTCGATGTGTAAAGTCTTCTTGGAGGGTGGCTAAATAAAGTATTTGTTATTACCAGATTGTTTTCTTCACAGAACTGTATTAATCTTTCTCCTCTTGGATTTCTTTTCCCAGGCTCTGGTTTCCCATGCAGGAAGAGATCTTTTCTGAGCCTACTTTAACATTTAGATCTCCCATAACGATCATTATGTCATCTGATTTAGCATTGTTAAGCACATTTTGAATGCCTTCATAGAAACATTCTACATCTTCGTCTGGTTAATCAGAAGTAGGTGCATATATTTAGACAATAAAAATGTTAAAAGGTTGAGCTGCAATTTTCCTGTCATTTATTGGCCAAAATTTAAGTAAGGATTGTGCAATCTTATTTTTTAGTACAAATGCTATTCCATTCCTACAACTGTCTCCACATGAGTATATAACTGAATGGCTCTTTCTGTTTATTTTTTCCACTATTAGTCCATTTGACTTCACTGATACAGCAATGTCAATTTTGGACCTTACATTCCAAGTTGCAAGCCTTAAGAGAAGACAGATACAGATACTATGGAATATAAGACAGATACTATTTTCATAGTATCTGTCTTATATTCCCCATTTCTTCCCAGTAATGTTTCCAACAGACAAATGTTGCAGAGGGTCCAACATTGTCTCTACTGCTTAAATCTGACATGGTTCTCTGTTTCAGAGTTTACTGCAGAAGGTTACGTGGTGAGGTTCCTGTCTCTTCTTTAGTGACTGGCCACATCTCTGTTTTGTCTTGGAGTGTGCCCAGACTATGTCAAATAGTTTGCTATGTAAGTTATATTCGAGTAAATATGGTAATACAGAACTTTACTATTGCAAAGTTACTGAAATTTTGCAGGCGTAATCATAACCGTTTGGCTATTCATAAAACTCAAATAACCTTTTTAGACTATAATAAATTTAGTTTAATCCTTTATCCAAGTGTGGGTTTTATGAATAGCCAGATGGTTATGATTTGTATTTATTAATTCTCTTGTTTAAACTTTAAGTTATACTATTTACCCGCTGAAGATGTAAATCCTACGATTTACGAAACTTGTTGGGAACTATTATTTCAGTATTTTATAAATCTGAATAATAAAAAAATGTGGTGTAATCACCGAAATACATCTACTGAAAGTAAAGTTTATTTTTCACTTGGTTAGACTATAATAAATTTAGTTTAATCCTTTATCCAAGTGTGAGCAAACAAAGTTTGCTCCTGAAAATATCTTCAGGATTGAAAATGGTGTTATACTACTTTACTGGGGTGAGGTAGTACAACACCGGGCAACTTGTAGCAAAGGTGGACCAAGCTAACATCACTGCTATCCCAGTATCTCCCATAATGCAAAACACATCTCCTTGTGATATGTATAATGTTATGCATTAAGGAATTGGCCACTACCCAGACTAGTTTCAACCTTTATTGAGATCTCTTCAGTAGGAGCCAGGCCCACAGGTGGAGATACCACGCAGAAGCAATAGCAAGGTCATCTTTACTTATAGGAGTTGCCAAAAGGTGTGCCACCTTTTTTTTTTATTAAATTACTCTGGATTTAGAGAAAGATGTTGAAACTTCATTTTTCACTTGGTTAGAGTATAATAAATTTAGTTTAATCCTTTATCCAACAATTATGAGCAAACAAAGTTTGCACCTGAAAATATCTTCAGGACTGAATACGGTATTATACTACCTTACTGGGGTAAGGCAGGTGTTGTACTACCTTACTTGGGGTGAGGTAGTACAACACCAGGCAACTCGTAGCAAAGGTGGACCAAGCTAACATCACTCCTATCCCAGTATCTCCCATAATGCAAACCACATCTCCTTGCGGATATGTATAATGTTATGCATTAAGGAATTGGCCACTACCCAGACTAGTTTCGACCTGTATTGAGGTCTCTTCAGTGGGAGCCAGGCCCACAGGTGGAGATACCACGCAGAAGCAATAGCGAGGACATCTTTACCTATAGGAGTTGCCAAAAGGTGTGCCACCTTTTTTTTTTTTATTAAATTACTCTGGATTTAGAGAAAGATGTTGAAAGTTCATTTTTCACTTGGTTAGACTATAATAAATTTAGTTTAATCCTTTATCCAAGTGTGAGTAAACTCCTATAGGTAAAGATGACCTCACTATTGATTCTGTGTGGTATCTCCCCCTCTAGGCTTGGTCCCCACCGAAGAGACCTCAATAAAGGTCGACACTAGTCTGGGTAGTGGCCAATCCCATAATGCATAACATTATACATATCCGCAAGGAGATGTGTTTTGCATTATGGGAGATACTGGGATAGGAGTGATGTTAGCTTGGTCCACCTTTGCTACAAGTTGCACTACCTTACCCTAGTAAGGTAGTACAACACCATATTCAGTCCTGAAGATATTTTCAGGCACAAACTTTGTTTGCTCACACTTGGATAAAGGATTAAACTAAATTTATTATAGTCTAACCAAGTGAAAAATAAACTTTCAACATCTTTCTCTAAATCCAGAGTAATTTAATAAAAAAAGGTGGCACACCTTTTGGCAACTCCTATAGGCATAGATGACCTCGTTATTGCTTCTGCCTGGTATCTCCACCTGTGGGCCTGGCTCCCACTGAAGAGACCTTAATAAAGGTCAAAACAAGTCTGGGTAGTGGCCAATCCCTTAATGCATAACATTATACATATCTGCAAGGAGATGTGTTTTGCATTATGGGAGATACTGGGATAGGAGTGATGTTAGCTTGGTCCACCTTTGCTACAAGTTGCCCGGTGTTGTACTACCTCACTCCAGTAAGGTAGTATAACATCATATTCAGTCCTGAAGATATTTTCAGGTGCAAACTTTGTTTGCTCACACTTGGATAAAGGATTAAACTAAATTTATTATTGTACAGTTTAAGACACAAACACATCAATCTCACTGTGAAAAGCTAAAACTTACAGAGTACACACCATGAGCAGACAAAGATCAGTACCATACTGATATTACTTTTAAATGGCTATAGATTGTAGTTTCTCAAATCTGCTAATGGAAGTGGCCTGGTTCAATGAACAGAAATAGTAGAGAAGAATGAGTAGAGGAGAGGAGATAAATACAATGAATTTGAGGCTGGATTGAGTATAAATTCTGACTACTGCAATCAACCATGAATTTTTATTTTTAAAAAGTAACAAAATTAAAGTTGCAAATTCAGATGACAACTGCTCACAGAAGCTTTAAATGAGGCAATGAACAGAAACAACGCATGTTTGAATGCTGAGAATGTTTATCTCAAAAGAATATTGGAAATATGCTATTCCATGAAACAAGAATCTTTTAAAATGATTGATCATCTGGTTGGTATCAAATCAAAAATCAAGCAGAATGAATTTATTTTGAGTGAGAAATAAGGCAGGAATGAAGTCAACTGGGTTATTATTCATCATTGGAGAATGCTATGGAGATCAGCTTTGTTATACATAATTGAGTTCTAAATTGTTTGTACGTTGCAAAGTTTTTGAAATGAGGATGAGCACAGCGATGAAGAGATATCTGAAATCAGTAGATATACAAAGGAAGATAGTGAACAAAATTTAGACCAAAAGCTGAGATATATATTGCTTTCTGCCCAGCATTGTCAGAAAGCAATTCTTAAAAAAATCATATAGTTAACAAAGCAACCAAAAAAAAGCAACACTAAAATTGGTTGGATGAGCATTGCATGCAATAATGAGTACCTCCCGCGATGAGTCTCTGACTCCATGGAGGTTGGGTGTTGATGATAATAATAATAAAATTGCTTTCTGATCATGCTAAAAAATTTTGTGCAATTTTGAAAATAATTGCAGTTATACTTGATTTAATTGTATTTATTTAAGTATTAATATTTTATCAGTGATATATCAGCATGCATATGTATATCTATATTAAATACAAAAATTACTTACATTTGCCACTGTACCTGGCTAATACTGCATACAGCTCTATTGTACCTTCACCCAATATACCATCTCTCATGAGGGAACTATGATTGAACACTCGAAAATGAAGCTTGGAATAAGGAGTGACAAGCCTTTATATAGATATATATATTGAAAAAAAAAAAATCAAAATTGAATATTTGCTTGATGTTTATGTTCTTATTCAAATTACTTTGTTTACCATGTTATCCTTTTTTTCTTGACAATGTCTACTTTCAGGCAAAAAAAACATAATAAAAATTATTTTTTTTTTTTTTTCAGCATGAATAACCATCAAATTTCTTTATTATTATGATGATAGAGTAAGACAGTTCAGCACAAACCATTTTTTTAAGAGTACATGTGCATGTGTACACCACTTGGAAAGAAGTCACAGACACCATAATATGAGGAACAAACAACCATGGCACCCACCCAAATAAGATGAAGGACCTCCTTTTGCTACAATGACCATAGGAATCTTATGGGGACATACTTTCCACAAGCATACGATAGCGATCAATGGGAATTTTGGACCATTCTTCCTGCAGGCATGTAATGAGGTCTCTTGACTTCACCTGATGCCCCAGTTCATCCTACAGATAATCCATAGGGTTGAGATCAGGGTTCTGTTTAAGCCAGTTAGGCATGGTGACATTCATGTTTGCAAACCATGCAGTTATAGCAGAAGCCATATGACATGATGCATTTTCTTGCTTAAAGAGACAATGGTCAGTTCTGTAGAAATGCCACAAAGTAAAAAGTATTGTATCGTCGAGAATGTTCAGATACCTCTCAGAGTTCAATGCTTGTGGCAACACAAACACAGGTCCGAGGTCAAACCAGGAAAACCATACCATTTGTCATAGTTAGGATTACTATGACAAACGGAGACAGCAGCGTGAGATTTGCATGGTAGAGGATGTAGCATTATTCATTGCTCAGCTTTCAAATTCATAAATTTCAAATTCATGATTCATAACACAGCTTTCAAATCTTCCACATCCCGCTGTGCATACTCTTGAGCTACTGAAGATGACCCTGCACGCTGGTTCGGATCATGTGAGGCTTGCATATTGTGGTCCTACCATGGAAATCCATGTTGTGAGCCTCAGCTTTGAATATTTTTGTGCAGATTCATGTTCCAGTCAATGCCAGCAACTGTGCATTCAATGTGTTGGCTAATGGACAGTGGTCATATTATCCTTCTTGGTACCCAACAGTCATGTTTGGGTCATCCATTGTAGGTACCACTAGCAGTTGATTCTCTGCACTTCCATCTCAGTATAGCATCATTGATTGCTGACCTGGCATGACCCAATTTGTCAACAATTTGCCAAATAGATAAGTCTGCAACATGACATTCTATCACAATGCCTCTTTCAAACTCCAACAGTTCCCTTCTTGCAGTCATTTCACCCAGACACAATTACACTGACTTGGGAACAGCATATTCATCCAATTTATGCTAGCTACAAACTTGTCACATAACACGATGCACCTTGCATATGGGGGATGTCCACTGACTTCTTTCCAAGCAGCAGTGTACACACACACACACACACACACACACACACACACACACACACACACACACACACACACACACACACCCTAGCTGCTAAATGGATGCAAATTTAGAAGAATTCTATCATATTAATGCATGTATTTCTGTTTTTCTGTATTAAAATCACACTGATCTTATTCTACAGCAAATAAATTCATAAATAAATAAATATAGTAAATAACAAACAATATTTATTTTACCATGATGAATATATTGTATTTAAATGTGGAAATCTCAAAGAAAGTCTATATAAGGAGATTTTATTCCTTATATAGGAAGTCTACAACAAAAAAGAGCAATATGTTATGAAAACTGGAGAATTTTCATAGCACATTGCATAAATCCACAATAAGCTAAATGTGAGGTTCTCCCTTTTTAAGAGCTGTATACACACACACACACACTAAATGAATACTTATATTTGCTAGGATTAAAGAAGCTGTGAAATCAACAATAATCAAAATATTTACCTCGAAGCCAACCATACCCTTGTTCTTAATCAGGTATAAATTTCTAAACTTGTAATTGCTTGAGATTTAGCTCTAAACATTATTAAAACATTCAATTGGTGAGTACTGATCTTTCAAATACATTGCAACCGGCCTGGTTGGCTGAGTGGTTAGCGAACTCATTTTCCAACCAACAGGTCACAGGTTCAAATCCTGCTACAGACCTGGTGTGAGACCACCGCCCTACTTATTGGTGGCCTGAAGTGGCCTGAAGTGGCTTGAAAAAGTTTCACTTGGTCTCTAGAGCAGGGTTTCTGGAATTTGAAAAAAATTAATTTAAAAAAAATATAATATATATATATATATATAAAATAGATAAAAAATAGAAAAAAAAAATTCTTAACCCACTCACAGTACTAATGTACTATAGGTTTACTGAAAATCTTTTTTGGTTGAGAAACACATAAAACAGCCATATGTATTGCTGTAGTTATCAATATCAAAAAAATTCTAGCATGAGAGCCCTTGAAAAAAGTAATACCAATAAGAATAAAAAACTTATTGTTTAATACTGACCATATACAAACATATTAACATTCTTTGCCTACCAATTTCGCTAGCAAACTGTCTAGCTTTTTCAAGGCGTTGACGGAAAAGTATAAAAAATACTAGTAAATGCAAATTGAAAGGAACATTAAAAACATTGTAAACACTCTAGTAGCTAAGGTTGCACGTTCACGTGACAGAGACTGAGTGGACTTATTGTTCTTAATCATTATCACGCATGCGTGTTTGTTGTAAACGCATAATGTGATTACTAGCTAGCTGTAGTTCAGATGGATTTAGAAAGGGGATAAGGTTTTTCCATGAACTGTTAAGAATAATACCCTGGTTTCTGCTGAGGTTTCTGCCAGTTTTTAACACTACTGTGGCTTCCTTGAATAAATGATGTCTATAATCGTCGTCTAAATATGGCATGGAGCTATTTTGCCATATGTGGTTTGACGTACAGAAATGATGTGCTAAGCCGGAAAAAATACTTCTGTTGTGGTTTACATCACCAATGTGCTCTCTCTGTCTGATCACCAAACTCCGTGAAGTTTGTCAGATTTAGGCAAGACCACAGGAGCAAGGAATGTAATATACTCCTGGATATTTGTAGAATGACACCTTGTCTTTTGGTGATCCTAAAAATGTTTGATGCTGGTGGTTGGTTTGAAAATCACTCTGATGTTGTGGGCTTTTAGTATTCTGGCTATTTGATAAGAAATTGACTTGATGAAGGGAATCACTACAGTAGAAATGTGCTGGGAGTTTGGTTCTTCTTGTCTGGGGTTGTCACATTATAGATATTTTTTGATGATGTTCGGAGGGTATCCATTTTGTGATAATGTTTTGGCTATTAGTGAGATTTCAGTCTGTGTATCCTCCTCTTCTGATATAAACTTACGTGCTCTATTTTTCAACATATGGATAATGCTTAGTTTGTGTGTCTTGTGATGGTTAGAAGTATAATGAAGGTATCTTCCAGTGCTTGTCGGCTTTCTGTAAATAGATAAATTGACACTATTTGATTGTCTTTTTATCAAGATGTCTAGAAAATACAGATGGTTGTTGTTTTCAACTTCCAGAGTGAATTTTATCTTGTTATGTATGAAGTTGATTTTATTCACAAACGATTTTAGATTTTCTAAGCTATCTTGCCATATAATGAAAATATCGTCAACATATCTCCACCATATAGATGGTCTAGGGGAGATTGTTGAGAGAATTTCGTTTTCAAGTTTTTCCATGAAAAGGTCTCCACAAGATGGTGATAGCAGTCTTCCCATTGCTAGGCCTTCTAATTGTTGATATATGGTGTTATTAAGTTTGAAAAAATTAGACTGAAGGCAGTGTTTAAACATCTGTGTGATGTCTAGAGGAAAGAGGTCTTGAATGATGTTTATTACCTCTTCTACTGGTACATTGGTGAAGAGCGACACAATATCCAGACTGGCTAGTATGTCTGTTGGTTCAATCTTAATGGATTGGAGTTTATTTACAAAATGCTGACTATTCTTGATATAGGATTCTGTTGATCTTATTTTGTTATTTAATAAGTTTACAAGATGCTTAGTCAAAAGGTAAGTTGGGGATGATCTCCCATCAACAACTGGATGGAGAGGTATATCCTTTTTATGTATTTTAGGTGTCCCATATAGTCTGGGAGTAATGGGATGTGAGGATTTTATTCTCCTCTTCACTTCTGGCCAAATGTTGCAATTACGGATTAGTTGGTTTGTTTCATTGTCATTTTTTATGGTGGGATCTTTGTCTAGGATCTTATAAGTAGACTTGTCTGATAGTAATACGTTTAATTTATAAGTCTTTAGAGTTAAGGATGACTGTTGAATTTCCCTTATCAGCCTTGGTAATGATAATATCTTTGTTTTTCTTTAAGTTAAGGATTGCCTTTCTATCATAAGGAGACATGTTGAGAATAGGTTGTTTAGCTTTGGCTAGGATTATGGTACTTTTGAATCTAATAGTGTTGGCTGCAATTTGCAGTAATGTATATAGGCTTTTTTCAATTCCACACATAAAATCCATTTTAGGAATGTGCTTTGGTGTAATTGCAAAGTTAAATCCTTTTTTGAGAATGTCAGATTCATTTTTTGTCAGACTATGATTCGACAAATTGAAAATCACTTTGTCATCTGGGAGGTTGTTCTGTGTCTGATATTTTTTCTTGTAAAGTTGACTGAATTTCTTAATTTGTTTTTCTTTATAAAGTTTGAAGGTTTATTAATAACTGCGTTGTATCATTTGATCTATTTGGTTCCATATGATATATTCTAAATTGTTGGAAATTTCATAAAAGAACCTACGGCAATTAATATCACTTTAAGTTCGTACCCCGTGTTCTGAATCCTTTCCCATATAAGTGCCAATGAAGTGAGTAGATAGATTTTTTAGCTGATATAGAGTTTATATGACCTTTGACTATGTGGAACTTTGGGATGAAGGACAATTCTCTGCAATGTTTAAGAAACGTTACGTACTTTAAAAGTTAGGCCTTTCTGCATTTTTCTCTTTTCATGCACCGAACTTTGTGTTTCATTAAACTGTTCAAATTAAACATATTTGGTCATTTGAAAGTTAAGCATAAAAATAAAAAACATCACACAGATGTTTAAACACTCTGCCTTCAGCCTAATTTCTTCAAGGTTAATAACATCATATACCAACAATTAGAAGGCCTAGCAATGGGAAGTCCGCTATCACCATCTTGTGCAGACCTTTTCATGGAAAAACTTGAAAACGAAATTCTCTCAACAATCTCCCCTAGACCATCTATATGGTGGAGATATGTTGATGATATTTTCATTATATGGCAAGATAGCTTAGAAAATCTAAAATCGTTTGTGGATAAAATCAACTCCATACATAACAAGATAAAATTCACTCTGGAAGTTGAAAACAACAACAACCGTCTGTATTTTCTAGACATTTTGATAAAAAGACAATCAAATAGTGTCAATTTATCTATTTACAGAAAGCCGACAGACACTGGAAGATACCTTCATTATACTTCTAACCATCACAAGACACACAAACTAAGCATTATTCATATGTTGAAAAATAGAGCACGTAAGTTTATATCAGAAGAGGAGGATACACAGACTGAAATCTCACTAATAGCCAAAACATTATCACAAAATGGATACCCTCCGAACATCATCAAAAAATATCTATACAGTGACAACCCCAGACAAGAAGAACCAAACTCCCAGCACATTTCTACTGTAGTGATTCCCTTCATCAAGTCAATTTCTTATCAAATAGCCAGAATACTAAAAGCCCACAACATCAGAGTGATTTTCAAACCAACCACCAGCATCAAACATTTTTAGGATCACCAAAAGACAAGGCGCCATTCTACAAATATCCAGGAGTATATTACATTCCTTGCTCCTGTGGTCTCGCCTTCATCGGACAAACTTCACGGAGTTTGGTGATCAGACAGAGAGAGCTGATGTAAACCACAACAGAAGTATTTTTTCCGGCTTAGCACAGCACATCATTTCTGTACGTCTAACCACACGATAGAGTGGCAAAATAGCTCCATGCCATATTTAGATGACGATTATAGACATCATTTATTCAAGGAAGCCACAGTAGTGTTAAAAATTGGCAGAAACCTCAGCAGAAACCAGGGTATTATTCTTAACAGTTCATGGTAAAACCTCATCCTCTCTCTAAATCCATCTGAACTACAGCCAGCTAGTAATCACATTATGCGTTTACAACAAACATGCATGCGTGATAATGATTAAGAACAATAAGTCCACTCAGTCTCTGTCAAGCGAACGTGCAACCTTAGCTACTAGAGTGTTTACAATGTTTTTAATGTTCCTTTCAATTTGCATTTACTAGTATTTTTTATACTTTTCCGTCAACGCCTTGAAAAAGCTAGGCAGTTTGCTAGCGAAACTGTAGGCAAAGAATGTTAAAATATTTGTATATGGTCAGTATGAACTTTCTTTACGCTTAACTTTCAAATGACCAAATATGTTTAATTTGAACAAGTAATACCAATCTTAATAATAAATATTAATTCTTACTAGAATGGTCTTGTAAAGATAACTAAACTAAACAGATAGCAAATTTATCTGGTCACGCATTAAGACTAAATAAAAGTTATATCACATGCCATAAGAATGCTATTCTCCAAAATGAGTTTCTTTTTGAGACTTTCTACAAAGTATAGAAGAAATATATTTATCATTGTTTTTAATGATGATGCCAACAGAATTCATTTTGAAATTTCAAAAGTTATTCATGGTGTCAAGTTTCCTGAAATTAATATTCCACCTTCAGAATTGGAAGCAACAGAGGTTGCTAAAATACAACAATAATAATGTTACCACAAAAGCTGACAAAGACAACATTCCTTTAACAGGCATGCATAAATAAATAATCTTTGTGTATTTTAGTCTACAGTTCACATCTGAGAGCTGCTCAATTTTTATTTGCATTAAAACTTTCTTACATTTTCTTCTTTTCAGTGAAATTTAATTTTATCCTGCTCAAGACTAAATAGTGATCACTTCCAATTTCAAATCCTCTGTACACTCTGGTGTCCTGCACCTGGGATAAAACATCAGTAACGTCAATAACATAGTCAATGAGACTTTTCTTAGTCCTTGCCTCTTCTCTCCATGTGAATTTGTGCACATTTTTATGTTGCAACATGGTGTTAGTAATAACCAATCCATGTCCTGAGCAGAAATCCAACAGGCATTTGCCATAATTATTAGCTTTGCTCTTTTCTCCAAATTTTCCCAAAATATTTTTGTATGTCTGACAATCATTTCCTACTCTGCTATTTAGATCCCCAACAAGGACCAACCTTTCCTCTTTCATTGTGTCAGTTGCTTTCTCTAAAGCCTCAAAAAATTCCTCCACTTCAACCTTAGTAAAATCTTCTGTGGGACAATAGGCACAAATAAGTCTCAATGTCCAGTTATCCATTCTGATATTTACCCACATCACTCTACTTGAGACTGCCTGCCATTCAAGAAGATTAGCCTCATATTTAGTGTTGAATACTATGGCTACTCCTCGTTGCCTGAATAAAACATGTTGTATTTATTGCTCAGAAAGATCTCACCAGTTTTTTTCTTTTTTGTGTTAGTCACCCTATTATGTCGATCTGGTACTAATCTAATTCCTCAGTCAATCAACTCCATTTCTTTGCCATTCAGGCTTCTTAGGTTGATAGTACCAATCTTTAACTTTGGTGATGTTGAGTTGGGGTGTGTTTTAGATCAAGGAATATAGAAAGAAATGGATAGAGCATCTATCTAGGATGGAAAGATATCAGCTATCAGAAGAGGTGGATAGATATGGACCTCAGGGAGGGAGAGAGAGAGATAGGAAGACCAGCGACAAGCTGGAAAGACCAGTGAAGCTGAAACAGGCAAATGCCTAATCCTTGAAGAGAAGACAAGGAAGAAGACATAAAACATAAAATATCAGGAGTTGTGAAAGTACTGGAGAAGTTGGTCAAGAGCAAAATACAGGAATGAGTAGATGGCAATGGAATACTACGGGCGGCAGCATAGTTTTGTGAAGGGTAGATCATGCCACAGGAACTTGATCACGTTTTATAAGAGACAGCTGAGTTGGATAAAGGTAATGTGGTTTTGTTACACCCTGATAACCAAGAATGTAAAAATTTCAGTTATCATGGTGTAACAAGAAAATAAAAATATAAAGTCTTATGTAAGTTGCTAATACAAAATATTTAAAGACAGAAAATATGCTTGCATCCAAGTAAAATAAATATAGCAGAAATTGTTTATTTAACTAAACAATAAAGAAGGAAACCTTATTACAAAAAAAAAAAAAAAAAAAAAGGATTTGGAAAAAATAGGTTAAGTAAGACAAAGAAGATTAGTGATAAGAATTTGTATGTGAGAGGCTAGTTTAACACTTCAAAAAAAAAAGGAGATTAAAATATTCAAGTAAATTCTAAAAAGGGGATTAATTTAGTATAGAGGCTAGCTTAAAACAACTGACGATCGCTCAAGATCAATTCCCGAAGTTAGACGTCGTCATGTGAGAATTGCGTGCAAAGGAACCGTAGCATGTTTTGGGCAGAAAAACGCGACTTTAATTGGTGAGTAGGATCGACTCCAGTAGGGGTGGAAGAAAAGAAATTGAAGGAGGTGCCGATAGCGGGCATGGAGATAAAAGGGTTAGGAACACCCCCCCCCCACCACCACCACCACATACACACAGGACTTTTCTTTCCTTGGAGTTTCTTCACAAAATCTTCGTATAGGTAGCACGCGGTTTTCCTGAGTGACAGTGTAGGAGTTATCTCCTTCCAACACAACAAGGAAACAAAGTGTGTGGGAATTAGATCCCATATTCCTATTGCAAGAGACGAGGAAAGCCGTATAGTTACAAGAAGGAAGAAATTGTCTATGTATTTCATTATCCAGTACTCGTAAAAAAAGGGAAGGAAAATCCACGCAGAAGTTCGTGCCCACGTGATGAGTTCCATAGTGATAATGTAGAAGATCCTGTGTGTGTCCTTAATTCAAGCACGAAAGGTGTAGGTCGTGAAAACCAGGGTTCGTCCTAGAAAGGTACTGTAAAATCTTGTATCAATTGAAATCGCATATAGTTGCAATCATTGTTAATTACTGGACAGTTGAAGATAAACTAGGACTTTAGTACAAGTCAGAGTGGAAAGAGAGTAATCTAGTTTGTATTATTTGATAAGCATTCATGTGCTAGAGATTTATGTATGCACATGGTATTTCATATGAGAGGTCTTAAAGGTCAAATGTATGTACGGGCATAGCGAAAGGATAGTTTAGCCTATATTGATTTCTTTTGTAAGTTAGATAAGGTAAACTGAATATAAATATAAATGTCCATGGTATTATAGCAATATAGAGCATTCTGACTAGTATAAGGTTAGGTAAAGTGTAAATTTGTTCCAGGATTATATGTATACATTTATATGTATAAAATCTGTTATGATGGCATGATCGCAAATTCTCATATAGGATTTTACCTTAGTACTTGTATTTTGATTGTGTAATTTTGTAATTTTATTCTTAGTATTGAATTGTGTTTTTACAGAATAGAAATTGAATTGTACCATGTCTAAGATTTTAAATAAACTTTTGTTCATTGATAATACAGTTGTCTGAAATTGCTGCCTAATGCACCACTTGAAAAAACGTACGAACCTAATCACACGGGAAATTAATGTATTAAGTTACGAGATAAAGGGTCACGACTGCAAAATAGTTTTATACTCAGATATATTTTTGTGATTGCTCCTTGTTTTCGAATTATATATCTTAAACTAAATGTCCTGAAAGGCGCAGTAAAATATAAATATTAGGGACACTAAGGGGAGAAAATGCTTAAATATTTGAATTTTGTAATATCTCGTACATGGTTAAATTTTGAATAAAGATAAGCTGAGATTCACTTGAAAGGATAAAAGAAAATTTAATAATCGTAGGTAGAGAAACAACAGTTTACAGATACTGCTGGACTTTGCAAAGGCTTTTGACAGGATATCACATGGAATTCTAATCAGTAAACTACAGAACATGGGGGATATAGGGTTGGTTGATTGAGAGATATCGGAAAGTAGTGTTGACCTTGAAGAACACGGGCTTGAACTGCGCAGGTCCACTCATACACAGATTTTTTTGAATAAATAAATTGAAAATTTTTTGGAGATTTGCAACAATTTGAAAAAACTTACAAATGAGCCACGTAGCCTAAAAATATTGAATACATTAAGAAAAAGTTAGGTATGTCATGAATGCCTAAATATATGTAGATAGTAGTCTATTTTATCATTTACTACCATAAAATATACAAATCAATTATAAAAAGTTAAAATTTCAAAACTTGCACAGACAAACGCTTACAGACCATACATCGCGCTATTTGCAGTCAAGAGAAATGTAAACAAACATAAAGATGAAGTTTAAATCACAACTGCATAAAATTAACTGTTGTTAATTTGTTAAATTAATTAGCATAAAATAAAAATGTTATAATGATTCATTCATTAGTGTATAGGCTAAGGCTACCATAAAGCAATCATATTGTTGCTTCTTCGTTATCAATGCTTATATATCAATGCTAGTGTTAGTAATATGTACAACATCTGCAGTGTTTTGTATCATATAAGACAATGTGATGCAGGTACTGACAGACATATGATTCATCTTGTATACAGATGACATAAACTTACAATATCGATAAAATTTTGGAGGATGATTTGGATAGATTGACTGTCTAGGCAAAGGAGAATGAAGGTCAGTTTAATGTGACAAAGTGTATGGTTATGCATTTTGGAGTGAAAATATTACCAGCTGTATACCACATTGATGGAACTACACTCCACGAAATTCAAGATGGCAGAGATTTAGGAGTGTTAGTGGATAGGGAGTTAAAAGTTTAGAGGGCACATAGTAAAAGTGATTAAAGCAGTTCATCAAATTACTTGGTTAATTGAGCTTTCATAAGACCCCATCTTCACTACCATGCACAGATCTGGTCACCAGGGTTTCTTGGCGATGAGAAGAGATGAAGAAGATCCAGAGGCAAGTGACCAAGATGGTAGCAGGTCTATGGAATGAACCTTACAAGAAGAGGTTGAAGATTTGTGTGCACCAGAAACTAGTTGATAGGCGAAAAAGAGGTGATATGATTGAGACATACAAATTATTGAGGGGTTTTTACAAGATTAATTCAGAGGAATTTTTTCAGAACAGGTCTGGGGGGGGGGAGAATTAGGGGCCATCCATCGAACTGAGAAAGAGAGTAGTTTAGTTTTCCTCATAGTCTGTTGAGGATGCCATGTCTGTGAATGAGTTCAAAGCAAAGTATGATAGATAGTGCACAAATGTTGGATAGTTCTTGGCGTGATGTTTAGGGTATCCAATAATGTTAATCTTAGCTCTTTACTTTATGCAGATGATGCATAAAGTAAAGAGCTAAGTATAAGCTTTATACTTATGAATAAATCCAGTACAAGTTTGCAAGATTCCTTGATTAAACTGAATAACTGTTGTAATAAATTTGGTGTGAAAATCAGTAATAAAAAGACATCATCATCACAAATTTCTTGCCATGTACCCACAAGGGGTGTACAGGATATGATAGTACTACATGAAAAAATTATATCGTTACTAACTTCCTATCTACAATTTTCCTCCAAATCAGTCTGTTACTTGTCAAGACTCCAACATTATCAGATCTTATATTTCTATTGTCTAAGGCACTTTGTACCGTATCAACCCACCTATATCTTGGTCTTCCTCTGGGTCGTTTTCCTGCCAACCTGGCAGAGAACACTTGTTTTGCTAATCTTTCCTCGCCCATTCTGTTTAGGTGACCATACCACCTGAGATTAGCTCTGCTAACGCATTCCTGGATGCAGACAATGTCAAGTTCTTTCCTAATATCCTCATTTTTAAAATGATATTGCCATTGATGCTATCTGTTCACGCCTCTAATCTTTCTCAGGACTCTCATATCTGCGGTCTCTAGTCTTTGGTCAAATGTTTTACTTCTGACCCAGCTCTCAGATACATAAGTTAAAACAGATTTGAACAATATCTTGTATACAGCTAATTTAGTGTTCCGACTAATTTCTCTCTTATTCCATATGAATTTATTCAATTGACTTCCCACCATTACAGCTTTGCTGATTCTGTTGTCTATTTCTATATTTCATTTACCATCTTCAGTAAAAATCGTGCCTAAGTAGCTGAAATGTTTTACATGTTCCACAGGTTCTCCATTCACAACACAGTTGACATTTTCAATGATCCTGCCTATTTTCATTGTCTTTGTCTTTTTATTGCTGACCTTCATACCATATCTATTACAACAGCTATTCAATTTAGTCAGAGAATCTTGCAGACTTGTAGCGGATTTATTTAGAAGTATAACATCATCCGCATAAAGCAAAGAGCTGACATTAACATCTCCAATTTTGATATCATGTTTAATACCACTTTCCTTCATAATGTGATCCATATAGATAATGAATAACAGAGGGGATAATGTACATCCTTGTCTCACACCAGATTTAACATTAAACCATCTTCCTATACTTCCTTCAATTCTAACTGCTGACTTACAACTCAAATAAAGACTAAGTATTGCTTGATATAATGCCCCATTGAGACCATATAACTGTAGCGTAATGAATAGCTTCTCTCTTGGCACCTTGACATATGCCTTTTCTAAATCGACAAAACTTAAATACAGATATCTGTTATATTCCCAAGCTTTCTCAACTATTTGTTGTAAAGTGAAGATCTGATCCTGACAGCCGCTGTTTGGCCTGAATCCAGCTTGTTCTTCACCAAGCTTTTCTTCCACAATTCTTCTCAACCGTTTCTCAAGTATACTTGCATAGATTTTGCCAGGAACACTCAGTAGGGAAATACCTCTGTAATTCTCACATTCAGTTTTATTTCCCTTTTTATATATGGGTACTATGAGAGCTCTACTCAAATCATCGGGAATTCGTCCCTCTGTCCAGGCTTTCTGAACTATGCAGTGCAGCCACTGTAAGACTGATACCACCATACTTCAGCATTTCTGGTCGAATATCATCTACTCCAGCTGCCTTTCCACATTTCAAGCCTTTGATGGCTTTTTCTACTTCAAGTATGGATATGTATTCCTGCCTGCATGCCTGGTCAGTGTTTTTTACTACTGTGCTGTCATCACTGCTTGCTTCATTTAGCAGTTTTTCAAAGTAATTACTCCATACTTCAAGGATATCTTTTATTCCAGTTTTCATGTCACCTTTATCATCTCTAACTCCTTTTACAGCACTCTTTCCTCCATTCCTAAGCTTCTTCAACAACCTCCAGAATATTATGCCACCTTCTTGATATTTATTTTCTATATTCTTGCCAAAGTCCTCCCATGACTTTTGTTTAGCTAGTTTTACACAGTGTTTAGCATTCTTGCATTTGTCTCTATATTCTCTAAGAGCACAAAATGACTTATTTGACAGGAACTTTTGATATGCTCTCTTCTTTTCCTTCACTGCCTCTTTAACTTCCTGTGTCCACCAGGGAGTTCTGATTTTTCTATCCTTGCAGACAACCTCACCACATGCCTCTCTGGCTGAATCAATCAGTGTTTTCTTGAAGGCTTGCCACTGAATCTCCAAGGTTTGGTTCCTGTTCTCAAACTCTTTCATTTTTTCTTTAATAATCTTTGTGTATTTTAGTCTACAGTTCACATCTGAGAGCTGCTCAACTTTTATTCGCTTTAAAACTTTCTTACATGTTATTCTTTTCAATATGAAATTCAATTTTATCCTACTCAAGACTAAATAGTGATCACTTCCAATTTCAAATCCTCTGTACACTCTGGTGTCCTGCACCAGGGAGAAAACATCACTATCAACAATAACGTAGTCAATGAGACTTTTCTTATTCCTTGCCTCTTCTCTCCATGTGAATTTGTGCACATTTTTATGTTGGAACGTGGTGTTAGTAATAACCAGCCCATGTCCTGAGCAGAAATCCAACAGATAATTGCCATTATTATTAGCTTTGCTCTTTTCTCCAAATTTTCCCAAAATATTTTTGTATGTCTCACAATCATTTCCTACTCTTCTATTTAGATCCCCAACAAGGACCAACTTTTCCTTTTTCATTGTGTCATTTGCTTTTTCTAAAGCGTCAAAAAATTCCTCCACTTCTACCTTAGTAGAACCTTCTGTGGGACCATAGGCACAAATAAGTCTCATTGTCCAGTTCCCCATTCTCATATTTGCCCACATCACTCTACTTGAGACTGACTGCCATTCAAGAAGATTAGCCTCGTATTTTGTGTTGAATACTATGGCTACTCCTTCTTTTCCTTGATTATCATTGCCTGAATATAACATTTTGTATTTATTGCTCAGAAAGATCTCACTAGTTTTGGTCTTTTATGTTTCAGTCACCCCTGTTATGTCGATTTGGTACTTATCTAATTCCTCAGCTAGCTCCATTTCTTTGCCACTCATGTTTCTTATGTTGATAGTACCAATCTTTAACTGTGGTGATGTTGAGTTGGGGTGTGCTTTCAGATTTGTTCCAGTAGCTGACTTTTCGCTGTTTGCCCTGGTTCCTTGGCGAAAACAACGGGGGCCTTGTTTAACCGGGCGACGCCCCAGCCGGCATGAAATTTTGTCATGTTGTACCATCATTTTTTTTTATTTTGGTTTAACCAATAAGAATACAATTTGGTCGGCTAAATCCCAAATTGCCGGCCCATCCTTGTATTATATCAAGTGGCATATGAATGTAACTTAACAGAATGGGCAAGGAAAGATTAGCAAAACAAGTGTTTTCTGCCAGGTTGGCAGGAAAACGACCCAGAGGAAGACCAAGATATAGGTGGATAGATACGGTACAATGTGCCTTAGACGATAGAAATATAAGATCTGATAATGATAATGTTGGAGTCTTGACAAGTAACAGACTGATTTGGAGGAAAATTGTAGATAGGAAGTTAGTAATGATGTAATTTTTTTCATGTAGTACTATCATATCCTCTACACCCTTGAGGGTATATGTCAGGAATTTGATGATGATGATAAAAATTTTCCCTAGTATATCTTTAACATATATGTTAATCAGCAATAGTCCAAGTACAGAACCATGTAATGTACCACAGATCATCTCCACCCTCCTCATAAATTGTAATACCATAGATCACCTTCTGATATATCACTCACCAATTCATGCCACAAGTTCATTTTGCAATACTATTCTTCTTCGTATACTAACTTCATTGTGAATCATGTCAAAATGGCTTAGAAAAATCCAGAAGTTTTGTGGTATATGTATTCCCCTTATCTAACTGCATTTACATGCATAGATGTGGTTTTATCTGGGCTTATGGGAGATGGTAGAAATATTCAGTGGTGGCTAACCAAAATAGTAACTGACCTATGGAATTGTGCATGTGAGGTAAGATTAAGGAATGGTGTCTTCAAAGTTTGAGGAACAGACGAGAAGTGTTATGAGAGAAACAAGTTAGTAAAGATAACTTACATTATAGACACAAATGAGACCATTCCACATACTTGCTTCTCATAGCAAGTATGTGGAATGGTCTCATTAAATTGCGAGTCGATCCTTGTCAATGCGTTCAAGAAAAGATGTGATAGATTGTAAGTATAAGTGTCTAAATGGGTCCTTCTCCTCAATAAGTCCTTGAACTCCCTGGAGGAGAATTTATAATAATAAAAATACTGTGCAGGAGTGAAGTGTTAGTTCCTATTTAAAAAGACACCTGCATATATGTGACATCTCTTAATGTGAGTGTTGATACACTATGCAGATACACAATACGTCATAGTCTGACAAAGATGACTTGAAATCCCTATTCTGGTGTGCCCTTCCAACCACTGAAATATATCATTTTTTTTCCAGCCAGTCTGATCTTTTTGAATTGCAATTAAAGCCTCTTCTGCCATAACATTACCACCTACATGGACATATACAGGTACAAGACACAAATGGCATCACTCTCAGGATCACAAAAACACAAGTGCAAGCACTTCAACCCACCACCACCAACATAAGGCAGAAATCCATAGAGATCTTAGAAATACTACATATGCAAATATTTATCAAATTGTTGAATGGTATCGTTTTTTTCTGATAATATCATTATATATGCAGGGTGATTCTAACTTATTGTCGGGGTTTCCCTGACGTATAATTTTCAAACTGGAAAGTAAAAATAAAACTGCTTACAGAATATGAAAGTGTAACTCAAAAAGTTTTATTACCTATAGAATCAATAATGCAGAATTCTAAACAACTTCAACATGTGTACCTTTCGTGCCACGTAAGATATCCAAGCGATAATTAATTTTCCTCTAAGTGTTCTCCATCATTTGCGGTGTAACTATTTCTATCACAGCAACAATTCTGGTCTTCAGTTCATCGAGGAAGGTCACAGGAATCTGGTAAACAATGTCTTTCAAGTGTCCCCATAGGAAGAAATCAAGCAGCATAATATCAGGCGAGTGTGGAGGCCACAGAATCAGTCACGTCCAACCCAGCACCCAGGAAAATGCATCAAGAAACTCTTGGACAATATGAGTCCAATGTGGCAGAGATCCATCTTGTTGGAACACCACATTTGGCTAATGATCTACCAACTGGGGTAACAGATAGAGCTGCAGCATGTCCAGATAGTTCACCGCTGTAACTGTTTTTTCTACAGAGATAAAAGATCGCTAACTTCCAAACATGACAAAACACACCAAACATTCACCTATGGACTATCTCTTTCAAATACTCAAATGGTGTGAGGGTTTTCTGATTCCCATATTCTGCAGTTATGATGATTTACTCTCCCTCTAATCAAAATGCTACTTTATCATTAAATATCCATCTCCTAAGGTAATTTTCATCAGCTGCGACTTCTGACAAAATGTTTTGGGCAAATTGGAAATAGTTTCGAGCAATATCTTCCTGTAAAATGCTAGGTCTTCCAGTTACTGTTTAGTGCTGACCACTACCAGTCTTTTGAAATTGCTATAACCAACATCGGATGGCATTATCTGAAGGTGGATGCTTTCCATACTGAGTTTTATAATGACATTGTGTTGTGATAACAGACTTTGTTTTGAAAAACTAAAGTATGCACATTGCTTTCTCTTTAACAGTCGCCATTTTAAAGTACGATGTCATATTATCTCCCGGACATCGCTGCAGCAAGTATAGCATTGCCCCAAATAAAACTTTCTGAGTTACACTCTCATATTCTGCAAGCTTTGTTGTTTCCAGTTTGAAAATTACAGGCCACAGAAACTCTGACAATAATTTAGAATTACTATGTATATATCTATATTTATATTTTTCCTTCTGAAGAAGCATGCTATAAGGAATGCAAAGCTAAAAAACATGGCTTTCTTTTTAATTATGATTTTTTTTTCCAGAACATTTCCAAATGAAGGCACATCACAAAAGTTTAAGCAACTGTATTGATAGTTTTGTTGATAGTATGCCCATATACCACCTAATCATCACAAAGCATCAATTACTCTTATGTAACAATGTAAACAAAAACTCCTATGCCACTCTCCAATAGAGCAAGGAAAACACAGTCTTATTACCAAAACGCACAGTTCTTTCCCTTCCTCTCCAAGGAAGAATTCTTCAACAATGACCTTTAAATTCTTCAAGAAAAATATCAACAAATTCCTTCTCTCTTAACTCTTTTCTACACGTGGCACCGATGTGCTACTTCTCATGTGTGAGAGTGATAAATAATAATAATAAAAGATAACAGAATTAGTAAGGTTGCTGTGGAGAGAAGTCAGCTGAATAAATTTATATTGAACAAAAGAGATATCAACTAAAAGGCCATGCTTGAAGTACATAAAACAGATTTACAACAAATTTTCATTTATGAATCTGGAAAATGGGTTAGAAATAAAACAGACTACAACTGAAGACCACTAATTATACAAATTCTGAAGAAAATTGCAGGTATGAACATATAGCACCAATGCAGGATCACATAAAAGATATCACAAAAGAACTTGATATTAATATTCAAAAATGTGTAAGCAGAGCTGACCTCAATGTTATCAATTAGACTAATGAAAGCTAGTGAAACAAGTACTGGAAGCAAAAAATAACAAGAAAAAAGACCCAGAGACTAAGATATACATGGGTTGATGCAATCAGGAGTATTTTAGAAATGTAAGAATGCAAAATGTAAGAAATATGAGATCTGACAAATTAGGCCAAGAAAGTTATTGATTAGAAGCTGGCCATGAAATATTGTTTTAGATTGTCATAATATCTGGCCAATCCCCATGAGAGTATTCAGCAGGAAATGATAACAATAATCCACAAAGTTTTATAGTGGTAAATATAGTTCCAGTTTAATAATTTGTTTTTTGTAATCTGTTCATTCTTAATTAAACATGTTTAATAAAAAAAAAAATAAAAAATACAAGAAGAAATAACGTCCATTTTAAAATTCTGCCTAAAAATACACAATCTATCTGTTTTGATCTTAGTTACATAATCATTGAAAATATTTTTGTTTTTTCATTTCTTCTTTCTCTTGATTGAATGAAAAGTTTCATAGTTTGACAGGAGTTTCAACAGATCTGCTCAAAATTAGTGATTATAAACATAACAGAGATAAACATTTTCATTAAAGAATGAAATTTATCAAAAAAAAAAAAAAGAAAATGTTTTTTTCTCAATCAAAAGTGAGAAATTAGTTAGTATTTCATGTTATTTAATTGGTAATTAATTGTAGCTTACTGGATTTGGAAAAGATGTTCAGAACATTAATTAAAGCAATAATATTATTATGAACATCATTCCCAAATGCAACAAATAACATGGAACACTAACAAATATTAATATATACAGTAAACCCTTGATTTAACGAACTAATAAGGGCTAAGGGGTGTCCATTAAATTGTGAATTTTTTAAAATAAAAATATCTGTAACATTATACTGCAATTTTATCAATATAGCACTTTAACAACAAAAAAATTGTTTTAAACACACTTTTAGGTAAATTAATGTGAAATTAATGTTTGATGTTGAGATGCTTGGTTTAGGTAATCCTGCTTTGAAAAAACTATGAAGTTTTTTTTGAACTTTTGAATTCTGCTGTTTTTTTATAATTAACTCCCTAAAATTACGAAAATGTGTGTGATAAAACTGCTACAGAAAGTCACGGCACACAACAAAAGAACCAACTACAATGTGATTGGTATTATCACGTCCTAATCATTCGGCGAACATGTTTATGAGCGATGACTCATTTATGTTGGCTAAATTACTATAGTGTTTTTCCAACATATGATGGCCTATTTGCCAAAATTTGTTAAAAATAACAGGAAATTAATAACAAAAAATAACCTGTCTATAATTTAATTATAAGCAAATCTTGGTTAAAAGCATTTTAAAATTAACAGGCTGTTAATTTTCACGTGACATACGGACCGGAAATTTTGTCCATTAAACCAAAGTTCGTTAAATGGAGGGTTTACTGTGTATGTATGTATGTATATATATATATGTTTGTTTTTTTTTTAATAAATTTTTTTTGAAATAAATACCTGAAATTCACTTACACTGGAAACTGTTCATCCCACTTAGGACTACATGTATTTTTGTTGTAATCAGTCTTTACAGGAACACCTCCATCAACACTTAATTCCACATAAGGATTAGGTTTGAAGAGAATACCCGAAGAATTTAGTTTGGCAGACACAACTAAATGAAAACAACACACATGCAGTGAAATCATCTATATTATTAAATATTATAGTAGAAATAAACATAGGCATACATATAACAGTCAAATAAGTATGTATGCTGAAACTATAAGCACCTCTATAACAACTCGGGTATATCAACAGTGCTCTTTGAACAGAGAAATATGGGTCTGACTCTCCTTCAAGAATGAGACTCCATCATAAGAGATTTTTAATTGAGAGTGAGTCAGAGGGCCTCACAAAAGGACTTCACAGAAAACTGGATTTCTCCCCTCCTGTAAAATTTAAAAATTGGTCCAAGAACACATTAACTGAGACAAACTGCATTACATCATTAAAGTTATAAGTGACCATAACCCCCCCCCCCCTGCGAGATTTGCTCTATTAACACATTCATGAATGCTAGCAATGTCAAGTTTTCCCTAAATAGCCTCCTTTTTATGATTCTGCCACCGATGACATCTGTTCTCTCCCGTAACTTTAATCAGAACCCTCATATCTGTGATCTCCAGTGTTTGATCAAGTGTTTTATTTCCAACAACACTCTCAAAGCCATAAGTTAAAATTGATTTGAACACTGTCTAGTATACAATTAGTTTAGTGTTTTGACTAATTTCTCTCTTATTCAATATAAATTTATTTGATTGACTTCCTATCATATCATGGTTTGCTAATATTGCTGCTTATATCCATATTTAATTAGCCATCTTCACTAAAAATTGTGCCTAAAGAGTTGAAATGTTTTACTTGTTCTGTACGTTCTCCAATCAGAATGTAGTTGATATTTTCAATGGCCTATGCCTATTTTCATTGACTTTGTCTTTTTAGCAATCTTCATACCAAATTAATCACAGCAGTTATTCAGTTTACTCAGGGAATCTTGCAGACTTGTACTGGATTTATTTCAAAGTATTACAGAATCTGTATAGTGATGAGGTGATTAACATGTCCAATTTTGATATTAGATTTAATGCTGTAAATATCTCATGTAATAATTTTATTTATTGTGTTCATTTTTTACAGTATTATATGTACTGAGAAAATTTCATAAAAAGGTTGAAGTTTTATTAAATGATGAAGTAATACACTTATTAATACAATTGTATGCCTAGTATTATTGCATTCACCATGTGGTTGAGAAGTAGTTGTACAAAAAGGAGATTTAAAATGTATTTTAGTAGAAAATTGACTTACTGTATGTTGTAATCCTTAGGAATTTACATAGAAATAATGCTGGGTGTATATTATATATTTGTTTATAGTAGTATTCTACGTCCCAAACTGTAAATAGTTACGGGGAAGAAGACACTGAAACCGTGAGTAAAATGAGTGCTGCAAATGCATTTCATGATGAACATTCTAAGTTCCAATTTTCAAGACTAGGGAATTTTGACAACCTTATACAGGAAATGAAAAAACTTAAAGTCGATGTGATGGGAAGTAGTGAAACAAGATGGCCTAACACAGGAAAACTAGAAAAAGATGGCTTTACATTTGTATATTCCAGTGGAGAGAAGAATGAATATGGAGTGGATTTCATGATTAAGAAAGACATCTTTAAATGTCTTATGGGGCTGTGGTGCATAAATGAAAGAATAATACTTATTAAATTAGCCACAAAGCCTTTTAACATCATAATTATCCAGGTTTATGCCCCTACATTGACTCACAATGATGAAGAAATAGATTTTTTATAACAACTTATAAAAATCTATAGAATATGTAAAATCAAATGAGATACTCATAGTGATGGGTAACTTGAATGCAAAGGTTGGAGAAAGGGAAGAAAATCCAGTTGTTGGAAAATTTGGATTATGCAAAAAAAATGAAAGAGGTGAGAGATTGATACAATTCTGCATTCAAAACAACTTACACATAATGAATACTTTCTTTTAACAACCAAAGCACAGACTATATACTTGAACAAACCCAGATAACTCTATAAGAAACCAAATAGATTTCATAATGATAAATAATAGATGCAAAAATAATATAACCAACATAAAAACACACCCAGGTGCTGATATAGGTTCAGACCATAACCCTGTTGTGGCTACTTTAAAAATTAAACTAAAAAACATTTCTAAAAACAATCATACTGAAAGACTTGACAGCTCTGAACATACCTGACAACATAATGGTGTTTAACTCAGAAATTAGGGAAAAATTAGATCATGTAGGATATAAAACAGAAGACAATATACTTTGTAACACAGAGGAAATTGAAAGCAGGTGGTCAAATTTTAGAAGTGGAATATATAAGACAGCTAACGAGGTTATTCCAAAAATTAAATACAATAAGAAAAAACCCTGGATGACTGAATCAATACCAGAACTTATAAATAAAAGACGGAAAAAGAAAAGTACACAACAGTATAGAATACTCGGTAAAATTATAAAAAATGAATGCAGGAAGGCTAAAGACAAGTGGCTAAATGAAAAATGTAAAGAAATACAGGAATTGGACAAGAAACACAATAGTAAAGAAATGCATAAATCAATCAACGATCTGACAAATATAAAGAAAAATTTCACGCATAATCCTTGTATAAAAGATCAAAATGGAAAAATGCTACTAGAGACACAAGATATCATAAAAAGATGGAAAGAATATGGAAAGGAACTGTTTGACTCTGATAACACAGATGCACCAGATATACAAAATATGGATGGTGAACCAATTACATATGAAGAAATAGAATAAGCTCTAAGTCAAATGAAAACAGGCAAAACACCAGGCCGTAATCAGATCCCTATCGAATTGTTAAAGAAAGTAAATGAAAACACACTTAATGACCTAAAGGTTATTTTTAATAACGGATACAGGATACATCCCTGATGATCTAAGGAAATCCATCTTTGTCACTATTCCCAAAATTCCAAGTACTTCTGAATGTTCAGAATATAGACTAATAAGTTTAACAAACCATGTTACAAAATTACTATATATGAGAATAATCCTAGAAAGAATAAAAGGCACTTTGTCAGTAGAAATAGAAGACACTCAGTCAGGTTTTCAAAAAGACAAAGGTACATGAGAAGGAATTTTCAATTTGAAAACATTATGTGAATGAAGCCTTGATAACCAGAAAAACATATATCTTTGTTTTATTGATTACACAAAAGCATTTGATTCAATAGATCACAAGAAATTAATACATATCCTACAGAATAATGGATTAAAAGGAAAATATCTATGTATAATTACAAATATATACTGGAAACAAATGGCCTCAATAAGATATAAAAATACATGTTCTGACAACTTTGAAATCAAAAAAAGAGTAAGACAAGGATATGTCTTTAATAAATTTAGTTTAATCCTTTATCACAGTGAGAGCAAACAAAGTTTGCGCCTGAAAATATCTTCAGGACTGAATATAGTGTTGTACTATCTTACCTGGGTAAGTAGTACAACACCAGGCAACTCGTAGCAAAGGTGGAGCAAGCTACCAAAACTCCTATCCCAGTATCTCCCATAATGCAAAACACATCTCCTTGTGGATATGTATATTGTTATGCATTAACTGATTGGCCACTACCCAGACTAGTTTCGACCTTTACTGAAGTCTCTTCAGTGGGAGACAGGCCCAGAGTTGGAGATACCAGGCAGAAGCAGTAGCAAGGTCATCTTTACCTATAGGAGTTGCCACCTTTTTTTTTTATTAAATTACTCTGGATTTAGAGAAAGATGTTGAAAGTTTAAATTTAAGTAAGTACTATTTTTTAAATTTAAGTAAGTACTATTAAAGTACTAAATTTATTATAGTCTAACCTAGTGAAAAATAAGACTAAATTTATTATAGTCTAACCTAGTGAAAAATAAACTTTCAACATCTTTCTCTAAATCCAGAGTAATTTAATAAAAAAAAAAAAAAAAAAGGTGGCAAACCTTTTGCCAACTCATAACAGTATACATATCCACAAGGAGATGTGTTTTGCATTATGGGAGATACTGGGATAGGAGTGTTGGTAGCTTGCTTCACCTTTGCTACGAGTTGCCTGGTGCTGTACTTCTTACCCGGGTAAGATAGTACAACACTATATTCAGTCCTGAAGATATTTTCAGGTGCAAACTTTGTTTGCTCTCACTGGGATAAAGGATTAAACTAAATTTATTATAGTCTGACCTAGTGAAAAATAAACTTTCAAGGATATGTCTTATCATCCTTACCGTACAATATATATAGTGAGCAAGTTTTTAAAAATATTTCAGAACTGAAGGGTGTAAAAGTCAGGGATAGGAACTTCAACAACTTCAGGTATGCAGATGACACAGTCCTCATAGCTGAATCTGAAGATGATCTTCAAAACTTAGCCACAGAAATTTACATCAGAAGTTTAGACATGGGATTAATTATCAACCTAAAGAAAACAAAGTGCATGATTATATCAAAAGAACCAATAAATAACTAAACATAACTGTTAACAAAAAGAAAATTGAATAGGTTCAGCCTTTTACATTTTTCAATGATCTGACAAATATAAAGAAAAATTTCACCCATAATCCTTGTATAAAAGATCAAAATGGAAAAATGCTACTAGAGACACAAGATATAAAGAGATGGAAAGAATATGAAAAAGAACTGTTTGACTCTGATCACACAGAAAACTGTTCTAACATCCAGAGACATTAGCATAGACACAAGAAAAAGATTAATAAAGTGCTATATCTGGTCAAGCCTTCTCTACAACAGTGAAACTTGGACTCTAAAATAAAGAAGCAGAGAAGAAATTAGAAGCTTTTGAAATGTGGACCATCAGAAGAATATTGAAAATATCATGGACAGAAAAAATGAAAAACAAAGATATTTTAAAGAAAGCAAAAATGAAAAGAACATTAATGAAAATCACTAAAGAACGAAAACTTAAAATATTTTGGACATCTAATTAGACAAGAAAGCATTCAGAAATTAATATTAGAAGGGAAACTGGATGGAAAAAGAGGGGGAGGTAGACCCAGGAGAATGTGGTTTGAAGACATTAAGGACTGGACTAGCTTGAATTACCATAAATGTTCCAGAGCAGCAAAAGAAAGAAAAAAGTTCTGTGACATGGTTGCCAACCTCCTTCTAGAGGATGACTTGAAGAAGAAGTATTCTTATGCCATGCACTACTAGAACATGCAACACTGTACTAATGGCAGCCATGCTGTCTGTCACCAGAGTTTTGCTTTCAATCTCAGTAACAGGCATGCACATCAGTCACGAGTTTTTACAATAGCTGTTGCTGAATAATGAGAAGCCAGCAAGCTAATACGCAAGTAAGAGAATGAGAGCTGGAAAGTAAGAATAGACTACTGAGTAAGTTCTGTGATCTTGGAAAGTTTTTATATGCATCTTTATCTACTCTCCGATGAGGAACTGTTAAGTTAATAATGAATGACAGAACAATGTATCAAGCCTTTGTATATTAGTCAGAATGTCGAATGCTTAATGAAAATGTCTGAGCAATTATTCTTCATGACTATTTCAGCAAGAAAAGAAAAGATGTGTTAACTATAAAATAACACATATGCCACAGTAAATAACTTTTTTATTATGTAAATATTATGTCTTATGTGTCATAAGACATAATCAGTGCAACTAATGAACAATAGGAACTGCATTCAAAAAACAGAAATGCATATGCTTAAATTGAAATTCTTCTATGTATACAGTCGCATGGTTCATGGATTAAAGAGTACTGGGCTGAAATTAAAATAAAAATATAGCAGATAAATTATTGAATACAACTGAGGATCACAATTTCCCAAACTTCTGAATAGTGAGACAATCATTTCAATTAAGATTAGGTCTATGAAGTAAGACTTCAGCACTTTCTTTATATAACCATTCACATTTATATGTGGATCTATGTAGTAACTTGGCATTTTGCCACTGGATCCTGTGGTTAGCATTTTCGATTATGCAAGGCCAGATTTCTGAGGTTCGATAAGGTGGATGTGGTCTTGAAGTTCAGAGATAGGTTTATTTATAGATCTTCCTGTTTGTCCATAGAAATACAAGTTACACGAACATGGTAGTTAGTATACTCCAGGTAGCTCATTAGTGAGAGTTTGTGTTTTGGAGAAGGTAGCAAGTTGTGAATTTGGTTGATGGGTTTGTAGATAGCAATGAGTTGATACTTTCTCATAATTTTTGCCACACGTCAGAGATGGCTTCAATATATGGAATAGGAGTCCTGTGGGCTTCTTGTCTAGGTTGATTTGAAGGAGAGTGGTTAATTAGTTTTTGGGTTGTTATTGGATCATATCCATTTAGTACGGCTGTTTCTTTGATAATATCCAATTCTTGTTTTAGGGATTCTTCAGAAGAACAAATCTTGTGTGCTCTGGATGATAAAGATTTTATGATGCCATATTTTTGAGATGGATGGTGAGCTCATATATTATGAATATAATGACCTGAAAAAGTTCGTTTTCGGTAGACAGAAGTGGAAATGGATCTTGTTTGTACTGGATGAGTACATTAAGAAAGGATTACATTAATTAATACATTAATGATTCCTTTTCTAGTGTGAAATTGATATGAGAATGCAGAGTGTTGATTTTTTGTATAGAAACAAGTAGAGTTGTTTGTGTGTGACTCCAAACTGCAAAGATGTCATCAAAATAGTGCAGTTGGTTGTTGGTTTGGGGTCAAGAGCAAAAATTCTATCTTCTAGGTGTTCAAAAAAAAGTTGGTAAGTTAGGTGATAAAGATGAGCCCATTGCTGTTCCTTCCTGTTGTTTATATATTTTATCTTTCCATGTGAAGTAATCTGATGTGGCTACAAATTTGAATAATTTCACTAGTCCGCACGGTTAGCCTAGTAGCTGTGTGCTTCGCAACCATATGCCTGGGGAAGGAGTGTCCTAGGTTCGATTCCCGTCGGTGACGTGAGGAGCTGAAGGATCTTCCTCAGCCATAGTCAAGTTAGCCGGTCTTGAGCGTGGACAGTAGGGTTTTTCCCTCAGTTTTTCCTGGGGTTTTTCATCCTGCAAACCAGCCTTGAGAACTCAACGCTACAGGACATAGGATACACCAGGGCATAGGGCTGACCACCTTATCCTCTGAATGGTGTGAGGTCCAATGATTAACAAACCCTCGACAGCACAAGTAAAAGAGGGTATAAGATCATGATATAGAAAGAAGATGGGTTAACAATAGAATTGTTAAACCTAACCCAAGGAGTACATAGCAATACTTGAGGTAGAAAAAGCCATCAAAAACTTGAAATGTGAAAGGCAGATAGAGTAGATGATATTCAACTAGAAATGCTTAAATATGGAGGTATAAAAATTTTGCAGTGGCTACACTGCATAATTCAGAGGGCCTGGTCAGAAGGTCGAATTCCAGATGACTGAAGTAGTTATAAAAAAAAAAAGAAAAAAGAAAAAAAAAAGGGAATAAAGCTGAATGTGAGAATTACAGAGGAATTTAGCTATTAAGTGTTCCAAGAGTATGCTTGTCTAAGATTTAGACAAGCATACTTGAAATGAGGTTGAGAACGATTGTGGAAGACAAACTTAAAGAGCAACAAGCTGAGTTCAGGACAAATAGAGGTTGTCAAGATCAGATTTTCAAAACACTACAATTGTATTTGGTGAATGGAACATTATACAGAGCAATATATAGTCTATATGTAAGCTGTCAGTCAGCAGTTACAATTGAAGGAAATACAGGATAATAATTTGATGTAAAATCAGGGATAAGACAAGGAAGCACATTATCTTTACTCTTATTCATCATTTATATGGATCACATTATGAAGGAAAGTGGCATTAGACCTGACATTCGAATTGGAGATGTTCAACTTAGCTCTTTGCTTTATGCAGATGATGTACTTCTAAACACATATAATGAAAGTCTCCAGGATTTCCTAACTAAATTGAATAACAGCTGTAACAAATTTGTCGTGAAAATCAGCAATAAAAAGACCAAAACTATGAAAATAGGCAGGAGAATAGAAAACTTCAGCTGCATTCTGAATGGAGATCCTATAGAAAAAGTAAAATATTTCAGCAATTTAGGCATAGTTTTTAGTGAAGATGGAGGTATAAGAGAGAATTAGCCAAAACACCAACCTAGCAGTATACATTAGCAGTACACAGTGTTCAAACCAATTTTAAGTTATGAATCTGAGGATTGGATTAGAAATAAAGCACTTGATCAAAGACTAGAGACCTAGTCTCTGAAAAAAATTATGGGAATGAATCGATGGTGTCAATAGCAGAATCATATTAAAAATGAAGATATTAGAAAGGAACTTGATACTATTACTATTCAAGAATGTGTAAGCAGAGCTAATCTAAGATGGCCCACTTAAATATAATGAGTGATAAAAGTTTAGCAAAACAGGTGTTTGATGCCAAGATGGCAAGAAAGAGGCCCAGAGGAAAACCAAGGTCTAGGTGGATCGATTCAGTCAGAACTGCCTTAGAAGAACAAAATGTTAGGTATGACAATATTGGATTACTGACAAATAATACACAAATTTGTCTGCCTCACTTACCCTCTTCACCAGACCTGGCCCCATCTGACTATTTCCTATTCCCAAATTTAAAAAAATGCTTGACAGGAACAAAATTTACCACAGATGATGAAGTCATATCTGCAGCTGAAGACTGGTTTGTGCAACAAAGGAGACTTTTTTTCTCTGAGGATTGCAAATGATGCAGCAAGTGTTTGTGGGGAAATATGTAGAATGAACATGTGCAAGTTACGTGGGTCTACCTCAATTTCTTCATGGTGATTATCAGAACTTTTCAGCACTCCCTCGTAAAAAGAAAATGTATACTAGTAATACAGGGTTCTTATCGTATATTCCTTACCATACTAGAAATAATAGCATAGTAAGGAATGTGAAATCAGATTTTGAAAGAAAGTGAGCTGTCAGGCCAAAATAAATGAAAAAGTGACAGAAGCAGAAGAAATAGTTTGAGTTGCTAATTGATCACTTTGCAAAGGTGTATCATCCAGGTGGTGACTTGGCAGTTACTGATGTGAGAACTGAGGTACTCAACATATTGAAAAATATCAATGTGAAAACAGCACTGAAACCGGATTGTATGTCAGCACATATGCTACAAGAATATGCAAGAGAACTGTCAGTGCACCTGACAAAATTGATTAATGTACATCTCAGCTTTGGCAAAGTTCCAAGTGAGCAGAAAGATTATATTAAAACAAGTAAAATATTTTATCTATTTAGGCACAGTTTTTAATGAAGATGGCAAGTTAAATCTGGAAATAGATAACAGGATAAGAAAAGCTGGTATGGTGGGGAGCCAAATGAATAAATTTATATTGAATAAGAGAGAGAGAAATTAGCCAAAACCCCAAATTAGCAGTATACATGATGGTGTTCAAACCAGTTTTAAGTTATGGATCTGAGAGTTGGATTAGAAATAAAGCACTACAGATATGAGAATTCTGAGAAAAATTAGAGGCCCTGAACAGATGGCACCAATGACAAAATCATATTAAAAATGAAGACATCGGGAAAGAACTTAATATTGTTTGGCTAATATATGGCTGGTAGGGTTATTACTTAAAGACTAGCAAAACAGGTATTTGATGGCAAGATGGCATAAAAAATGACCTAGAGTGCTGACTAATCTGGGAAAAAATTATGGGTAGGAAATTAATAATAATGTAAACTTAATCACGTAATGCAGTCATAGTAGCCTGAACACCCCTTGAGGATACATATCAGGAAATTGATGATGATGATATTCAGTCTGTAGATCTACTATCATGCCTACTCTGAATTGAGTGTAAGAGAAGATTGCAGACCATCTTTGTTCTTACTGATCTATATAGAACACAATTCTAAAGAAAACGTCATGAAAATTCTTATCTAAATAAGTTATTTAATTGGGCTCTTTATTTTATGCAGATGATGTTATACTCCTAAATCAATCCAGTACAAATATTCAGGATTCTCTAACTAAATTGAATGACTTCTGTAACAAATGTGGTATGATCATCAGCAATAAAAAGACAAACTGTGAAAATAGGAAAGAACGATGAAAATACCAATTGCATTCTCAATAGGAAACATAAAATTTCATCTAGTATAATATTTCAACTATTTAGGCAAGCTAAGATAACAATTTTAATATAGGAGTAGACAACAGAATAAATAAAGCTTGTATCCCACCTTGGTATTCAAGACAGTATTCATACGATTTTAACTTATGGATCTAGGAGTTGGACTAAATATAAAACATTGCTTAAAATCCTAGAGACCAAAGATATGAGAAAAATAAAGTGAACAGATGGCATTAATGGTAGCAATTTATAAAAAATGAAAATATTAGAAATAAATGTGACATTGATAGTATTCAAGAATGCGCTGTGTTCAAAATTGTAGCTAAATAGAATTCAGCTGATTTATGCCTAAATGAGCATATGATGGAAGTTACCTATGTTTTGGATGTACTGGATCACCTGATAGCACAGAAAATTTTCTCATAACCTGGAAAGTGGCTAAACACATGGGATTTTCAATTAAGAAGAGTTATATTTGGAATTACAAAGCTGGTGATTACAAGAAACTAAGGAAGCAGCTTGAAACAGTGTCATGGCATTAAAAAACAGCAATGGAAAGACATCTGTAGTATGTGGCAAATAGTTGAGTAAAGTAGTATTAAATTACATGATCAAGACTAGGAAGATAATCAGTCTGGTGTTAAATCAATATATGACATATCATAATTAAACAGGATCTGCAAGAATGAGAATGAAAATTCTTAAAAATATCAGAGGAGTGAATGAAAAGCAAAAATATTAGATACAACGGCTGAATTACTTTAAAAATGAAGATATTAGAAAGGAACCAGACATGGTTTATATTAAGAATGTATATGAGCAAACCTAAATTGATTTGGTCAATGAAACAGTTTTGAGGTTGAGGGGGGGGGGGTTAGCAAAGTGGGTGTTTGAAAGAATAATCAGAGTGAAAAGATCTCAGTCTACAGATCTTCTTGTGCTATTAGGAGTGCAATATTGTATCATTATTATTATTTTTTTTTGCTTACATTTTCAATAATTCTAAGAACAGTTTCAGTGGACAATTGTAGCTGTTTAAGCTTGATGAAATTAAGCTACAATATTTTAAAGATAAAACATGAAATATAACTGACTGAAAAATTTTTACGAGAATTCATGCAATGCTTATTTTGCCAATTAATACCCCATTTGATCAATTACTAAGTAGTTATTATGGGCATTGTACAAAAAAACATGCAAATGTTTTTTATGATCCACAGTGAGGGTAGTAAAAGGCTATAGTTAGCATTTAAATAGACCATGAAATGCATCACGAATATAACATCCTATGCAGAAACGAATGAGTCCTTTAATTAACACGTGATATTCTGATTTTGTAAATAAAAACAGAAAAGTTGATGCATTATTCTACCTGTTACATTCAGCTCAAACAACGAGCTACTAGGTGGTACTTCGCTCATCCTCCTTACAATTCAGAGTTTCTGACCTAAAAGAAACAAGAGACAAATCAAAATCCTCCTTGACAGTACATAAAAAAAAATTAATCTCAGTTATTTTCTACACAAATACATGAACAGATAGTAAACTTATAAGAGCACATCATTTTTAAAGCACATTACTCTTTACTATTCTCCTGTCTTATTTTAGGCTATTGAGAGTAAAAACAAAAACAGGAGCATTGTGACCACTAATAAATTCTTTTGAAACAATCCTGGAGTGGACAATCTGCTTGAGCAAAAGAACAGGATAGACAACTTTTGTTTGGGGGGACTTCGGGAGAGGGAGGGAGGTCAAAAATTGTAACAGGAGCAAAAAGAGCTAAAGCCATAGAACAGATGGTTTAAAATGGGAGAGGAATGGACAGTTTTAGATAAATGGAAGGGAAAATAGAAAGCAGAAAAAAAATACAATAAGAATTCAAAGTCACCAGTAAAAACATTAAATTGAGGTATGTCTGGGGTAGGGAAATAGGAAACTAAAGGATTTACAAGAACCTTTGCTTTGTATACAGATTAAGGATCATAAATTGACCACTTTAACTCAGTGAATAAAAGGTCCAGCTCATTCAACATTTAATGTCAAGAGAGCTAGTGGTGAAGCTTTGTCTTTCACAGATGACAAAAGATTAGAAATTTTACTGACTGGAAAATGTGCAGATATGCTATCAAAAATATCCAGACACCCCTGCATAATAGTGGATATGGCTATATTACACCACAAGTATGGCTCACAGGTATAAAAGGAAGCACATAAGCATGCAATCTTCATAGACATTAGCAGATAGTAAAATGGGATGTACTGTTACACTTTTGTGACTTCTGATGTGGTACCATCATAAGATGCCACTTTTGTAACAACTCAGTTGGGCAAATTTCTGCCCTGCTGCACAGCAGACCTAATCAACTGTACATGATGTTTACTGCGAAGTGGAAATGCCTAGCAGCAACAACAGGACAATTACAACCTGGTAGGCCAAATAACATCACAGACAAGGATCGCACTACTGGGTAATAGAGTGCATGGTACAAAAAAAAAAAAAACCTATTCTCGGTTACACCGCTCGCTACTGAGTTCTGAAATATCTCTGCAAACAATATAAATACCACAACTGTTCATCGAGAACTGAAGAACATAGGTTTCCATAGTTGTGCAGCTACACAAAACCTTAATATCAGCAAGGGTAATACCAAGAGTTGGATGGAGTGGTGTAAAGCTCACTGCTATTGGATTCTGAGGCAATAAAAATATCATCTGGAATGATGAATCCTTCTGGATTCATCATTCCAGATAACATTTCCAGACTGCTAGATGGTGAATCCAGAAGGATTTGCCATCTGGCAGTCTGCTGGACAAGTCAAGGTTTGTTGGATGCCAGGAGAATACTCCTTGCACAGATATGTTGTGCCAATTGTGAAGTTTGGTGTAGGAGAAGGCATAATTAGCTTGCCTCCACAGTGCAATTGGAAGAACAGCAACACATTGCACCCTTCAATTGGAAAAGAGCTGGATTTGATTCTCGTTGTGATGAGGGGAATCCTTATATGGGCTTTTTCAATTGAAGGTGAGTTAGCCGATCTCACATGAAAGCAGCAGGGTTTTTCATCCCATGTACAGACAAATCGGCCTTCAGGACACAAGCAATTTACAGACAAAAAATATGATGGTAATGATGGGCAGTAAATAGCGTTGATGGTAGTAGGGTCGTATTAGAATTAAGTAGTAGTAGTAGTGGAGAGGATGAGATATATTTAGCAAAGTAGAGTAGAGTGCCCTCCTGCAATAAGTCCTTGGACTCCCTGGAGGTGTTGTGCAATAATAATAATAAGAGTCTGGGATTTTTCATGGCTCAGGCATCCCCCCCCTTCCAGTTCCAGTGATGGAGGAATCTTAACACTGCAGTGTATAATAATATTCTAGACAATTCTGCACTTCCAATTTTGTGGCAACAGTTTAGTGAATACATATTAACTGACAATGCCCCTGTATAAATACAGAGGCATAGTTTGACTAAAGTTAGGAATAGTTTGATGAGATGGGTATAAGAACTTGAGTGGCCTGCACAGAGCCCTGATCCCAACCCCATCAAACACCTGTGGGATGAATTGGAATACTGATGCAAGCCAGTCCAAACTGACTGACCTTAGTGACAGACCTCATTAAAACTCTTCAGGAAGAATGGAAAGAAAGTATTGCAGCAGCATTCCAAAATCTAGTGGAAAGCCTCCCCAGAAGACTGAAGGCGCTTATGGCAACAAATATCAACAATAATTATTTATCTGATATGATCCTTCCAGCTTGCAGTACTTGCTATTGCTGGTACAATAGTAAATACCAGTGCTGATTAGATATGGCTTGCTATTATCCCACTACTGTATATTTACTGTGTATTCTGTCTCTTTGAAATGCTTGTTTGTCCCATGCTGATGATGTACTGTTAATTTCATCATGAAATATTAGCTGTTAGTTTCAATAGGTTTATTACAGTATTTTAATGGATGTGTTTGAATGTCGGTGGCAAAGAGAGAACTGTGCTTGTCGAGATCACTGTGAAAAGATAAGTTTAAATTTTAAACTGTGTGTGGTAATAGTGATAAATTGTTATTTAAATACTGTTGTATAATAGCTGTGATCAGTAGTGTTCGGTGTAAAGTTCTGTATTTATTAAATTTCTTTGTGTTTCTTGTGTACAGGTTTGTTTGTGTGTAAAACGACAGTAAGATGTAGATCAACGTGAAGGGTGAATGTAAGTGGCATATATGTTTCGAAAACGGTGAGGTGCTGTGAATGCTATATATATGTTTAGGGAGAGATTGAAGATATTTACGTGAAGAGAATTAATAGGAGAGATGAGAGAGTATGGGTGTGCAAGAAGTGTAGCATACTTATGGATTATGAGATACTGAATGTGAGGAGTAGCAAGTAAAAGATCATAGGTGTAGCTACAGAAGTAAGCAAAGTTGGTGGTACAGTTAAGTGCTTGAACAGTAAAGGTAAGCCAGCAGACAAAAGTGGTAGTGAGTTAGCAATGTTGAGTGGCAACAAGTTGGCAGCAGTGAGTAGTAAGAGAGTGGGCATAGTTGGCAGTGAGTATGAGGCGGTGGCCAGTAAGACAGTGGCATACATGGTACAGAAAATGCAATTGGTGTAAATGGCAGTGAGAAAGTAATTGAAGAGATGGAAGGCAGAGTCAGCAAAGATGAGGCTATAGACTAAGTGTATGGGGAATGAACTGAGGAGAGTTATGGATCAGTATGGAAATGTGATAAAGAATGGCATGACAGATTTGAAAGAAATATCGAATCCTTAACATCTTCTTAGCCAATGGCTACAACCTCTAAAAAATCCAGAAAATATTAAAACCAGTTAACCACAATCTCCCCCCTTCTTAACAGAGATTACACTAAATCTATCACAATTCCGTATATCCAGGGCACGTCTGAAAAGCTCACAAAAATCCTAAAAAAACATAACTTGACTACTTGTTACAAAGCACATAAGAAAATTGGCATCCCTTATCTGCTCCACCAAAGACCAGCCACTTCCCTCTAGACCTACTTGGAGTATACCAGGTCCCTTGCAGCTGTAAACTGTCCTACTATGGCCAAAAGGCAGGACAGCTAATATCATGATTTCTGAACACAAAGACTACATCCGGTTTCATCAATACAGCCACTCTGGGCTTGCCGACCATGCTCTGGATACCTGCCACAGAATACGCTGGAAGAAAGCTACATTATTACACCACAGCAAATTTAAATATGAAAGATTGTTCTTGGAATGAGCCTCAGCTCTAAAAAACTTCCCAAATCTCAACAAATTTGGGTGCATGAGACTGTCCCAATTTTGGGAACTCAACAGCCAAGACAACCCAATTTAGCCCACTAAGGGCTAAATTGGGTTGTCTTGAGAATTTAAGGGGCACCTTTAGGACTCTAGGACAACACCAGTTGCCTTCTTCAGCCTCATTTGCTCGTTGTAGTGCCTACATGCACAAATCATAGTTTTTATGTTCCCAGAAGATGGCAATGTAACACTGCCAAAATATAGGAAGGTATTGATTAAAGTTTTTTAATTAATATTTTAGTATACGTTGTCATTTCCTGTAAAATTTAAGTCATGTATAACCAACATATAAGTTTATCTACAAGAATCAAATCATATGAGAGCAGCAATGTATGAGGATTTGAAGATTAGAGGTGTGGTGAGTGAAAAGGTGCAGAAAGTTTGTTTTCCAAGGGATAAAATGAGCATACTCCTCTTATCTAATGACTCAATCATTGGATAAGAAGAGTATATGAGCAAGAGAGTTGGTAGTGGTAGTTGGCACAAATGATTTCATTGGTAACAAGAATAATTTAAGGATGGATGGATGGATGTCAGAAGCCTGTTCATGAGAGTGAAAGCGTGGTAGGTAGAGTAGTCAGGGTGTTGCCCAAGTATGGTAATGATGAGTTGAGAAGGCAAGTAAAGATTATGAATGGTATACCAGCAGAGTTGCATGAGAAGAAAAGGGTTCATTTTGAGAATGTGTGGAATGAATTTGAGGGATGAATAGAGCTGTATAAAAGAGATAAGCTACATACGAGGGTGGTCTGAAAAGTTCTCGGCCTTGACCATAGATGGCAACACTATCGGCACAATTTTTTTTTTCTAAGTTGGTACATCTGTCATAAACATCCATGTGAAATTGCAAGTCATTCTATCAAGTAGTTTGTTTTATACAGTTGTCTGTATCCCTTGAAATTGAGTATTGTGTGGTTATGCATGAAATTGCTGAGACTATAGGCATTTCAAAAGAACGTGTAGGATATATTGCATGAAGAATTCAAATGAAAAAGTTTTGCACAAGATGGGTGTGCTGCACTTGCTCACAGCAGATCAAAAATGTACTCGCATGAAAATCTCTGAACAGTGCTTGGAGCGTTTTAACAAGAATAAAACTGATTTTGTGTGTCGAATTATTACTATTAATGTATGGGTGACATTTGGGGGGGGGGGGAATATAATATCAGCAATGACAGAGAAATGGATGGGGGGGTAGTAGTGTGAAGGAATCATCTGAGAAGTGGGATCAGTAGGATTTGTTATAGAAACAGAAATGCACTAGTGTGTATGTTTACAAATGCTACAAGTATCCAAAACAAGGGGAATTAAATTTTTTGTAGTGTTAATACACTTTTTTCAGCCAAAAATTGTTGGAATAATTGAGACATGGTTGAACGAGGATGATATTCAACAGGAATAGAGATGGAGGGATATGTAGTCTTTTGTGAAGACAGACAAGGAGTTCTGTCCATCTGGGGTGGATGTGCAAGAAGCAAATAATGACAGTGGTTTTGAAGCAGTATGGTGTGAAGTAGAGGTGGACAAGATGAAATGTTTAGTAGGATGTTGCTATAGGCCTAGTAGTGTGAAAAGCAGTGAGAAAGAAATGTTTAGGCAAATTTGTCTGGCTAATAAGAAAAGGGTGATCATCATGGGCAATTTCAATGAAATGACCATCCATTAAAATATTCCATCCTTGTGATTGTAACATAATGCAGAACTTGAGAGCAATCCTATTGCTCTCAAGTTCTGGTTCAAGAGGTGATGATGGGGGGGGGGGGGGGGGGGGGACCAATGATGGTGAGTGAGCAGGAGGCATGTGAATACATTTACTGAGTAAACTAGATGTCAATAAGGTCATGGGACTTGATGGTGTAGCACGCCTTCTCATGAAGGAATGTTCCTCGGAGTTAACAGCTTCAACTTACCCTTTTAACGTGTCTTGGATCGGCCCAAGTTCTAATGGAGTGGAAAGAGGGCAAAATTGTTCCACTTTATAAAGGGAGAGATAAGACTATGGCTTCAAATTATAGGCCAAATTGCTTGTCTGCAGTTGTGATCAAGATGTTGCAGAAGTTAGTGAGGACAAAGATTCAGAACTGGATCGACAGCAGCAGAATTCTCTTTAAAGGACAGTATGGGTTTGCTAAAGGAAGATCGCGTTTTAGCAATCTGCTTACTCATTATATCTAGGTAATGAATACATTTGGAAAAGGGGGATGTATATACAGGAGTATGTTTAAATTTTGCAAAGGATTTCAATAAATTACCACATGACAAGCTAGTAGTTAAACTGGAACAGATGGGGTTGGGCAGTAGATTAGTGCACTGGATTGGAGATTGGATGTCTGATAGGTATCAGCAGGTTGTGTGTGTGTGTGGGGGGGGGGGGGTTGATATCCCAGAAGAGGAAAGTCACTAGTAGTGTGCCCCAGGAATCTGTTTTGGAGCCATTACTGTTTAATTTATATGTAAATGACATTGGAAGGGACTTAAATGATGACATACAGTTGTTCAGAGATGATGCAAAGTTGGAGAGAGTTATGAGAAGTAGAGCAGATGTTGTAGCCTTGCAAGAGGACTTGAATAGACTGTGTGAATGGGTGAGTATGGGAATGTCAGTTTAATATAGCAAGATGTAAGGTTTTAAAAATCTGGAGAAGAAAGATGGGATGCAGAGTATAGGATTGGTGGGGATATCTTAGAGGAGGTGGTGAAGGAGATGAAAGATCTAGGGATGATGTTGTATAGGGACCTGAATCTGTGGATATTTTGCTAAAATTGCGAGGGCAACACAGCAGATTATGGGAATAATGCAGAAAACACTGACACGAAGAAGTCAGTGACACGTAGAAGATGTTATGATTCCACTGCACAGGGCTTTGATCAGGCCCATATGGATTACTGTGCATAGAGTTGGTCACCTAATTTTCAAAAGGATGATGAGTTGTTGGAGAGGGTGCAGAGATAATGGACTAAGTCCATTGTAGAGCCTAGTAGATAGAAAGAAGAGAGAAGGACATGATTGAGATATATAAGTTGGTAAGAGTAATTACCAGATTAATGTAGATGAGATTTTTCATAGAATGTCTAGAGGCAGGGGAAGAACAAGGGGGTGATCACTGGAAGATGTATAAGGAGAGTGTGAACAAGGAGGGGAGATTTTTGCAAGGAGAGTGGTGGGTGATTGGAATGCATTGCCTGAAAGTGTAGTGAGTGCAGAGAGTGAATGCATTTACCTCGTAAGTCAAGATATGATGAGTTGTGTACATGAGAGTGGGACCTTCCACGATGAGTCTCTTGACTCCATGGAGGTCTGATAATTATTTTCAACCCAATAGTTTTAACCTATGAACATGCGAATGTATGCACAGAGGGATTAAAATTTAACACACACACACGCTCACTTGTATTCTACTGTTTCTTTATTCAAATTCCTTATTGCTGTTCACTCTTTGCACCGATGATGTCTTACGAAACGTAAGATGAAATATCTACATAATAAATTTAAATTTTACTGTTGTGTGATTCCATAGATTTACGAATACTCCACTGGTCTAATGATACAAGAAAATCTCATTCCTTCACGGGGAGTCAACAGCACAGAAGAGCAACTTAGCAGGAAAGCTTTAACTGAAACAGAGTAAGCTGCATGCTAGAATCTCTTTTTTAAAGAAGTGCAGATGCACTAAACTAATACCAACTTTTGTTAAGTTAAAGGAAATTTTTTATAAAAGGTAGCTGCTTTCTGGTGATTAATCAGTTACAAGTTTCAAAAAAGTAAATGATGATAAATACCATAAAAAAAGAATGGGAAGCTGATCTGCCAAATACGTTAAATCATGACTACATATGGCTATTAACATATCAAAAAAAGCAGGCACTAAAGCCTTTGAAAAAAAGTATTAGAAATGTCGATGAGAAATACTCAACCTTACTAAAACAATAGTAAAAAAATACAACCCAACTACCTATGGACAAATGGGTTGTTAACTTATCCAACATCCTCTAACTGAAGATGAATTGAACTTACTAGCACAGGGCCACAAGTTCTTGATTTTGCCCAAACGAATTATTTAGATTTCATGCACATAAAAAGAACATCAGTCAACTATCTAGAAATGAAGCTAATAGGCTACATTTTGAAGTAGCCAAGGTGATCTATGATGCACAACAACCAGAAATAAATATTCTGCCATCAGAATTAAATGCCCTGAAGTCCTTAAAATGCAATAATAACATAGTTATCACCAAATGTGACAAGGAAAATACCACTGTAGTCTTTGATTCCAAATTGTATCACTGACAAATGAAATTACTTCTTTGCAATCGGAATACATACTTCCAGCTTAATACAGATCCAACCAAAAGTCAATTCAATAAACTCAGCAAGTTACTGGATGAGACAACACAGATCAAGAAACCATCAAATGACTCAAAACATACCATGCAAGACTCCCTAGAATATATGGCTCACCAAAATTACATAAAACTGAACTGTCCACTTAGACCTATTGTGGATTCTATAGACAGTCCCACCTATAAATTCTCAAGATTTCTGTCTAACCTTCTCCTCTCCCTCACTGGGAAAGTAGTTTCTTTGATTAAAAAAAAAAAAAATTCCACAGAATTTCTTGCAAGAATAAAAGACATAAAAACTGCACATACAGACTTGTTGGTAAGCTTTGACATTGTCTCTCTGTTCACAAATATCCCTCACAAGAGACAACAGAATTTCTAGGCAAAAAATTACCATGGGACACAGACTTATTCAAATGTACAATTATATCTGGTTACTTCATGTGGAAAGAAAAAATATATAAACAAGAAAGAACTGCAATGGACTCACCCCATCACCTAACCTAAACAACTTTTATCTTGAACACCTCGATGAAAGAATCTTCTGTCTCGACTCAAAACCGTTTGGCTGTGGTACATTGATGACATCTTTGCAGTTTTGACTCACACAGAACCAGAGCTCCACTCATTTCTACAAAAAATCAATACCCTACATTCTTGTATTAAGTTCCCACTAGAAAAACAATCATCAAAAGGTATTTCCCTTATAAATGTATACATCCAAATAAGCAAGATGAATCCATTTCCACTTCTATTTACCGAAAACCACTTTTTACAGGTTATTATATCCACTACATCAGTCCACAATCCATTTCAAAACTATGACCTCATAAAATCCCTAGTATCAAGAGCATACAAGATTTGTTCTTCTGAAGAATCTCTAAAACCAGAACTATCAAACAAACAAACTTACTAAATGGCTATAATCCAAGAATAACTCAAAAAATAATAACTCTTCTATACAGCAACCCAGACAAGAAGATCATAGAATTACTATCTTCTTCTTTCTCAACCATGAGATAATAGGTTGAGTTCCCCTCTGAACCAATCTTTACCATCTGGCTCTATCTCTAACCATTTCTGTTGTCATCATTCTGAAGTTTGATAATTGTGACCTTTCCTTCAAAGACTGTACCCAAGTTCTTTTTGGTCTGACTCTTGCTTGTCTTCCTCCAATGATTCCATTCAAGACTATATATCCCACTATGGCATGAATGTTTGTGATTGTCTGTGAAAATAGTGGTGGTCAGCAGTAGATGGCGCTGGTGTAGATGATGAAGGTAGTTGTAGTTAGTGGAGTGGTGGAGACGGAGAGTTGTAGAGCAGGTGCCCTCACTCAGTGAGTTCTTGGTATGTAAGAATAATAATATGGTAATCTCTGAAAGGACATTCTCTGGAAGTGTCCAAACCTTCTTAATTGCCATTTAAGAATTACCGCTATAATAGTTCTATACCATATATTAAAGGCATCTCTGAAAGGATAGCAAAAATTATGAAAGAATATGAACTCAATGCTACCTATAAACCCATCAACCAAATTCATAACCTGCTACCTTTAAAATGCAAACTCTCACCACTAATGCTACCTGGCATATACAAAGTACCATGTTTGTGCAACTTGTCTTACTACGGACAAACAGAACGATCTGCCAATAAACGTATCTCTGAACATCATGACCACATCGGTCTTATCAAACCTCACAAATATGGCCTGGCACAACATGGGATTGAAAAGACTAGCTAAAAAATCCAATAGGAAAACACCAAGCTGCTACATAGATCCATATATAAACATTAGCATTTAAACAAAGAAAATCCTGCAGCACTATTTATCGACCTAATTTCAATCATAATAATTGCCTTACTATTCAAAAAGTGTGGGAAATTGTTATCGTCAGCTGTGTTAAATAAATTTGTAATCGCTTATATTTTTATTTTTTAATTCAGATATTTTAATTTATTTTCAGCCCAACAGTTTTAACCTATGAATACGTGACTGTATGCATAGAGGAACTCCAATTTAAACATGCATTCTACTGTTTCTTTACACAGTAAAACAAAAATCTGAATAATAAATTTAATCTTTACTATGGTACACGTGTGATTCTATAGTTACTGTCAACTATATAACACAAAGATGCTAAGAAATTCACAAAATAAAGAATTTAAATGCCAAATTACATGTTTTTAAAATGTAATAACAGAAATACATGACTTATCTTATTTCAATATGTTAAATTGGATATATTTCCAAAATATTTTGTACATAGATGAATAAATTAAGTGAGTGTTCTTAATATCCATTCCATAGCACCATTTTATAATAATAATAAACTAACTGAATTAATTAAAATAAAATTTACAGACCTCTGTTATTTTCTGCAGTAGTCAAGATGGCAAAAATAATACTCCCATTGTGCAGATTATAAACGTTATGATCTATAAACAAAAATATAATTTAGTGAATATTTAGTTAATGCAATTTTTCTATGCTATTACATATTAGATATAAGGTTATAATTCTTATATTTATGCAGCACTTGTTATTATCTATCCAGACATATGTTGGATATAGAGAATGGGAAATAAAGTGTGGCAGAAAAGGGGGAAGACATATAGTGTTATCTGTTATACAGAGTTTGTGGCAGTTGACAAAATACAGTGTGACTAATGTAGCATAAATAATAGTTTGCAACAAGAGCTCATATCATTAGAAGACATGGCCATTTTAATATCATATTGTCATGCTGGTAATTAGTGTAACTCTTTGTGTTTTCCATTGTGTGTGTGTGTGTGTGTGTGTGTGTGTGTGTGTGTGTGTGTGTGTGTGTGTGTGTGTGTTGTTTTATTTGAACATCACATTATAGAAAAGTATTTGAAAGATGTGTGACTAATGTGCCTTGCTAAGAACAAATAGTTTCATTATTTTTCTGTAGTTAAGTGTAGTTTTGTTAGCTGGCTGTTAACATACCCAAAATATATACTAACAGCAATTGTAGTAAGCTGTTATAAATTTAGCTGGACATTATTATAAATTAAATCGCAAAGTTAATTTTTTTTTTCTTAGTTAACAGAAAAATGACATAAATTTGTCATTTTTTTTAAACTAAGATATAGAAAATAGTAATAGCACTACTGCAACTACTTTAACCAATGCAGTCACATTTCCAACATTTTTGGAAAGCAATCATGCAGTCTTGACCTGGGAAACTGCCAGAGAGGAAGGTTCCATGGGTCGTAACCTTCTAAGAGTAACTATAAACAGGACTATAGATAATCCAGGATCCTAAATCAAAAATAACAATTGTATGCTAAAAATAGGATATCATTGTTACTGAAAGAAAACTATCTATAAGAAAGAATGTTTATTCATGTTATCATAAATAGAATTTAGCTTGATGTAGTTTCTAAATATATATATTTTTTTTCCACTAGAGATCATACCTGTGATCTAATCATTGTTTCTCTAGCTTACTGTATGTAACGTAACTCAGCTTGTCCTGTATATTTGTATATGCTCCAGATGATGATCTTAATATGACGATCGAAACGTCAGGAAATTAAAAGTTTTTTATAACACGGTTGTAAAGTCCATAATTTCTAAACTGAATGCTGATCACCACGCAACACTAAAAGAAAGGAATATATGTGTAATTACAATGCAGGTATTTATGACAAATTGGAAGTCAGCTTAGAGCAGTACTGTGGCATAACAATCTGGAGGGGGGATGGCCAAAGGATGTTTGAAGAAAGCAGTATCAGACTGCACACCCACAGTCAGGAAGTTAAATCAGGTCAGAGTTAGATGGACAAGTAGCTTCATTAAGCAGGAGGTGCAGGAAAAAAAAAAGTTGAGGGCATATAAAGAAAAAGGTGATCAGCAAACCCAGCACAGTAGGGAAGGCCAAACTAATTATCAGAGTAGAGGCCAAAAGACACCCTATAGGTATCTTTTGGTATATGCACTCTCTCACAATGCATTGCTACCACTCCATGAAGGAGAGAGAGAAAAAAGAAATCTTCCCTGTAGCAATTTTAAGCCAGGGACTAATTTAACAATGAATGCTAGTCTGGCTATGTATCCATTCAACTAAGTTGACATTAAAAAAAAAAATACTCTCAGTACTACTAACACTTTCAGGTGGTCATCCTCAATGCAATAACAGGGCTTTGGTTTATTTTAGTGATCACAAATGAATTACTGCTTGCAAGACAACTGAGATGTTAAAAAATTGTTCATCAAATAATCTTAATGAAACTGATTGCTTTAAGAATGAAAATTGCTGCCTTATAAGATGTGTGTGTGAACACATGCAGGCATTCACTCGCTCACTCACTCACACTCACACAGGCTTGTTGAGTTGCTATTGATATTTTCTTAACTGTCACTTTTTCAGAATAGGAAGATTTCACGATAGGAGTGGTAATGGCTAGCTTCATCTTTGCATCCTGACATATTTGTTCTGTTCTTATCTTTTGTATTTCTTTTGCATCTTTCCACCTCTGGCATGCACAGGAGTAGACAGATAATCTCCTTGAGTTGACACATTTAGTTTTCTTTGCAGAGCAAGAGTTATTATCCAGCTCTTTACTACAGGATAGGGCACAGGTGGTAGAACCATGACAAACAGTTTAGCCATGTCTGTATTTCTGAGATTTAAAGCACCTCTGTGGATCAGATGCATCAAGTAATGCATCTGATATACAGCCTAACAGGTAAACTCGGATACCATGCTCTTACAGATGGTGGAAATTTAGGTGTATCAAAAGTAAGGATGATATTCCTAGTTAGAATGAAATAACATCTCTATGCATCAGGATGAATCTCATACTACTCCTTGATCTTTAAGCTCTAAACATGCTTTCCTTATCTGGAACATCAAGATGATCTCATTCTGATATCACTCTCCTTAATGTAATAATTTATGAGGTGTCCCTGTAATTGGTATTTCGCCCACCGATGTTGCACTGAGTAATTTTTTGTTGATATGATATCCTTCATATACAGTCTGCTGCATATCAAGGAATATACAACAGACTGTAGACAGCAGACAACCCCCAGACATGATATAGTTTGCTGATATCCTTATGAACACAAGGATATCAACAGACTAGTTTTTTTTTTTTTTTTTTTAACTGTTCTGGGAGTTCTGCCAGCCCTAAATCCTTTTGAATAAAGAAGGGTGTCATTTTTCTTATTGACTTTTAACCTGTTGCATGAATGATGAGAAGAACTGATACATTTATACTGTTATCACATCTGTTTTTTTACTTCTGTAATCAAGTAATGCATCTGGTATCACTACTTGATCAGGATCCTGTGAGGGCCCTGGAAAATTTTGAGGATAAAAAAATCATGCTCAAAAGATTTTTTTATTTAAAAAAATCCTTTTTTTAAATAAAATAAAAAGCACCAGAGCTCCCCACTGAACAAGGAGCCACACATGAATTCCCACTGGCAAGCAATGACTACACTGGGGAATGGAATGCCAAAGCTACCTAGGATGCTATACCAACAACACAGCAAGCCTTGGGCCCTGACCATGGCACAGGAACCTTACTTGGCAACTCCATTTACCTTGGCATGCATGATCACTAGCTGAATGATCCTGGCCAGACTGTCCAAGACCACCTTTTCTGAGGCAGAAGCCAAAGAGATGTAAGACTACCAGGATCCCCTTTCCAGATCTCAATAAGTCACACCACATGAAAAACATAGCAGCAGTGTGTTGGATCCCAGTGATGGTGGTCTGGTAAACAGGATAGCATAAAAACTCAAGAGAAATAGATAGAAGAATATATGGGAAGAAGAGAAAGAAAAAAAGAGGAAGAATGAAAAGAGCCAGTACCATCACTGGGAGGCTGCCTCCACCACGTACAGGTGCCCCATACAAGGAGAGGTAGAAAGAGGGTAAGGTAGTGCCATTATATAAAGGTGGCACCAGAACAGTAGTAGCAAATTACAGAACAATTAGTTTCTCTGGAGTGTGGTTAAAGTATTGGAAAAGTTGGTTAAAGGTAAAATTCAGAGAGTAGACATAAATATGATAATCTATAGGGGACAGCAAATAGGAATGGATTTAATTAGAAACCAAAAGATGGTGGTGTATGGTGGAGTGGAATCAAGGCAAATGAGGGGTGACTAGTGGAGTACCCCGAGACTCTGTATACTAGGACCAGAATTCTTTAATTTCTACTACATTAATGATATAGCAGAAGATTAAAGGGAAGATATTCAGTGCAAAACTGGACGATGTAAAACTGGGGAGGGCAACAGCTGATATAGTTAATGTAGATATCCTGCAGGATATGTACATTACCTATATTAAATAACTTGGCAGTCTAAGTGAAGGATGATGATGATGATTGTCAATTTAATGTTGCGCAAGGTAATGCACTTCAGATTGAATAGATTACATACTGTGTATCACATTTTTGATACTAGATTGCAGGAGACTGATGAGACAAGGGATCTGGGAGAGTTATGGTAATTGTGGACAGGAGTTGAAGCTCAAAGGGTATACTGCAAAAGTTGGCAAAATAAGTCAAAGGATTACTTGGGTGTTGGAAAAAGCCTAAAGATAGGAAGATTACTGAGGATTCTGACATAAACACAATGACAGAAATACTTTCTATTGTAGATATAGCACACTGTTGGAGTACAAAATGCAGCATGAAACTAATCACTCTCCCTGTGTATGGATGACTGCATGGTAGGCATAGCAGTATGGAAATGATTATTTGCATGACACAGGGTGTCACAATCATGAAAGTCTAATTGCAATAAGGCTACCTAAGGTGAACTAGCAGTCACTTCACTAAGCATCCATATTAGACAACTTTACATGCAGGTGAAAAATTTATGCAATTGTTATCATTGATTAAGTATGTGCAACTGTGAACATGCTGACTCCATTTATCAATCCTGAATGGGCTAATATTTTCTTCGCATACAAACAAGTGAATGGAAATTACACGGAAGCATATCTCCTTTACAGGATGGCGTTTCCGCACATACTACATTTGCAACCATCCAACAATATCTATGAGAGATAAGATCAAAGACAGCTCACAGATCAGGGACAATCCAGACATGCATACATCTGTGTTAGAGGAATATGTACTAGGACATAGTGTTGGGTTAGAGCCTGGAACTAGCATGAGAAGAGTGGCTGCATCAACATTCCATGACAAATCTGTCATCTGGAGCAACTGTATCCTTATAATGTGTACAGATATCTCAATGTCAGTTTTTCACTGGCATCTGCAAAGTTTTGTAAAAGCCACTGAAATTCCAGTGCTTTTTTATAGACGAATCTCAATTAATCACAATGGCATAGTGAACTTGCACAACATGCATCTCTGGCATGAATCTACGTGAAATCAAGTGTGCCAGCACAGCAAAGATATTATGTGAATGCTTGGATCAGCATCATTGGAGACTAACTAATTGGTCCACTGTTTACAACACATTCTTACTGACTATTGCCATTTTGTTAGAGGATATGTCATTATCAACATCCTGGTGCATGTGGCTCATGCATGATCAGGTGCCAATACATTTTCATTGCACTATTTTGGGAGCATCTCAATCATACCTATCTCAGTATGGAGAGGTAGAGGTGGGCCTCTTAAATGACCAGTATGATCTCCCAATATAAATCCACTGGATTTCTTTGAATGAGGATAACTGAGGGCATTGATTATGCAACACTACTGCCTAATGAACAGGCTCTCCTCTCTGCCAAAGGACTGTGGATGGTTGTACAACAATATAGAATACTCTAAGACTTTTAAACATGTATGAGAATCATTCAGCCAATGCTTTGCAGTATATACTGCTGCTAAGATTCCATGTCGAACATCATTTGCTGTTATTTATCCAAACACAACTGCTCTCCTTGATCATTTTCAATATATAGTCACTACCTGTAATACAAACCTGTTACCTTTTCAATATGCATGAAGTGCAGTTTTACACATGCTCTCTGGACGATGTTTATGTGATCCTTTAGTTATCAGCATCAAAACAAGTACTGAGAATTTGGCCAAACATTTTAGAAGTGTCTCCTGTATATGTGTATATACAGGAGACACTTCTAAATATGTTTATGTATATGTTTAGTCATATGCACAGTATACTGTGCATATGACTAAACATACACACATAATCACAGTAATGAGATTTTTTAATAAGTAAATATTTCGTCCTAAGTATAATAGGACATCTTCAGTACAGTTAATTCAAACAATACTAGGAATCACATACAGTTAGGGTGCATGCTTACAATGGAATCCATCTATGCGTGCAGTAGCGCGTTATAGAATTATATTAAAATATATCTGAGAGAAAAAAAAGGGGGTTACATTAAAATCTGATAACATATATAAAATTATTATTACCCAAGACCTCATGGAGTCAAAGACTCATCTGGGACACATGCTCTCTGGCTATCATATCATCTCTCTCTAATTATTTTACACAATTTAGGATATCAATTTCCCAGACTTTAGGAATAGTAAGAAAGTCATTATTAAGGTTCAAACCGGGTCTGTGAAGTAGGGCTTCAGCACTTTCTTTATATAAACGTTCACGTTTATATAAAGATCTATGTAGAAGTTTGACTTTTTCCAATGGATCCTATGGTTTGGGTTCTCAATTCTGTGTCATGTGAGGCCGGATTTCAGTGGTTTGATAAGACGGATATGGTCTTGATGTTTCGAAATGCATTTGCTAATGGATCTACCTGTCTGTTCACAGTAAGACAATTTACAGGAACATGAGATCTCGTACATGCCAGGTAGCATCAGAGGTGAGAGTTTCTCTTTAGGAGAAGGTAAAAAATTGAGGATCTAGTTGATTGGTTCTGCAGGTAGCAGCCAGTTCACCAATCATAATTTTTGAAAGATGTTTGGAAATGCCTTTAACATAAGGTATGGGAATCCTACGGGCTTCTTCTTGTCTAGGTTGATGTATGGTTTTTTTGAGTTGTTTTGGGGTTGTATCCATTTTGTATGGCTATTTTACATTATTAACAATTCTTGGTTTAAAGATTCTTCAGAGGAGCAAAGTCTGTGTGCACTGGTTACCAATGACAATGATGCAAATTTTTGAGATGGATGATGAGCCGAAGAATTGTGAATGTACGAGGGTGATCTGAAAAGTTCTCAGCCTCAACCATCTATGGTCGAGGCTGAGAACTTTAAGCATCCATGTGAAATTGCAAGTCATTCTATCAAGTAGTTTGTTTTATACAGCTGTCTGAAGCAAAAGTGTTGTCTGTATACCTTGAAATGGATACAAATGAGTATTATATGGTTATAAAATTCTTTGTAAAAGACGGTTTAACACCAAAAGAAATTCATTCGAAGTTCATAAAAGTTTATGGGCACTCTTCTCCTTTGTTTTCGACAATTAAGAAATGGCTGCCAAGTTTAAACGTGGCCATGCCATTCTTGAAGATGATCCACATGAAGGACATTCAAAAAAGTGCAACAACACCAGAAATCATTGATCAAGTGCATGATATGATATTGGGTAACCAGCGAGTCAAAGCACGTGAAATTGCTGAGACTATAGGCAATTCAAAAGAATGTGTAAGATATATTTTGCATGAGGTATTGCAAATGAAAAAGCTTTGTGCAAGATGGGTGCCGTACTTGCTCACAGCACATCAAAATGCATTCAGATGAAAATCTCTGAAAGGTGCTTGCAGCATTTTAATAAGAACAAAACTGACTTTGTGAGTTTATTTATTACTATGGATGAGACTTGGATTCACCATTACACACCAGAATCCAAATAGCAGTTCAAAACAGTGGACAGATGCCGGTTGTTCAGTGCCAAAGAAGCCAAAGTCAGTTCCACCAGTAGGAAAGGTCATGGCATCGGTATTTTGGGATGCTAAAGGCATTTTGTTTATTAATTACCTTGAAAAGAGTAAAACAATAACCGGAGAATATTATTCCGATCTTTTAACCAGAGTATGCAAAAAAATTCACGAGAAAAGATGCGGTTTACAGAAGAAAAAAATCATCTTTCATCAGGACAATGCACCTGCCCACAAACGTATTTTGGCAATGGGAAAATTAAGGAATCTGCACTATGAATCATTGAAACATCCACCCTATTCCTCAGATTTGGCTCCCTCTCTTCCCAAAACTAAAACTCTTCCTTGCTGGTCAGTGTTTTTCTTTGAATCAAGAGGTGATTGCAGCTGTAGAGGGGTATTTTGCAGATTTTACTTAGAACCACTACAGGGATGGATTAATGGTGCTGGAGCATTGCTGGAATAAATGTATTAGTCTTAAGGGAAATTATGTTGAAAAATAAAAATAATTTTGAAATTATAAATTCGTTTTTTCATTGTTAGGCCAAGAACTTTTGAGACCATCCTCGTAGCGACTTGAAAATGTCAGCTGGCGATAGACAGAAGTGGAGATAGAACCATCTTCTTTTCTATGGATGTGTACATCCAGGAAGGAGAAACCTTATGTAGATTCTTTTTCTAGCAACTTCCTGTTCAACTTAACAGTTCTTGTTAACTGTACTGAAGATGCCCTATGATACTTAGGACGAAATATACACTTATTAAAAAATCTTATCACTATGGTTACATGTGTGTGTTTAGTCATGAATGCTCCACAGGTTTCATTATACAACAAAATACTGTGCATATATATGTGTGTATGCAAAAAAAATGAGCCTCCATAGCTCAGTCAATATAGACAAAGCCCTTTGGTCAGAGAGATCTGGGTTCAATTCCCATCCATGATGTGAGGAACCTTTATCTGGTCTTTTTCCACTAAAGGTGAGTTAGCCAGTCTCATATGAGGTAGGGGATTTTTTCACCCGAAAACTTGGGTTTTTTGTCTTCCAGAACAGGCAAATTGGCCCAGTGAACATCTACAGACATAGGACACACCGGGAGGCATAGGGCTTATCCTCGAGTTACGGTTGTGAAGTCCACAGCTAAGAACCTTAATGGTTCATGAAAGCTTAAGAAGAAGGAGAATATGCAAAAAAAAGTACTGAATAAATAAAGTATTAATAATAAGATGGTAGATTATGTACTCAAAATGTGCATCATGTCTTTCATGACAAGTTTCGTAGTGCATCCAAATCTTGGAGAACAAGAGTTGGGATAGGCGTATAGGTTTCTGTGATTTAGCAGTTCATAAGAAAGATTCCGGTAATTGGACCACATGTTTATTAAGATAAATATCAATAAAAAATAAAAATAAAAAAAACCGATAAGTTTCATAAGTCGTTTGACTTGCATCTTCAGGGGTCAAAGGTAACTAAAAGTTTAAACACAAGTAATGAGAAATTACTCAAAATAGTTCATTCGATGCAGTTGTGGCCGTCTAACTGTTCATTGGTTTATAAAGGTTTGAAGGTGGGTCATGGTGGAATACCCATTCCTTCAACTTCAATGATGTGATATTGAAGAGTGAGAAAGTCAAAAACCGTCAGTATTTTACCTCGATATGATAAAAATTAATTAAGAAGGGCTATGATGGCAAAATGATTTGATGCATAGGCTATGTAGAAGGAATGGATGCAAGTTTTTGGATGTGTGGAGTGAAGTTGAGGGAATATTAGATTTGTATAAGGACAGCCTACACCTGAATGTGAATGGTATCAGGAGTCTACAAAAACTAATAACTGGTATGAAACCTAACAAAGAGAGCCAGGGAAACTAAATTATAAATGGAGGAATGGTGAGAATGCAAGTGGAAGAGCGACAATGTTATATAAGTGTGATGGACTTTGTTGTGGAAATGCTGACGAGGAGAGAACGATTTCAACTTTATGTTCGTCTGGTTGGGAACCAAAAAATGTGGGTAAATATGTCTACATGCATAAGGCACTAGAGAAGAATAGAGATCTGCAAGTTGTCCAACTGCGTCATGCAGACTGCAGACAAGAGTATATAAAAGAACATGCAGATATTATTATATCTGTATACGAATGCTGGGAGTATCGGAAACAAAGGGGTACAGTTTGTTGCCTTAGTCAATATGTTGGGACCTCAGATTGCTAGCATTAGAGGGGATAAGAGAGGGGGAGGGGGTGCTGCTAATGATATTGGATGACTTGAATCTAGTTAGTTGAGACCTATGATTGCAGTACTACTAACAATATTTCATGTGGCACTGAGTTTGAAACTATCTAGTGTGAGGTGGAATCTAACAAGCTCAAAATGCATTTTGATCATCAATAATGCATTTTTTCATCAATCTTAACAAGATATGTTTCTTCATCACTAAATAGAAATGATCAGCGTGAAAACAGTAATCATAATGGGAGACTTTAATTATCCAAATATGGACTGGGCAGCAGTAGAATCTCATGAGAAGAATGAAAATGCATTTATTGAGCTGTTGAGAGATAACTTCCTCAAGCAACATGTGACAAAAGAAACTGGAAGTCAAAGATTGTTAGATTTGATTATAGTGTCAGGAGGTGTTTCAGTTAAAGACGTAACTATTGCCTCCAGTTGGTGACAGTGATCATGTGGTACTCATGTGGGAAATGACTAAGTTTATGAATATTCCATTCAGAAAAGGTTACATGCTGAACTACAAAGCAGAAAATTATGACCAACTGAGGAGTATACTGAGCTCAGCGGAATGGGATCGGTTGCTGGATGGGAAGAATATCGACACCTTCATAAGACCTCACTTGGACTATTGTGTGCAGGTCTGGTCTCCTGGTTTCAGTTGTCATTCTGATATATTGGAGAGTGCAAAGGGGAGTGTTAAAAATATCAGGATTGTGGAATACTGATTATGAAAACAGAGTGAGAATTTGTAGAGTGCAGACACTAACAAACAGGAGAAAGAGGGGGTGATATGATTCAGACTTACAAACATCTGAAAGGGTCATACAGGATTTCAATTTATGGAGAGTGAGGGAAGAACAAGAGGGCATCCTTGAAAGTTGAGAATGAATGCTGCTAAGAAGGGAGTAAGGGCTAGATTTTTCTGTCATAGGATGGTGCACGATTGGAATGGATTTCCACTGGATGTTGTGAGTGCAAGCAGTATGAATGAATTCAAGAATAAGTATGATAGCTGGTGCATTTAGTGGCTATCCTCAAAAGTCCCTGATTCCTTGGTGGTCTCTCTTAATAATATCCCCAAATGAAGGCATCAAGTGATGTGAGATCAGAACTTAAAGATAACCACATGATGTGTGACAGGCTGCTCTGCCTTGTTGGAATACGTATGCACGAAATGGAATGTTTTTTGCACAACATATCCTATGAAAATCACACCTCATTACTAAAATACTCTGGATTAGAGATAGATATTGAAAATTTCAACATCTGTCTCTAATTCAGAGTATTCTAGCAATGTGTGACACCGTTTGTCTACTTGTATATGGAAAAATAACTTCTGTATTATTTCAACCTTGATATCACCTATCCATAGAGAAGATCAAACTAAAGGACGAAACCAGCCCGGGTAGTGGCCCTTCCCAGGTCGAGCTTAACGCAATAAGCAGGCGATGAGTTGCATCAGGTTGCTGAAGCGAGTAGAAAAAATAAATTAAAAAAGACGTGTTATTAGTGTTTATTAAATGTGGATGTTCACTAAATATATTGTAATAAATACTGCGATTTTTAATAACATTCAGCAAAATCTTCAAGTTGTTTTGTCCTCATCATCAAATTCCTGCCATGTACCCTCAAGGGGTGTACAGGATATGATAGTACTACATGAAAAAAATTACATCATTACTAACTTCCTATCTACAATTTTCCTCCAAATCATTCTGTTACTTGTCAAGACTCCAACATTATCAGATCTTATATTTCTATCGTCTAAGGCACTTTGTACCGTATCAATCCACCTATATCTTGGTTTTCCTCTGGGTCGTTTTCCTGCCAACCTGGCAGAGAACACTTATTTTGCTAATCTTTCCTTGCCTATTCTATTTAAGTGACCAAACTATCTGAGATTAGCTCTGCTAATGCATTCCTGGATGCTGACAATGTCACGTTCTTTCCTAATATCCTCATTTTTAATATGATATTGCCATTGATGCCATCTGTTCATGCCTATAATCTTTCTCAGGACTCTCATATCTGGTCTCCAGTCTTTGGTCAAGTGTTTTACTTTTAACCCATGCTCTCAGATCCATAAGTTAAAACTGGTTCGAACACTGTTGTATACAGCTAATTTAGTGTTCCGACTAATTTCTCTCTTATTCCATATGAATTTATTCAATTGACTTCCCACCATTACAGCTTTGCTGATTCTGTTGTCTATTTCTATATTTCATTTACCATCTTCAGTAAAAATCATGCCTAAGTAACTGAAATGTTTTACTTGTTCCACAGGTTATCCATTCACAACACAGTTGACGTTTTCAATGATTCTGCCTATTTTCATTGTCTTTGTCTTTTTATTGCTGACCTTCATACCATATCTATTACAACAGCTATTCAATTTAGTCAGAGAATCTTGCAGACTTGCAAGAATAAATCTGCATAAAGCAAAGAGCTGACAATAATGTCAGCTCTTTGCTTTATGCAGATTTATTTAGAAGTATAACATCATCCGCATAAAGCAAAGAGCTGACATTAACATCTCCAATTTTGATATCATGTTTAATACCACTTTCCTTCATAATGTGATCCATATAGATAATGAATAACAGAAGAGATAATGTACATCCTTGTCTCACACCAGATTTAATATTAAACCATCTTCCCGTACTTCCTTCAATTCTAACTGCTGACTTACAACTCAAATAAAGACTAAGTATTGCTTGATATAATGCCCCATTGACACCATATAACTGTAGCATATTGAATAGCTTCTCTCTTGGCACCTTGTCATAGGACTTTTCCAGATCGACAAAACTTAAATACAGATCTTTGTTATATTCCCATGCTTTCTCAACTATTTGTTGTAAAGTGAAGATCTGATCCTGACAGCCTCTATTTGGTCTGAATCCAGCTTGTTCTTCACCAAGCTTTTCTTCCACAATTCTTCTCAACCGTTTCTCAAGTATACTTGCATAGATCTTGCCAGGAACACTCAGTAGGGAAATACCTCTGTAATTCTCACATTCAATTTTATTTCCCTTTTTACATATGGGTACTATGAGAGCTCTACTCCAATCATCAAGAATTCGTTCCTCTGTCCAGCCTTTCTGAACTATGCAGTGCAGCCACTGTAAGACTCTTATACTACCATACTTCAGCATTTCTGGTTGAATATCATCTGCTTTTCCACATTTCAAGCCTTTGATTGTTTTTTTCTACTTCAAGTATGGATATGCATTTCTGACTGCATGCCTGATCGGTGTTTTTTACCACTATACTGTCATCCCTGCTTGTTTCATTTAGCAGTTTTTCAAAGTAATTACTCCATACTTCAAGGATATCTTTTTCTCCCATTTTCATGTCACCTTTATCATCTCTAACTCCTTTTACAGCACTCTCTCCTCCATTTCTAAGCTTCTTCAACAACCTCCAGAATATTTTTCCACCTTCTTGATATTTATTTTCTATATTCTTGCCAAAGTCCTCCCATGACTTTGTTTAGCTAGTTTTACACAATGTTTAGCATTCTTGCATTTGTCTCTATATTCTCTAAGAGCACAAGCTGACTTATTTGACAGGAAATTTTGATATGCTTTCTTCTTTTCCTTCACTGCCTCTTTAACTTCCTGTGTCCACCAGAGAGTTCTGATATTTTTATCCTTGCAGACAACCTCAGCACCTGCCTCTCTGGCAGAATCAATCAATGTTTTCTTCAGAGTTTGCCACTGAATCTCCAAGATTTGATTCCTGTTCTCAAACTCTTTCATTTTTTCTTCAATAATCTTTGTGTATTTCTGTCTACAGTTCACATCTCAGAGCTGCTCAACTTTTATTCGCTTTAAAACTTTCTTACATGTTATTCTTTTCAACATGAAATTCAGTTTTATCCTACTCAAGACTAAATAGTGATCACTTCCAATTTCAAATCCTCTGTATACTCTGGTGTCCTGCACCAGGGAGAAAACATCACTATCAACAATAACATAGTCAATGAGACTTTTCTTATTTCTTGCCTCTTCTCTCCATGTGAATTTGTGCACATTTTTATGTTGGAACATGGTGTTAGTAATAACCAGTCCATGTCCTGAGCATAAATCCAACAGATATTTGCCATTATTATTAGCTTTGCTCTTTTCTCCAAATTTTCCCAAAATATTTTTGTATGTCTCACAATCATTTCCTACTCTGCTAATTAGATCCCCAACAAGGACCAACTTTTCCTTTTTCATTGTGTCAGTTGCTTTTTCTAAAGCCTCAAAAAACTCCTCCACTTCTACCTTAGTAGAACCTTCTGTGGGACTATAGGCACAAATAAGTCTCATTGTCCAGTTCCCCATTCTCATATTTGCCCACATAACTCTACTTGAGACTGACTGCCATTCAAGAAGATTAGCCTCGTATTTTGTGTTGAATACTATGGCTACTCCTTCTTTTCCTTGATTGTTATTGCCTGAATATAACATTTTGTATTTATTGCTCAGAAAGATCTCACCAGTTTTGGTCTTTTTTGTTTCAGTCACCCCTATTATGTTGATCTGGTACTTATCTAATTCCTCAGCTAGCTCCATTTCTTTGCCATTCAGGCTTCTTACGTTGATAGTACCAATCTTTAACTCTGGTGATGTTGAGTTGGGGGTTTGTTTTCAGATATGTTCCAGTAGCTGACTTTTCGTTGTTCACCCTGGTTCCCTGGCAAAAACAACAGGGGTCTTGTTTAACTGGGCGACGCCCCAGCCGGCATGAAATTCTGTCAAGTTGTACCATCATTTTTTATTTTGGTTTAACCAATAAGAATACAATTTGGTCGGCTAAATCCCAAATTGCCAGCCCATCCTCATTTGTTCAGTATCCAAGTAGATACCCAACAGGGTGCACCATGAGAAGGTGAGGATTGAACATTAGGTTAGAAGCCCTGGTTGGTTCTCTGCATTCCTTTAAAGGCTATGTGGAGGTCTCCTCTCAGTTATACAGCTTTGACCCTTAAGCACCCCAAGTTATTTTGTAGGAGCACTAAACGAGCCGGGCACTTGTGTGGCGTCATTTTACAGAGACAGCCTTACACTACCGACATTCTTTTTTACATGCAGCACGCATTCGTCAGTTAGTACGTAAGGCGTTCACGTGTATCCAGGTTAACCTCTATTGCAAAGTGACATTTGGGCATCATAAATAAATCATCGAACTGTTGAGTGCTAAACACACAGTGAATGTGTAGTTAATTCATGCTGAAATAAGTAAATTCAAAATTAAACCTAAGCAGCCTTTACAAATCAGTGAAAAAAAAGGAAAGCAGCAAAAGAACTTGAAAAAGAGAAACAGAAAAGGCAGCTAACTAAATTTCTGAAAAAGTGTGAAGGTTTATCAACATATCTCTTAGATAAATTAAAAGATTTAAAGTTAGATATTAAAAATTTGCGGAGACAAGGATACGATAATGGAGTGGACATGAGAGGAAAACACAGCGTGCATTCAGAGATACTTATCGAATATTACCCCTCAAGCATTATTTGTCTTGTGTACAACACAAGCATTAAATTTGGTGATTGCTGATGCTGCTCGAGTTAATACTGAAACAGTGATTTTTTATTTTTTTAGCACTATAGAAGAAATTTATAATTTCTTGTATAGTGCTAAAATATATATTTATATAAATATATATTTTTTCAATGCTTTGACTAAATGATGAGATGTACTACTGGAAAAGTACACCAAAAATGCACTTAAAACTTTATTTGATACTAGATGGGAAGCGAGGATTGACGCTGTTCGTTCACTTAGATATAATATTGGAGAAGTTTTAGATTATTTTGTGGAAATTTATGATAATATTCAAATTGAAGACAATAATACAAAATATGAAACAAAAAAATTAGCTCTGAACAAAGATTATGGATTTTTATGTTCACTTATAATCTGGTACGAATTTTGTGCAGGATCAATGCAGTAAATAAAATACGCTAACCACTTGGTTGGCCAAGTGGTTAGCATATCACTTTCCAGCCAAAAGGCTGCAGGTTAGAATCCTGCCGTGGGCATAGATGTTTGTGACTGTCTGTGAAAATATTAGTGGTGTTGGTATAGATCAGGGGTCGCCAAACTTCTTTGACCGTCGACCCCTTCAAGAGTTTCTTAACGTTTTATCGACCCCCCTCTATTTTACTATTACGTAATTATAATAGGACAAGCGAAAAAGACGCTTATGTGAGTTTTTAGATTGCTTATTTTAAAGTTACAGTATTTATTGTATGTATAAGATAGTATATATTACTATTACTGCTACTATTACTATCACTAGTAATATCACTGGAATTACTAGTGATATTAATATTAATAAACTACTGGTATTAATATCACTGGTATTACTACCAGCCCTGCTCAACTCTTCAAATAGAGAAGTTTAGTTCGTGAATGAATAATGATTGAATTATAATATGTATATTGATTAATTTTAGAACATTAACTTTCACTTGTATGTCAATGCGCAAATATGAGACTGGGATCAAATACGTGTAAGTTTATAAGTAAATAAGCAACCACGCACGTGTTGCCATCTCGCTCCCGCCGCACCTGCTGGGCGGGAACCACAACATCCGTTTATTGGTAAATACGTCATTTTGGCCTACTTGATTGGCCTCTGTAACGATTTTCATGACCTTGCTCCATCTTACAGGTCTTATTTATATCACTGTTCCCACGATTCACTCTTAATTGCGTTGTCATTTAGGATGGAGGTAATCCAAATTAACCGAATTAAATATTACCCGTACAATGATGTCTTATATTTTTCTCTCGACCCCTAACAATGTTTCGACCCCTGGGGGTCGATATCGACCACTTTGGTGACCATTGGTATAGATGATGATGGTATAGATGATGATGGTAGTTGTGGATTGCTGTAGTTAGTGGATTGGGTAGTGGAGACGGAGAGTTGTGAAGTGGGTGTCCTCTCTCGTTGAGTCTTTGGACTTCTTGGAGGTGTCACGTAATAAATTTTAAAAAATCCAAACACAAATTTAAGTGGATCTGTAAATGCGTTAAATAATGTCTTTACTGAAGAATTTATAATAATAATAATGTCTCTCCAGAGAAATACAAATGCAAACAATCATTCACCAGAAAAAAGAAGAAACACTCAAATTTTGGAAGTCAATCTGGGATAATCCTACTGAACATAACAAAGATGCCTCATGGATTAAGGAAACAGAATCAGAAATGAAACAAAAGCAAATGAAAAATATCATTGCCACCAAAGAAATAGTCAGTGCACCAGCTAGAAAATTAAAAAACTAGCTGGTATGCAGGTTATTGCACGATAGTTACTTGGGTGCACACCCTTTTCTTTTATGAAGAGAAAAGTATGCCCAGATATTATACAGTCAGGCTCAGTGGAAGACTGTATAATATATGGGCATACTTTTCTTTTCATGAAGATAAAGATAAGGGTGCACACCCATGTAACTATCATCCAATAACCTGCCTACCAACTATGCTTAAGCTGTTCACTGCAATCATAGCAAATTCCATATACCACTACTTATCAGATCATCAGATTTATCCAATTGAACAAAAAGATAATTTTCAAAATCTAGAGGAACAAAAGACTAGAACCTTATTAATAAAATAATTCTCAGAAATTCAAAAAGACAAAAACCTAATTTAAACATGGCATGGATAGACTACGACAAAGCATTTGATTCCCTCCCACACTCTTGGATCTTAAAATCACTACAAATATTCGGAATTGGCAAAAATTAGCATCTTTATTATTATGGCTGCTGCTATGAAATCATGGAAAACAACTTTAATAGTCAATAATGAATGACTTGGAGATATCATTAAATGTGGAATTTTCCAATGAGATTCCTTGTCACCATTTCTTTGATACCTTTCTCTATGATTTTGAAACAAAACTTGGATATGAAATTCCTAAATATAATATTTAAATTTCTCATCTGTTGTATAGGGATGACGAAGTTATAAGGAAATTGGCCTAGCAAAGAGACTCTTTACTGAACACAGTTCATATTTTTCAGTCAGAACATCAAAATAGAATTTGGTTTAAGTGCATGTGTAGAGGCTTAAGTGCTGTGAGGACATCATGTTGGAGGCTTAATGGATTTTTTACAACACTCAAAAAGAATTAAAATAGAATTTAATACTTCCTATATTTCGTCCTAGTCACTAGGACATCTACGGGGATTACAAAAACAATTAATGTAACATATACACAAATAACAAACAATACTAAGCCCAACCACGTGGGTGACACTAAAGTCCTATCTAGGTAGAGTGCCCTCTAAGGGCAGTAGTAGGTGGCCTGGAATGTAAGGTGGGAACTCTGGTGATGAGTGTTTCCCAAATCTTCGGAAGCTTAATGCAACCGTATTTATTGAGATTTGGTTGGTTTTTAAAAGCTGCTGCTGCTGCTTCTAAGAAAAGTCTCTCTTTCTTGAATTTGCTGTGGTGGAGCATGGTGGTTTTCTTCCATGATACCCTGTGGGTGGTGTCCAAAACATGGTCAGCCAAGCCTGAATGGCCATAGTTGTGTTTGAAGATGTAAGACTTGTGTTCCTCTAGACGGATGGATGCTGATCTGCCTGTCTGTCCAAAGTACGCCAGCTTACAGGAACAGGGTACTTTGTAAACTCCAGGCAGAGAGAGGAGGGAGCTGATCTTTCATAGAACGGATAAGGGTAGCAAGTTTGCGGTGGGGCTTATATGCTGTGTGTAGGTTGTACTGTTTTAGTATCTTGGCTATTTTTTCGGATGTGCCACGGATGTAGGGTATGGTGATGACATTTTTAAAATCTTGTTGACGAGAAGGACGGGGAATGGGGGAGGAGTTGATTTTTTTTTTTTTTTTTTTTTTTTTTTTTGATACTGTGATCACCGTGGCCATTGGAGAGGAAAGTGCTGTGTATGTGGTTAAGCTCAGTAGTGAGGGCGGTTCCACTGGAACAAAGATTGTGGGCTCTCTTGGTAAGAGTTTTAATAATGCCATATTGTTGAGAGGGGTGGTGGTGGGAGAGTTTGTGAAAGTATCTGCCTGCGTGTGGGTTTTCTGTATACAGTGAAGGTAAGTGTATCATTAGGCAGGCGTGTGAAAAAGCAAAATTTTGAAAGGAATATCATTCTTTTTACATTAGCTTTTAACTTCAGGGCAAAAAAAAGTTTTAAACCAGTCAAATTGAATGAGTCACCCACGCTTTTTTATTCAAACGCCAATGAACAGGTAAATTGTTCTTTGTAAAGCCCTTAAGAGCGCTTGGGTTTTAAGCTCTGTACACTAACAGTGGCTTCAATTTTAAATCACCTGATGCATTACCTCCTAGTAAAAGTGTCAATCGGTCTTTTGACACTTTATACCCAGCTTGTGTTTTTTCCTTCTCTACTAGAAATGTGCACGATGGTCTTTTCCAGAACAAGCCAGTCTCGTCAGCGTTAAAAATTTGATTATCTGTGTAGCCTTCTTTCTCAATAAGCTCCTTCAATTCACAGGAAAATAGTTCTGCAGTTGTAGTGTCAGCACTTGTGCTTTCATCTTGGATTCTTACATTATGGAGTCCCATATGCTTTTTGAAATTGTAGAACCACCCGCGACTTGCTATAAAAGTTTCACTGGTTGTACCTCCTTCATTTTTGCTTTCATTTTCTTTTATTTTGTCATATAGACTTGTTGCTTTTGCCTGGATTATCATTTGACTCAAAGGAATCTTTTTCTGATTAGAAATCTTCAATCCAGATGATTAGAAGGCATTCCACATTTTCCATTGTAGAAGATCGATTTCTCGTGATCACTTTTGACAAATAAGAATCAGTGCTCATTCCATGTTGTTTAATCTTTTCTTTGCTCTGAATAATTGTTCATACAGATGACTCATTCATTGAATTCTCATGTACTATTTTAGCGAACGAAGAGCCATTCTCGTGACATTTTATAATTTCGAGTTTCTTCTCTAATGTCAACCACTTGTGTTTTTTAGTTACTCCAACAGTGTCTTCTTTGTTTTGTCTCTTTTCACTCATACTTAAATAATAAAAAAATATTAAATACTAATATTAACGTAAATAATAAAATGCCATGGGGAAAGAATGCGTCTAAGTGAGAGTCAATCAATTAACTACTGCATAAACGTGGCTCTCAACTGTTACTTGCGGTGCCCAGTAGTTGCCGGTCAGTGTTGACAATGTTAGTGTAATAATAAAAACCGCGTTAGACCAAAACCCGCATTGTTCAAAACAGTGCTATACAAGGTATGGCACTGTTTATATATATCCTGTATATATCAATTATGTGAATAAATTAATAATAATAATAAGCTAATGCCTTTATTTCCTTGTAGGGAGTAGGCAAGGCCTTTAAACCCTATTTAGCTTTTTTTTGGATACTGAGTAGGTAGTTCAGTCTCCACCGGTAACCAATGAAAGATAGCTGGCCCATGACTATCACTAATTACTGAAGAATTTAGATCGGATGGAAATTTTAATGTTATACTTGAATTGGCAAAAGAGCTAGCATTAGATTTAGAAATTTCTCCCGAGTTCAAAAGCAGTATATTATGCAGACATAAGAAAAGATTGTTCTGTTATGAATGTTTGGACGAAGTGCCAGCTGATCCGCAATCTAACTTTAAAATTACATTTTTTTTCCCAGTTGTGGACACTATTATTAATTCTTTGGCTGAAAAGTTTAATCTCTTGACGTCACTTTTTAGCATATTTGTTTTTATCCAGTTTCAAGGAAATTTCTAACATGAATGAGGTACACTTTAAGGAAACACTGTGATGATTTAAAAGTTGCACTGACTGATGGTGAAGAAAAGAATATTTGTGCCATCAAATTATATAATGAAATACAAATTCTAAAGGACATCATACAAGACAGTTACAGCTTAGACCCACCGAAAATATTACAATATATATATACACAAATGATTTAGATAGCATCTTTATTAATTTAACAATTTTGTTTAGAATATTTTTGACACTTCCATTTTCAAGACTGAAAATGATCGCTGAAAGTGGAGAATGATCATTTTCAAGACAAACTAATTAAAACATATCTAAGATGTAGTATTTCACTGGAAAGACTATCAACAACGATCGTTATAGAAGGTGATATCTGCAAGAAACTAGAAACAAGTGAAGTTTTGGATGAATTTATTTCCATACAATCAGGAAAAGTAAAATTTTAAATCATTGAATTTTTTTCGTATATTGCTTTTTCCATTAAAAATTAAATTATTCTTATCATTGTGCAATTTTTCTAGCTTGTACATTTCCAGTTAAAATAGCTCATAGCCAGTAATTGACAATGTATCTGTAATTCTAGTCTACATGCATTTTTGTACGTTTTGCGATTTTTGCTGTGTTGTTAATATGTGTATTTTTCAAATTGTACAGTTTTACATAAAATATATCTGTTTTGAGTTTTTAGCATTTAAATTTTAACTATATATTTTAAAAAAGTATGGGGCACTCAACTTAAATTTGCATCGAGGCATCAGGACCCCTAGAGCCAGCACTAGTCCTTCCCATAATGCATAGCATTTCACATATCCATAAGGATATGTGCTTTGCATTATGGGATACAAAGGCAAGTGATGTGTAGTCATTAGCCTCTATATACAAATAGCCAAGCTATGAAGTTACTTCGTGCAAATTTTGTTTCCTTACACTTGTTTAAAGTATGAAACCAAGAATATAATTTCTTGGCATCTTTAATTTATAATATAACCAAGTAGAAAAACTTTCAGCATCTATCTCTAATCCAGAGTATTTTAGTAATAAGTTGTGACACTTTTTGACCACTTATATATAGAAATATGACTTCTGCATTACTTCAACATTGGTATCACTTCTGGGCCTCTAACTGATGAGACCTCAATAATAATAACAATAATAAACATTAGTCCAATAAAAATAGCACTTGTGTTCTCCAGGTCTGGATCATACTGATGACATTTATTAATGCTTGTTATTAGGCTTGCTTACTTCTTGATGAGTAGAAAGGCTCTACTCAGTGATTGTTTTTTGCCTGTCACTAAGCGGAACTACTGCTGAGTTTCCTGTTCTTTGGTGATTCAGGTCAAGAGTAATGAGTTTAGTAGAGATCCTTCAGGATCACTCAGTAAGATTCAGAGTGATCTTGTAGATCACTGAGAGTTTTTGGAGAGGTATCCCCACATGTAAACATACCTCAATAAAGGTCGAAACTGGGAAGTGGCACTTTCCATAATGCTATGCATTATGGGAAAGGCCACATTTTACATGTCCGTAAGGATATGTGCCTTGCATTAATGGATACTAAGGCAAATGATGTGAAGTCATTAGCTTCTATAGCCCAGTCATGAATTGACTTCACATGCAAACTTTGTTTGCTCACACTTGGATAAAGGATGAAACTAAGTAATATAATAATTTCTTGGCATCTTTAATTTATAGTATAATCAAGTGAAAAAACTTTCAACAGTCAGAGACTATGTTTAGTGCTACAATAAATCTGCTCTGCTCGCATGCATGCAGCAGAGCAGATTCATTATGAAGTGCCATTCTAGTATCTCTGATTACACTCCATTCCAATCGTGTGTCATCTCCTATCTAGGAGGTTGGCTACCATGATGTGACTCATGGGTAGACTACAAGCATAACAACATGTGGCGAGGATTCTATTCTTTCACATATTGTCGTAAGTATTCATGGCTGTAAATCCAAGTGTGTGTGTGTGTGTTTATGGGGCCAGTTGGCCTCTTATGAGAGACGAAAAACCCGAACTAACTCATCTTTAGTCGAAAGAGACTAGATAAAGGTTCCTCATATCATGGAGAGGAATCGAACCCAGGTCTTTCTGACCAAAGGGCTTTATCTATACCGACTGAGCTACAGAGACTCTACTAATGTAATAGACTGTAAATAGACTATACATAGACTGCAAATATCTTGGTGCTCTATTTAGTGATACAATAAAACTACTTGTTTTTCTTGCTTCTGCAGTATACTGTCTGTTGAAGATTGAATGTTTTTTCACATTATAGGCACATTTTTATTCCAGTCTTCAGAATGAATAGACATAGTAAGTAAAAATTCATCTATTCCAGAATAAAAATTAATCCATCTATGTATTATAAGAAGTGGTTGTATCCATTGATCTATTACAAACGACTATCATATGGAGTTATCTATTACTGAAAAGACAGGTGACAAAAGAAAAAGAAAAAAAGCAATAAATTTTGGATTTGCAAAAGAGTGGATAATTCTGATGATGACTAGAAATTATACCAATCATCAGTGAATAAAAGAAAATTCTTAGAAAACCAAGCAATATAAATAAAACATAGAAATAAATACACATAACAAGTAATAAATATACGAAACACACAACAAATTTTTAAGATGATCTGATGCTCCATTAACCCACATGTATTCATCCCATGTCTAAATGAATCACATTATCCCCAACATATTTAATTAGCTACCCAAATGTACAGCTGCTATTTATTATTCAATAGTTATTTATATGTCACAAACAAGTCTCTTTCACTCTACAAATATCAAATATATATATATTTTTTTAATTATGCCATTATAATTGCAAATATGCATATCTAGAGTTTATAAGATCTCACATTATTTGCTCTACCCAGCAACTTATAGGACACATATAATATCACAAACATAATAAATTTAGTTTAATCCTTTATCCAAGTGTAAGCAAACAAAGTTTGCGTAAGGCAACTCGTGGTAAAGGTGGATCAAGCTCTCATCACTCCTTGTCTTAGTATCTCCCATAATGCAAAGCACATCTCCTTACGGACATGTATAATGCTATGCATTAAGGGAAATGCCACTACCCAGACCAGTTTTGACATTTATTAAGGTCTCGTCAGTGGAAGACAGACTCAGAGGTGGTGATACTAAGGTGGAAGCAATGGAGAAGTTCTTTACCTATACGAGTTGCCTAATATCATAAACGTTAATTATTAATAATTTGTTTGCTAGTAATGAAATTTCTATTCACAATTGTTCTTGCTCTCCCTTATACCTGATATTCTTGCATGCCTCATTAATGATGGTTCACACATTTACACCTTTTGGTACTTCAAATATACCAATAAAATATAGAATTATGGTTTTGTAATATATCTTAAAACAAATATATTAGTTTTTCCCCCCAATGCAGATATGGTTATAATTGAAGTCATGATATGTTATGCAGTCCAATATGGAAGCACAAAATTACCATAGGACACAGTGTTTTCAAGAGCCACTAGATGGTTAGGATGGAAGCAAAAGTTCCGAATGCCCCTACATATTAAATAGTGCAAACCAAAGGAAAGTACTATGCCAAATGTTATTCTCATAAAATTCCATTTAAGCTGACTTTAGAACTTCAATGGATAATTATATTCGTAAACATGGATAGTGTGATCTTGCCAGAATGATGCCTTTGGCTCATTATTTTCAGTAATATAATACAGCAATTTTTATTTTAATTTCTGGATTTATTTTTAGCACGCATTTTATTAATGTGTTTTAATCATTAAACTACAAGGTTCTGGTCAAGTTTAACAAAAGGGGCACTCCTAAACATAATAAGCTTGCTATTATAAATAAATAATAATAATCTGCTAATGCTTTTTATTCCTCTATAGCAGTGATTCTCAACCTTTTTTTTTTCATCACGGTACACTTTTAATAATTTTAAAATTTGGCGGCACACTAACAATAAGATAAATTTAAAAGAATTTTACTTGGTTAATTAATTCATGTACCTATAATATATTTTGTAAAAATAGCATACAAGAATAATTTGCAATAAAATATAAAATGAAATTGAATTACAAAGTAAACAAAATGTTTATTTAATGATAAATTACATTTAATGCGAAATTTCAGCATGTTTTTTTTTGATAATTTCATTTATATTTGGGCGTATAAATGATAATGCTACTCTCATTTCGTGATCCAGATTTAAAAGTCTGGATCTTTTTTTCGTTTTTATATCAGTCAAAGCCGAAAATCCGAATTCGCACAAATAAGATGTGGAAAATTGTAATAACACACTTAAAGCTTTTTGTGATATTGTTGGATAATCGTATCTAAGATTAATCCGGAACGAATTAATTGATTCTTCTGAATGTTTTAAAATTAAATCTCGGTTATTACACACAGAAATCAATTCTTCTTCTTCTTTCAAAGTTAGTTCATACACCGATGTGTCGTTTATCACAAATGGATTCCGAATCCAATCAAATTTTTTTATTTCTAAATTTGGAAAGTAATGAACAATTTTTTGCTCTAGTATTGTCAAATGATCAATAACTATTTTATGAATTATTTTATAACAATCTTTTGGAACTGACTCAAACTTTTCTAAACTACCTTCTTGTGCTTTATTCTTCCATAAAGTATTTTTTTTTGAAATTCCAACAATTTATCGGTTGAGTTTAAAATATTTTCTTTCGGTCCTTGCAAACTCGTATTTATGTTATTAAAAATAACAAAAACATCAGATAAGTAAGCCAGCTTAGCACACCATATTTTGTCATCCAACAAACCAACAAAATCATTATTATCTTGTTCAAAAAATATCTTTATCTCATTTTTTAATTCAAGCATGCGAGACAAAACTTTCTCTCTGGATAACAACCTGACTTCCGTGTGTAGTAACAATGATTTGTATTTAGACTCCATAGCCTGGCATAATTGACTAAACAGGCGACTTTTTAATGGTCTTGATTTTATATAATTAATCATTTTAACACATTGTTCCAGCACTATTTTCAATTCTGATGGCGATTGTTTTGTAATGAGTGTTTCCTGATGCAAAAAACAATGGGTAACTAACATATCTGCATTATGTTCCCTTACATGTGCTACAAATCCTTTTATAGATCCTGTCATAACCGGAGTACCATCTGTACAAATGCCAATGCACAATTCCACGAAAATTTAATTTCTTGTAAATAAGAATTAATTTCATCGAAAATATGTTTTCCTGTTGTGAAATCAGATAATTCACGACAACATAAAAATTGATTAATTATATCATTTTCGTGAATGAATCAAACGAATGCAATTAAGTGTGCTTTTCCCATAATATCAGTTGTTTCGTCGATTTGTAAAGCAAAATTTGAATTTGCAAGAGTTTTAGCAGTATTTTCTTCAATATTTCAGGACAAGTCTATAATTCTGCGATGAATTGTGTCATTTGAAAGTGGTATTTTACAAACATCAATTTCTGCTGCTTCACTGATCATTCTTTTTACAATTTTACGACAAGCAGGTAATATAATTTCTTCAGCCAAATTATGAGATTTTAATTTGAGAGCAATTAATTCAGCCACTTCATAAGAAGCCATCTGAGCTTTTTCAGACACACTAATTTGCTTTTTAAAAATCTTTAATTGCTTGGATCTTGCAGATAATGAATTTTGAAAGTAGGCTTTGTCTTTCGATGCTAGCGAAGGATGATTAGTGAGCAGGTGACGTTGGAGCTTGCTCGGAACCATAGCGCTGTTCGATAATTTACAACCACATACCACACACTCGGGAACAGTTTTATCATTTTCCATTGTAGATGTAAATCCAAATTTTAAGAAGTCATCATTATACTTACGATAAACATTACATTCATTTTTTGGTGGAGGAAACATCTTTACTTGTACTGGGCTCGTTAGCATGATCGCTAGCATCATCATTATCGTTGTTAAGCTTTCTTTTTTTTTTTTTATCCATTTATCCATTTTAGGGGGTTCATTGAAAATAAAAATAATTTTGTCAAAAAATTATTAAAAACGACATATTGTATATTGCCTTTGAATCTGTTTTAATTAAGTTTGACTACGCAATATTGTGGTATTGCACGTATGAAAACGAATATATAAGTTGTAACTAACCATATGCACACATCAAGTGGGCGACTAGTAGACTAAACTAATATGTAGCTTTGTTAGCCAGTAGTCAGAACTATAATAACCAATGCGCATTGGTTCAGCCAGTCCCCACTAGGAAGGTAAAACTGATTGAACTACTTGTCTGATGCCGCTTGTGTATGGGTATTCGCAGTGGTGGCACACTTAAAAAATCTCGTGGCACACCAAAGTGCCACGGCACAGTGGTTGAGAATCACTGCTGTATAGGAAAGTAGGCAAGGCAGTTTTGCCCTATCTTTTTGGAGCTAAGAACAGTTCAATCTTCACCAGAAGCCAATCAGAGATAGTTGGCATAAGATTATTAGTAATTATAAACAGCATCTAGTGAGACATCAGACAGTACCACTATCTAGTGGTCCCGACACTATATGTTATTGTCTGAAATAGTGCGGGTTATACGGCCGATTTTCTTGAGTTTGCAGAATGAAAAACCCAATTTTCCAGGAGAGAAAACCCACTTGCCTGTGCCAGAGGTCAACTAACTTGGGTTAACATCTTATCACCTCTAGTAGGTGATAAGATGCAAACTGAGAACAGCTTTCTTTGGGTGACCAAGAATTATAGGTGAAGGCCACTTCTACAAGACTGCTTGCTATTATATTTACTAGTAATTAACAAGCACATGTGCATTAACAGTAACACAGAATATTTGATGTTTAATAGAAAAATGCATGTTAGACATAGTATAATATTTAAATAGCAGCTTCGCACATCTAAGAGAAAATTAAATAGAACTTATTACTCATATATTTCCCTCAATATGTCGGTGATTCATTCAGCGAGAAGGCAAAAGAATTGGACACAACATTTATATTATGAACAGAATCTGAAACTCTATTAGTGTTTCCTCTTACTTGTACAGCTACAACTGTCAGGTTGCACCTGTTGTAGACAATTCTGCCTTCTCCCTGTATGAAGCTCGTGATATACTGAGTGAAATATATAAGAGAAATAAATTCTATATAGTTTTCTCTTACATGTGTATAACCATTAGTTAAATATAATACTACAGTATATTTGAAACAGAATAAAAAGTTGGACACACGTGATTTGGATTGTCTTGTAATGGCTAATTGGAGATGTTAATGTCAGCTCTTTGCTTTATGCGGATGATGTTATACTTCTAAATAAATCCGCTACAAGTCTGCAAGATTCTCTGACTAAATTGAATAGCTGTTGTAATAGATATGGTATGAAGGTCAGCAATAAAAAGACAAAGACAATGAAAATAGGCAGAATCATTGAAAATGTCAACTGTGTTGTGAATGGAGAACCTGTGGAACATGTAAAACATTTCAGCTACTTAGGCACAATTTTTACTGAAGATGGTAAACTAAATATAGAAACAAACAACAGAATCAGCAGAGCTGGTATCGTGGGAAGTCAATTGAATAAATTCATATGGAATAAGAAAGAAATTAGTCGGAACACTAAATTAGCTGTATACAAGACTGTGTTCAAACCAATTTTAACTTATGGATCTGAGAGCTGGGTCAGAAGTAAAACACTTGACCAAAGACTAGAGACCGCAGACATGAGAGTCCTGAGAAAGATTATAGGCATGAACAGATGGCATCAATGGCAATATCATATTAAAAACGAGGATATTAGGAAAGAACTTGACATTGTCAGCATCTAGGAATGCGTTAGCAGAGCTAATCTCAGATGGTATGGTCACTTAAATAGAATGGGAGAGGAAAGATTAGCAAAACAAGTGTTCTTTGCCAGGTTGGCAGGAAAACGACCCAGAGGAAGACCAAGATATAGGTGGATTGATACGGTACAAAGTGCCTTAGACGATAGAAATATAAGATCTGATAATGTTGGAGTCTTGACAAGTAACAGACTGATTTGGAGGAAAATTGTAGATAGGAAGTTAGTAATGATGTAATTTTTTCATGTAGTACTGTCATATCCTGTACACCCCTTGAGGGTACATGGCAGGAATTTGATGATGATGATGATGATGTAATGGCTAGCAATGTGATGCATGGTGTCTAAGCTCCATTTGCACCAGGTGTTGATGAAAATGACCAAGTCTGATGTAGGATCATACCTTGTTTCTTGTTTTTCATTGATTACAGTATTTTAATTTACGATGCCCTTTTTAAAGAACTTAATTGACATAGCTATTTTGTATGCTACCATAACACTTGATGATTTGTCTCTGTTGAACTGCTAGTCCGAATTTATGTTGTTTTTTAAAGAACTCAATGCATGTACAGCATCAAATCAAGTAATATGCATTTTAAAAATTTTAAATAATAAACAGAATTAAAAGCACACAGCAATGAGATGTGATGTATTTTTAATCATGCTTTTATGAATAAAAAAAAAATTCCAACTAACCTTTTGTAAAAAAAATTGTGAAGGCAAAGATTTCTTAATATCACATATGTACATTAAAAATCACTTCCTGTAGTGTAAAAATTCTAAGATAAAATTTAATCTGCAAATATGAACATACATATTAATAAAATTTAAATAAATATATATATATATATATATATATATATATAATACAAATACTTAAAAAAAATATGTACCTAGGTGTACATATTCAAGATTTAAATATGTACATCTAGGTTTTTTGATCAGCAAAAGTAAAAAAAAAAAAAAAAAAAAAAAAATCAAATATTTTGCAAACAAGTATGTAATTCATATATGGTATTCTATGGAAGGCTAACTTTAATGAATGCAGATAGAAGAGAGGTGACAGAAGCTGAATAACTAATTGTTTTGCAAGAATATATCATCCAAATGATATATTCTTGACTAAAATAAAAGGTTCACTAAAAGAAAGGAAAAGGAATATATCATCCAAGTGTAAGTGAATGACAGACTAATATCAGATATCGACCGGTGAACCTCACTCCTGGATGTACAACAGTTGTGTAAGAGTACGACTAACAAGGATTAGATATTTTGTTTGGAGAGTAGCAAATGAATCAAGTAGGTTGTCAAAGGTTGGGAGCACTTTGCAGTGAATGAGATATTCTGCCATGAATCCTATTATCTTGTGTGATGACAAGATTCAATAAAATTAAACTACAGCCTATAGCTATTGATGGATTTGTTTACTTATAACTATAGTTTTTTAAGGAAATTATGATGTAGACTAATATTAACTAAAATAAATTTAATTAATACTTCCAATATGTTCAGCAAATTCAAATTGACATCATCAGGGAACACAATTTAATATATGTGCATGCAGGCACTACACTGAGTAATGAGGCTGATGCAGGGGAAAATGCTGGTCTTGAAATTCATGCTTGCTCTTGGTATCATTCAGGGAGTGAGAGGTATGACTGAAGTCTAATTAGCAGAATAATGAATTACTGACCATTTAAAACTATATATTTAGAAATTTATGTACATTTAATCATACAAATACAACATTTCTTTTATAAATGATATTCTATCTTTGTCAATTTAGCTACTTGAATACAAATTCTACCCTACGGTTCTTCTTTATGAACTGGTCAATAACATCGTCATAAAAAGTTGGTTGGAACTGAATTTTTCCAAGCAACACGCACACACTTGTAAGGACTGGCTGAAGCTCACTAGCTAGAGCTACTTTGATTGCGTTAAGATGCCGTGAAGGGAGCGGAATGGCTATTCGCGCACATAAAATCACAGTGCAGCAGTGAGGACATGAAAGCTCCTACAACTGAGCAAGCCGAGGTAGCTTTGACTAGACAAACAAGCATCGGCCTTCAATACACAACGCAAAGCTCAACTATTGCCGCGCAAGCTTAAGATGTCTTCTGTCTACAAAAATAAAAGCCTAAACGGAATGCTTATAAATGCATGTATTTATTAACAAATAAATATTACTTCTTTCTCAATTAATGAGCTTGCGCAGCAATCATGGAAAATTTCCCCTGGGCTGAAGCTTGTCAACAGAATGTAAGCTTAAAGTCCTAAATAGCACCCATAGTGGACTAAAATGAATGTCCTTAGGTGCTGGAATGAAGTACGGAGGATGAGAGCTGCCCAAATTTGGGCACCTGCCATATCCTGTGGCAGCTGCCTAAAGCATGGTCAGCAAATCCTGAGTGGTGGAAACAGATATAGTCCTTATGTTCAACAATTTGGATGTTAGCTGTTGTTTTAGCAATACTTGTGCCATAAGAGTTCAGAAATTAACACAATTACACAAAGAAAGAATGAATAATATATTTTATTTAAAAGCCATATATTTCAACCTCAAAGGTCATCATCAGTGGTATCAGGGTTGAATACAAAGTAGAATATGAACAATAGAAATTTAAAACAGTAAGAGCTGAGTGATGTTATACATCAAACAATATAAAGGAAAAACTGAAGTAGCATTGCATTATTAATTCTAATTTAAAAACTCGATGATGTGCAATCAAAATAAGATGCTCTCATATCTGATTCACACGATGAAGTAAAGTTTCAGTATTTTCTTTAAATAAACATTCCAACTTATGTATATTATTTCTGGGAAAACTCCCATGTTACTCCTCATTATAAACTATTATAATACATGGAGAATTTCCCCTGGGCTGAAGCTTGTCAAACTGCCTACCCCCCCCCCACACACACACACCACACACACACTCTGCAGTTCTCGACATCGCAGACAGAGGAAAAGCCACAACACCCAGAAAAAGGTATGTGCAATTTCTATTCCTTAAGCTACATATACTTTTTGTACATCTACACTCATAATGCCCTAAGAACCCATGAGTAAATAGCCAATGACATTTAAACAGGGGCACTCCTAAACTGAAGCAGGCAATATAGCTGTATTATAATAGTTTTCTAACTTATTCTACCAAACTGCCTACCCCCCCACACACACACACCACACACACACTCTGCAGTTCGACATCGCAGACAGAGGAAAAGCCACAACACCCAGAAAAAGGTATGTGCAATTTCTATTCCTTAAGCTACATATACTTTTTGTACATCTACACTCATAATGCCCTAAGAACCCATGAGTAAATAGCCAATGACATTTAAACAGGGGCACTCCTAAACTGAAGCAGGCAATATAGCTGTATTATAATAATAAATATTCCAACTTATGGTGGTAACGATGGAGTAAGCACATTTCAGACCATAGGATATTGTGATCAGTTTCCATTTTATGTTATGCGAGGCCAGAACTCTCAAATTTCCTATTAATGATGTAAGATTGGTGTTCTTGCATTCTTTTCTCCACAAAGCATCGAGTTTGTGTGAAGTAAGAATGGTGACAGTCACATGGAACTTGGTAGACACTAGCAACAGTGAGAGGGAATCATTTATCTTTAAATGGGAACCATCTGATAGTTTGTTAAAAAGAATGACTGTCACCACTAGATTATACTTTTTTTTAAGCATTCTAGATATTGGTTCTAAGATGCCAGAAATATATGGGATAGGAACTCTTCGTACTGTTTATATGTTGTTTGAGCATGGATTATAGGAATCAAAAATACGTTGTATGGTCTGCTCTGATGATGACATGCAATTTCCAAGTTGAAATATATGGCTTTTAAATAAAATATGTTATTCACTCTTTTCTTATGTTATCGTATTGATTTTTTATATAGTCAGTAAGTGGTTGTAAGGGTGTATTTTTTTTTTATGATTTTAGTTACTTTTTTAGCCTTGGATATAGAGAATGGTGAGAGCTTTGGTGTACAGTAGAGAAAAGGTGTGGTTTTAATATTTTTTTTTTTGGATATGGCTAGAACTGTAGCCTTTGACAAAGAAGTTTTTGTGTATGTGGTCAAATTCAGTGGAGAGGACACTGTTATCTGAACTAATTAATTTAGCCCTGTTAATCCTATCCTATGAAGGCTTTCCGTAAGCAGAGACCACACCAAAGCTATCACCATTCTGTATATACAGGGTGATTCAGAACTCTTGGGCCAAACTTTAAGGGAGTTATAGAACACACCCAAACAAGCACATTTTGTCATACAATGCATGGTCCGAACTCAAGCAGCAAAGAGCTAGAGGGCACTTTCCAGTGAATACTTATAAGCACTTGTTTTTGCATTCGTTGTTATTTCTACCATGGAGTGTAAAAAAAGGATGGATTCTTTCACAAATCAGGAGAAGGCTGACATGCATTTCATTTACGGAGCTTTGGACGGGAATGTGAGGGAAGCCCAAAGACTGTACCTAGAACACTTTCCGACCAGACGCGTGCCTGATCGTAAAACCTTTCAGTGATTGTACCAGTATCTGTGCGAAATGGACTCCTTTGTCAGCGGCATGCAAGGACAGCACATGTTACAGAGGAAATTCTACGTAGGGTTGAAGATCATCCCGGATGTGGCACACGAGCAATTTCCCATACTGTACGTGTGCCCCAATCGACGGTGTGGCGAGTTCTACGAGACAAACGATTATACCCCTACCATGCACAGAGGGGGTGCATGCCTTAACACCTGCAGATTATCGGCCTCATCTGAATTTTGCACAGTGGTTCCTGCAGCAGACTGCAGTGCAGCTGGACTTTGATGCACGTCTTATTCACTGACAAATGTACCTTTACACATGAGGGCATTTTTAATACCCACAATTATCATGTGTGGGCAAGCAGAAATCCGCATGCCACACGTCCACATTCGTACCAGTGGTGTTTCTCCATAAATGTTTGGGCTGGAATCCTACATGGCCATTTGACTGATTGGCCCATACCTTCTGCCAGCACGACTGAATGGGTGAACGTACCTCGTATTTTTACAAGAGGTCTTGCCAGAATTACTGAACCCTGTTCCAGCAAACATTCAGACACGTATGTGGTTCCAACATGATGGAGTGCTACCCGATTTCAGTGTGGATGTGTGGAATGCCTTGGATGCAACCTTTCCAGGATGATGAATTGGTCCGGGTGGTCCCATCGCTTGGCCGCCACGATCGCACAATCTCTCATGTCTGGATTTTTTTCTATGGGGCCATATGAAAAGCCTGATCTACGATAGCTCCATCGATTCCAATGAAGACGTCATTGCCATGATTTCTATCATCGCTGCCACTGTATGAGAAATGCCTGGTTTTTTTTGCCAATCACTATGTCAAAGGTGTGAAGACTGAAGTAATGTTGGCGGTCACTCTTTTGAGCAGTTTCTACAATTTGTTCAATAAAATTCTTTAATTTATGTTCTGTAATTGTTTCAAATTTCAAATGTCATTCTTGTGTTTCTTCATTTCCTGACACAGTAGTTGCTAACCCCTAGCGCTTCACCGCTTGAGTTTGGACTATGCATTGTATGATGAAAAGTTCTTGTTTAGGTGTGTTCTATCACCCCTTAAAGTTTGGCCCAAGAGTTCTGAATCACCCTGTATATGATATGAGGCACATCTAAAAAAAAAAAACTAAAATCCTAAAAAATACAACCTTACAACCACTTACAGACCATATGCAAAAATTGGCATCCCTTAAACTATCCTACTATGGCCAAATAGGAAGGACAACCAATATCAGAATTGCTGAACATAAGAACTATATCCACTTCCACCACTCAGGAAGGGCTTGATGACCATACTTTGGATACCTGCCTTTGATATGCTGGAAGAAGGCAACTCTACTACATCACAGCAAATATAAATATAAAAGACTATTCCTTGAATCTGCTTAAGAAGCTACCCAAACCTCAACAAATTTGGTTGCATGAAACTGCTCCAAATTTGGAAAGCTCTCATCCTTCATACTTGAGCCCAACAGCTGAGGATACCCAATTTTAGTCCACTTTCAGTTGACAATCTTCAACCTCATTTCTCAGTGCAGTGCCTGTGTGCACATATATTATGTTCCTTGATGATGGCAGTTTGACTTTGTGATATATTGGAAGTATTAATTAAATTTATGGAAATTTCTTTTAAAAAAAACTACACTTATGAGGAGCAACATATGGTATAAACCTTACCACCATACTTATATATATTTTTACATATTTAGTTAATTAGTATTTATATATTTATTTTTGTGAATGGTTGACCAAAGTGATATGTTGCAGCATACTGTAGTAATGAATCATAATGTAGCTTGTATCTCTCTCTATGTGTGTGTGTGTGTGTGTTTCCTGATATTTTAATTAAAGTTGTTATAATAGCATGATAGCGTTTTCATAAAGATAACTTGAGAACAATGAAGGAAAGGATTCCCATATCCAGTTAAAATGCATTATTATTATTATTATTATTCCTGATATCTCAAAGGAGTCTGAATATTCATCGCGGGAGGACACCAACTGTCTCAACCACTACACCAAACCTCTACTACGAATCATCTCCATCAACACCATCTACCGCACACCTCCACCACTACAACAACTAGTATTTTTTATCTGTAAATTGCATGTGTTCTGAAGGGCCGATTTGTCTGTATGCAGGATGAAAAACCTTGCTACCTCCATATGAGATCAGCTAACTCACCTTCGACTGAAATCGTCCAGATAAAGATTCCTCCCGCCGCGACGAGAATCGAACTTAGGCCTATTCCAATCGAATGCCGCAATATACCGTCGTTCTTCCAATTGCGCTACGGAGGCGCTATTATATATTTAAAAAAAAAAAAAAAATACACCACATAGTCTCCAAACAAATATAAAGTAGAACAGCCACTTCGACATGAGGCTGTTCTACTTTTTGACTTAATTTGATAAGTCAAATAGATAAGATGAAAGACCCATTAAATTCATACACCACAGAGGACTGTGGCATTTCATAGCTATATACAGTCATAGCATCATAGGAGCCTATTAAGTAGCAAACTGAAGTATTAAAAATGGACCATTTTAATATCAGTGTTGCGAAGTGGAAGAATACAACCCAACAAATAAACAGAAAACAGTTAATTCACAAGTTTTATAAAGTAATAAGTAATATGTACATGAATCAACACAGCAGAGTTTCAGATGGAGGATAGATGATGTCAGTTATGCTAGAGATGTGAATCAGTGGGCATTTAACAAGAAAATGGAAATTGAGGAAACAGGTAGTAAAGTAAGAAATAAGGTAGGAATTTCAACAATTTCAGAAACATTACAACAGATTCCATGATCACCTGTCAAAATCTTGCACTAGAATTTACAAAATCAAGATTATCTGCCACCTCTGGAGCAGATATTCTTTTCATTGTTTTTGTGAACAAATTTATAAGCATTTAGGATAAGAGAACTTAACATGTTAGACTTAAAGCACAAAAAAGATTTTTTTCGTATTCAGTATATTACCATAAATAAATCTTTCTTACTGCAGGAAAATATGTAATTTTAAGCAGTTATGAATATTTAGAGCAATTCCAAAATTTGATATCACCATTTCTTACTCTCTCTCAAAAAATAGCAACGGAATATGCAAGATTGGTTTTTCCACTGTGGTACTAAATGGGAACCTTTTAATTTTAATTATTATAGTCACATTTTCAATTTTTGATTAATAGCATGTCTGCTGGAATTGTTGGCCAAGTGGTTAGCATACTTGCTTTCCACCCAACAGCTGCAGAAGTTTAGGTGAGACATGGATTTCACTGCCTGGCATAAGCATAGCAGGACTATCACTCATAATAGAGTAGATGATTGCTTAATGACAGGATATAGATGTAAAAATTATCATATTTACTTTTTATTAATTATTTAAGGATTTAACGAATGGATGTCTAATGTCTACTGTGCCATTGTAATATTTTTCTTATTTATTTTATATTGTAGTTGCTTAAGCTAGTTCAAACTGTCTATAGACTTCAATTTCTAATTCACACAAAAAACTTGCAATTAATCTTAATCCTTTAGTCCTTAATTTAGTTGTACTCCCCCCTCCCTCTCTCAAGGCCATAAATATGTTCTTGCACGTGCTTGAATTGTAGACGTGAGAAAAGCCTCTTTGCTGAAGCCAAGTCCTTAATCTACTTTGCTGTATTTCACTTGTATTGATCCTTAAAAATTTGTTTTTTTTATTAAATGTGCCATTAAGGGTCGTGTAAAAGAATTGTTGTTCCTTGCCTTACATACAAGAGAAATATTCAGCTATGCACAAAATAACTCATAATTTAACTCTATCTCAAGCAACTCCTATTAAGTAATCAGTCAGTCATGGATATTACTACTCTTAGGTCACACAGGTTTGGTATTTTTATGAGAAGTGCATTGGCTAAACAAGATCAGGCAAGCTATTAACAAAAACAACATGTTTATTCTTACTAAGACAAATTATATACAACATTCAAATACATATCACATGTCTGGTTCTAACTAAGACAAAAAGAGTACACTGGAGACAATACTTGTCATGTGTACTAACTCTCCACAAAATCAACTGAGCATTTTGCTTAAGCTTTAAGACAAAGAAATCATAATTACACATAACCTTCCAGACACTTGGACGATACTTAATACACTTAACTTTCTCTCACGTTGTAAACAATAAAAGGCAAAACTCAAACCATATTCGCTCTTAGCATTACATAACATAAGCAAATCTGCAGATCTCTGTATTCTACTATTCACACTCAAACTAAAATACGACTTTCCAATTCTTCCTAACACCTTCTATGTCACTAGATAACAGAATCAACATTTGTCATCTGAGCTTCACAATCAAGGATATTACATGAAACATTCTACTTACAATCTTTCTAGTTCGTTACACAGTCATAGATCCTAAAGGCTTACGGGCACGTTCCATTTCATCCCTGCTAACTTTCGATCGGGCACTAGGACACGGCTGTGATAATTCAGCACGCAATTAGATCATTGGGGAATCTCACAGTGGGATATCTTGAAAAGGCCGTCTCTGTTACTAGCGAAATTCCCATCTTTGTCGGAACTGCTGCTCACGGGAACGTGACTCTCCCCGTCCTCTAAAAGGCCTGGCACAGGAAACAAACTTCGAAACAAGAGCCCCTTAGCCACTCAATCTCTATGCATTTTTGAAAATTATGGAGACAACTACCATGTTTGAATAAAAACCTTAGTTTAATATAACTAAAATCTACATTCAACGTTTCGACCTTTATGTCAAGGTCATCTTCTGGAGCATACAACTATACACAGAAAACAAGCCACACTACAAACAAACTGGTTTGTTAAAGACACTGACCAACCACTACAACAATTGTTGGCCTGAACTCAGGTGGGAAAAAAAAAATTATACATCAACGCTAGAGTCCTATTATTAGTGTTATTCTGATACTACCTGAAGATTGGCTAGAGTCCTATACAGGACTCTAGCCAATCTTCAGGTAGTATCAGAAACCATTCCATACCAACTGGCTGGAATGTACACGATGTTAATATATGTATATAGATAGGTACTTGTTGTTGTGTCCAATGTATTTCTACAACCAACAGATAACACTAATAATAGGACTCTAGCATTGATGTATAATTTTTTTTTTCCACCAGAGGTCAGGCCAACAATTGTTGTAGCGGTTGGTCAGTGTCTTTAACAAACCAGTTTGATTGTAGTGTAGCTTGTTTTCTGTGTATAGTTGTACGCTCCAGAAGATGACCTCGACATAAAGGTCGAAACGTCGAATGTAGACTTTAGTTATATTAAACTAAGGTTTTTATTCAAACACGGTAGTTGTCTCCATAATTTTCAAAAATGCATTCGGATCACAGTGTAAGCTTAAAAGAAAGGACTCAATCTCTATCTTTTATATCATTCTCCCGACCTTGGCCTTTCTCTAAAATCTCCCGGATTTACTGGAGAGTTTTCTCCATCACCCATGTTATTGCTGGCTTTTGGCGGGAAAACTCATAATCCGGTGACCTTCGCGACTGTTGTCAGCCTTAAGTCTCCTAGCCTAATCCAGTCTGAGCTTAATTTTAGTTGCAAATCTAGTGGTTCTTATTCAAATATTTTAACATTTAGTTACAACATTTATCTCAGTACAGTCAGTTACACATTCTTTTACTTACAAGTATAATATGTAATTTAATTGCCCATGTAAAATCGACATAGAAAAAATATTTCTATTTTTTTTTCTATACGAGATTTTACATAGGTAATTTCCTACTCTCTTATTAATTTCAAATAAATGCATGTACAAAGTCCCAAATATAGTTTTCAAAAAACTGCACTTACTCAAGAACAAGTGTTGTAAGACCATCATTCTCAGTAAACACCTTTTATATCCTTATAGGGAGTAGGTAAGGCCATTTTTAGCTCTATCTAACTTTTGGAGAATGAGTGGGCAATTCAATCTCCACAGGTAGCCAATCAGAGATGGGAAGCCCAAGGCTATCACTAATTTAAGCAGTACATAGTGAAGAGATGGCTCAACAAGTCCCACCATCTCATGGTCTCTATCACAATATTTTTAATGTATGAAATAGTGTGGGTTCTACAGTCAATTTTCTCGAGTTTATGGGATGAAAAACACCAGAGATCAACTAACTCGGAAACCAGTCGAAAAAAGGCACAGAAAGAGTTCCTCTAGTCAATGACTAGAATCAAATTGATGATGCTCTTTCTTCAGGAGGTTTAGTGCTAAGGAGTACAAACACCACTTCCACTGAGCTACACAGGCTCTTTGAAAGGTTGTAATATAAATAATTTGTTCATGTTCCAGAAATTCTTAGATCTGGAGTTACATTTTTTTTATTTAATCACCACCACTGGTCATATATTGTTTTACGATGAATGAATAAAAAGCTCTTTATTAAAAATTATTATTTTTAAAATCATTTTTCATTGTTTGAAATTAAGGATTTTTATGTCAGTTATAGTAAAGTGATGGTTAACCTGATTAGCCAATACCTTGCTCTCCTCTATATTGAGTCAAGCATTTTGAGGGAGCTTTTGGGGACCTCACCCCATGTGAGAGCAGTATTCGATATCTGAGCACATTTGTGATTTGCATAAGGCTAACAGCTGTTCAGGGGTGAAGTAACATCTCGAGTGAAAGAGAAATCCAGATTTTTTAGAAGCTGAGGATGCAATGGTTGTGATGTGTTTATGCCAGGAGAGGCTTGATGTCAGTGTAATTCCAAGAAGAGAAATCTCAGCTTGTCTCGAAATCTGGGTGTTCTCACTATGCTGTGATTGCATTGATTGCTGCTTACACCCTGTTGAAATGTGAGAAATCCAAGTTATCTCATGTCACGATGTTCAGGACTCTAAACAATTATTTCAACTTTTATTGGCCACCATCCATACTGTTTTGTTTTAATTTATATGTATACTTATATGAATAACTTCGTGTGAACATGTTGCTCTCTAGCTTAATATATTTTTGTAACCAAATAGACAATAATAACAGGACTCTAGCACTGATGTAGTAAGTTTTTTTTTTTTCACCAGAGGTCGGACCAATAGTTTTAATGGTTGACCAAATCAATGTAATTTTAGCATACCATGTAGATTGTAGTGCAGCTTGTTTCTTTGCATGTGTGTGCTGTACCGTCGACAGGGTGTAGCATAGAGGCACCCTATCTCAGGGTGCCGCTTAATAGGGGCACTCGTTCAGCCATAGTGCGGTTGGTGCCGTATTATGGCAACAAGATGTTTTACAAACACACGGCATTTATTCTTATTACATACCTCCAGGGAGTTCAAAGACTGATCAAGGTAGGGCACCTACTCTACAACTCTCAGTCTCCACCAACTATAACGAACCACAACTACCATTATCCTCTGCTGCCCATCATCACCACTAGTATTTTCACAAATCACAAACATCCATGCTCACAGCAGGATTCGAACCCGCAGCTTTTTCATTAGTTTGTGAAATGCAAGTCTTGCTTAAATTTTATAACGCAATAAACATGCTGGAGAAGAAAACTCATATTTCGTGATATTCTCAGATTTTGTAGTTTAGTTTAGTTTATGTGCTTAATATATTTTAATAATTCCTGTAGAGCAAACATTTAATTAATATTATTATGTAATTGTTTTGCATTAATGTTTCTCTTGCAATAAAAACAAAATAGCAATTGAAGATTTTCTTATATTTTTGTCTTATAATCCATCAGGGGCAATATTTAACTGTTTGCCTCAGGGGGTAATCTAATCTGCCGACACCCCTGTTTGTGTGTATATATATAAACATATATATCGAGTGATTATTTTGGTTTATATTAAACTGAAGTTCTACTCTAACATGGCAGTTGTTTCCATAATTTTTTATGATGAATTATTAAGCCAACATTTCACCTCTGTCACCAAGGCATCTTCATGGATACAAAGAAATACAAGTAAATACATATGGCACAAGCAAGAGAAAGAACAGTTATGGAAGGGTGATACTGGTGAATGTTATGGTGTAGTGGAATTATTTAAGGAGCACTTTATCAGCAAATCTCATACTAGCATAAATGATGCTATTTTAACATCTAGAAGGGAAGCAAATGGAGGGATCAGAAGAGAATCATTTGATTCTCTTCTGATCATAACTGATTGCTAACATAACTCAATCAAAACTATTGATTGAGTTATGTTAACAAGGATACAAGAATGAATGACATATCACCAAGTATATTTCAGGAATGTGTGTGAAAGAATCAGCTCTTAACCCAGTTGTTTAATGTCTTCAAATGGGACAGATCCCTAAGGAAGAAAGCAAAATAGCAGCAGTGCATAAGAACAGTTCTAGAACAGATGTTTCCAATTATGGACCAACCTATATAACTGCAAATAAAAGTAACTTACATTAAATTGGGTTGATGTACATAGGATTCTTTATAATGGTGTCAGCATTATTTTGTGAAATGCAGGTCTTGCTTAAGTCTGCTTAAATTTTATAATAAGGCAATAAACATGCTGAAGAAGGAAACTCATATTTCATTATTATTATAATTACGGCTATTAAGCCTGTTTTTGTTTAGGAGTGTCCCTTATTTAAATACATTGGCTATCAATACTCAAGAGGGGTATATATTTAGGGAATTATTGGTGAGTATAGAAGGCAATTAAGGTAGAATAAAAGAGGTGGAAAAATTTGGTACATACCTTTTTTGATTCTACGATGTCTTCCACTTCCATGATCTTGCTGAAAGTTGTTTACAAGCGGGGGGGGGGGGGAGTTTAGACACGGGAAAATAAGTTTCGATAACCCAGGTTAATATTAATAATATATATATAAATGTATACATATATTATTTTGAATTAGGGCGCATTTTTGTGAGGGGGGGGGGGGGTAAAAACTATTGTGGCAACTGGGAAAGGGTTAACGGGGTGTGGAACCGTTTCGGTCGTGTGACCATCCTCGGAACTTTGTCGGAAATGAGTGTAGGGCTTTGCCCTGACATATAAGGGCATTAGTTGTCACTACATGGCTGGAGGCATGGCTTAAATTGTAGGTTCTGGATCGTCCAACATTCGGAAATTAGGTAGGGGCGGTGGACGTTGATAGAATTTTCATCACATTTTATGGCAATAGTTTCGGATATTCTTAGCACTGTTTCGTTGTCTTGTTTGTCTATGATTATGGCCTTGTCAATTTGGGGAATAAGTTTTAGTTCGAGGGAGTGAGCTGCAATCTCAGTCTTCCCTGTACTCTGTGTTTTATTTTTCTTTTTGATGTTGCGATGTTTGTGTTCAGATATTCCAGAATGGGAATATTGCAATCCCTGAAGTGCTCATGTAATCTAGTCCATAAGGACCTAATTGTAGAGCCGGTGTAGGTGACGTCACAGTCCTCTTTACAAGGAAGATATTCTAAGATTTTGCAGCTATTTCATATACTGCCATATGACAAGCTAGTGTAAAAAACTGGGGAAGATGGAAATGGATACATAGATAGGTTAAATTGACTGGCTCTGGAAGATAACAGCAAGTTATGTATGATGAGACAGTATCTCTAAAAAAATGAAGGTATCCAGTGCAACAGGGTTCTGGGTTCTGTTTTTGGGCCACTCCAGTTAACTTATTTGTTAGTGATATTTCATGTGAATCTTCAGCTGTTTGAGAAATAATTCCAAGGAAGGCAGTTATAATGCTAATGTTCATTCCCCTCAGGATGATTTGAATACTCTTTGCTTAGATAAATGAGTGGGTTACAGTTTAATATTGTTGAGTACAAGGAATTGCACTTTGAAATGTAGAGTTATGTACTGTACAGTATGGGAAACTGTGCTTCAGGGGAGAGATGAGATTTAAAATCTAAAGGTGATCTGAAGTTCAGACAACATGTTCATTAATTACTTTCAAAGATTAAAAAGGAATGCAATCAGAAGTGTATATATACTTGTAGCAAAAGCTGGAAATGTGTAAAGGCAACTATGGTAGATAGTATTTCACCAGAAATGCCCAAATATGGAGGTCCAGATGATTGAAGTAAAGCTCAAAAAAATCTGTTTGTTTTTTTTTGTCTTTTTACAGATGGAAACTTTTTGAGCACAATTCTCATAATGAAAAAATTTCATTGTGAGAATTACATAGGCATTTTTCTACTAAGTGTTCCAGACAGGGTGTATAAAAAGTTTGCTTTCATATATCTTAAGAAAAATTGCAGAACATGAACTGGAACAAGTTGGGTTCAGGCCAAATACAGGATGTCATGATTAATGAGTACTGGAAACACATACAAGTTTTTCACTTGGTTATGTCACAAATTAAGATGCCAAGAAATTATATTCTTGGTTTAATCCTTTATTTAAGTGTAAGCAAACAAAGTTTGCACTTGAAGTAACTTCAGGACTGGGAAACTCATATATAGAAACTAATGACTTCACATCACTTGCCTAAGTATCTCATAATGCAAAGCACATATCCTTTCGGACATATATAATACTATGCATTATGGGAAAGGCCACTACCCAGACCTTACTGAGATCTCATCAGTAGGAGCCAGTAATAAGGTGTGACACCTTTTGGCTACTCGTATATGGAAATATGACCTCTGCATTACTTCAACCTTGGTATCAACTCTGGGTCTGGCTCTCACTGATGAGACCTCAATAAAGGTCAAAACCAGTCCAGGTAGTGGCCATTCCCATAATGCATAGCATTATACATGTCTTTAAGGATATGTGCTTTGCATTATAGGATACTAAAGCATGTGATGTGAAGTCATTAGCTTCTATATGCGAGTTGCCTAGTCCTGAAGTTACTTCAAGCGCAAACTTAGAAACAAAGTTTGCGCTTTTATCCTTTATCCAAGTAAACTTTGTTTACTTGGATAAAGGATTAAACCAAGAATATAATTTCTTGGCATCTTTAATTTGTGACATATTCATACGAATTAATAATTTATTATTGCATGCCAGGTCAGATTACCGTTTTTTTTTTTTTTAACTAAACATTCTTTTTACCCAAAGTTGGAGTATAGACAATCACATTAAACCTGGTTGGTTGAGGTTGGCATAATCACACTCAAACTAACAGTTTCTGGATTCGAATCCTGACTTTGACATGTATGGCTGCAATTGTCTTTAGATGGGAGATGAATTTCATCATTGGTGTTAGACTACTGTCTCACTTACAGGAGACCTGAAGTGGCTTGAAAAAGTTTCATGTGTGGTTTCTCGAACAGGGTACCTGAAATATATAAAAAATAATCAAAAAAATTCCTTAAGCCTACAGACAGCAATGACATACTAAAGCCTTCTGTGGGTAGAAGACAGATAAAAAAAGACCAAGGAGGGGGAGAAGATCCTGTTTATCGTTTGTGGAAAAAAAGGAGATTATGGTTATCATTTGCAATTGATTCAGAGATTTGTTGTTGCTTTATTTTTTATATTGATTCCATACAGTCAAAGGACCTATAAGCACATCAGTGGTATGTGTGGTATGCAGATGAGGACAAAGGGGAGTTAATTGATTTTTTTTTTAATAGTTGCAGGTTATATTTGTTTGGGAATACTTCATGATGAAGGCTGTTCCAGAGGACAGAGGTGGACGGAATAAAAGATATAGAACAGAAGTAGGATCAGTGTGTTTGCAGTTGCACAATAAAGGGATGCTGAGCAATTGATTAACAAATGATGATTGCCAATTCACTGGAGAGAGTTCGATGGATGTAAAATAGGCTCTTGAACGAAAGAGAATGCCAAGTTTCTTGGATGCTAAGGAGGCTACTGATGTGATGTGTTTATGCAGTGACCATTGAAGTACCTGTAGAATAGACAGTGCTGAAACACTAGGCATGTGAGATAGAGGATGAAGTGAAGTTGTAAAAGGGATCATTTATAAGCCTAACTGCTCTAAGCATGGGCAGATTTGGTATTTGCATAGAGTAAGAATTGGTTGGGTGTAAAATAGGCTTTTGAACAAAAGAGAATGCCAAGTTTCTTGGATGCTGAGGAGGCTATTGATGTGATATGTTTATACTAGGAAAGTCTGGAAGTAAACATTATCCAAGCAAGGAGATCTAATCTTATCTGGTGATTTTTGTATTACTGAGGGTAAGAGTAGATGAAATGGGATTCTTTTGCATAAGAAAAGGTGAGATATCTGCAACGTATAGAATTAAACCTTATCAAATAAATTTGGAAGCAGCTTATAAGTACAGGTGTGTTTTATCTTCCTTGAGGTGAAGCTATTCCATAGCATGAGACTTTGGATGGTGTCATTTCAGGTCACAGATCTTTGTTGTTGAGAGCAATGTTGTCCCAAGAATCTCCGTCTAGAACTATACACCATCCAAAACAACTTCGACAGAACGACTTCACCTCAAGAAGACTAAAAACATCTCACTAATAAGCCAGTCCCTAGGAATCCAGAACCTATACAGTGAATCCTAACTGCATACCTGTGATGTATGCAGCTAGGATTCACTGTATACGTTCTGGATTCCTAGGGACTGGCTTATTAGTGTTAAAGATGTTTTTAGTCTACTTAATAAGGTAATAATAATAATAATTTAGTCTTCTTGGGGTAATAATAATAATAATTATTATTATTACTCCAAGACCGCATGGAGTCAAAGACTCATCTAAGAGGTCCTTTTATCATGCACACAGCTCATCATACCGTGCCTTGAACACATTCAAACTCCTTGCAGACACCACACTCTCAGGCAAGGCATTCCAATCATTCAAAACTCTGCATGAAAAAACCTGACTCTCACTCCCCTACTTATACCTCTTTATACAGTTTCAAGGGATGACCGCTGGTTCTCCCCCGATCTCCCACTACTTTCTGTAGAACTTCTCCAGCATTGATCCTATAACAACCCCTTACCAACTTGTAGGTTTCTATCATATCTCCCCTCTTCCTCCTGTCCACCAGACTCTGCAATTTACATCTTCTCAATCTTATCTTTCCTCGTAATCGACATTCCAAAGTTTAAAAACTACCTTAGTCAGTCACCTTTGGACCCTTTCCAACATCTCTTCATCCTTCTGAAAATCAGGTGACCAAATCTGGGCGCAATAGTCCATATGTGGCCTAATCAAAGCCTTATACAATGGAACAAGAATCTCCCTACTTCTACAAGTAAATGTCCTCTGCATCATTCCCAGAAGCCTTTGTGTTCTCTTCACAATTTTGGCTATGTGTCCCCTAAATTTCAGATCCTTATCCACTATCACCCCCAGATCTCTTATTTCTTCCACCTCCAACAATATATCCTCATCAAGCATAAATTCTGCATCCCATCTTTGTTTTCCAAATTTTAAAACCTTACATTTTGCAACATTGAACTCACATCTCCATTTCCATGCCCAATCACTCAATTTATCCAAGTCTTCTTGTAAGGCCACAACATCTTCAATACTCATCATGGTTCAGTTCGTCCCAACTTTGTATTATCTGCAAACAACTGAATATCTCCATCCAAATCTTCACCTATATCATTAACATACAAGTTAAACAGTAATGACCCCAAAACAGACCCGTTCCCTGAGGCACTCCACTAGTGACTTTCCTTTTCCTGGATATCGCTCCCCCATACACAACTTGTTGATACCTATCAGATAGCCAGTCTCCAATCCAATGTGCTAATCTAATATCCAATCCCAGTTGATCTAGTTTGACTGTCAACTTATCATGAGGTACTCTATCAAAAGCCTTCATGAAATCCACATATATTACTGTGTATCCTTCTCCTCTGTCCATGGAAGCAGTCACCTTATTGTAATAAGCAAGTAGATTACTAAAACATGACCTCCCTTTAGCAAATCCATGCTGTCCATCAAAGATAATACCATTGTTGTCAACCCAACTCTGGATCCTAGTTCTCACAAGCTTCTCCAACAACTTAACCACAACACCCAACACACAGATAGGCCTATAGTTTGATGCTTGAGTTCGATCATCTCCTTTATGAAGTGGCACAATCTTGCCTTCCTTCCACTCCTTAGGGACTTGACCAGGTGCAAGACTCATATTAAAAAAATATGTCAAGACAGGTGTCAACTGCCTGGCACATTCCTTCAGAATACGTGGCGATATATTAGCAAGTCCCACAGCCTTATTCACATCTAGGTTACTCAACTCCCCATACACCTTTTGCTCACTTACAGTCAGTCTCTCCTCCCCATCATTTACTTCTCTCAATCTCTCCATGAAGTCACATTCACAAGACTGAAATACCTTTATGAATTGCTCATTAAGTATCTCCAGCACATATTCTGCAACAGCTATCTTTATACCATTTTCTCCTATCAATGTCATCCTTCCATAATCATTCTTTCTTTTGCTGGCTATATATTGAAAGAACTCTTTAGGATTCTTTTTGGCTTCATTAGCTAACTGCTGTTCATAACTCTCTTTAACTACCCACAACCAACCAAGTCACCCGCCTTGCCTGGTCTTTGTAGACCTCATGGAATTGGTTATTTCCACTTCTCTTATGCTGCCTCCATAATGCCCTCTTTCTCTGTATTGCATGCTTAATCTCTTTATTCATCCATCTCACACCTACTGTATTTAACCTTCTTACCCTTGGAATACACTTAGACATTGCATCTACCTACTAGATAGTTTTTGAAAATCCCCCAAGCTGCATTGATCTCTTTTCCAGCTAATGAGATGAGATGACCAAATCCAAGACCCTCAATCCTTGTGTGCCCTCTGTTACAAACTGTCTGAGGTAGTTATCCCTCAAAAACTCAAGAAACTAATTTTCTTTACTTCCAGTTGCTCATCATTCCAGTCTATATTGCCATAATTAAAATCGCCCATAATGATCACCCTTTTATTTGCTTGACTAATTTGATTATATATTTCATTATCACCACCATCCACATTACCTGGTCTATAACAACATCCAACCCAGTATTTGATTCCATTCACCTCTCTCTCACACCATACTGCCTCAAAACCACCGGCACTATTTCCCTCTTGCATCTCTACTTTGTATGGATATAACTATTTCTCTATCATCAATGGCACTCCCCCTTCCCTTTTTATCCCTTCTATCCTCACGAAACACATCATACCCTTCCATCTCTATTCCTGTCAGGATGTCATCCTCTTCCAACCATGTCTCATTTATTCTGACAATCTTTGGGTGAACAGATGCAATTAATGCAACCATTTCAGCTGCCTTGTTTCTTATACTTCTAGTATTTGTATACAAACAACAGCTCATTTTGGATCTACATTTCTACTGATACCACTCACTTGAGGTGATCTCTCCATGCTCGACTGGTGCCATTTCCCTTTCTGCTTATTCATTTTAAAACCATTTTCAACTCTGAAGCAATTGCAAAAATCCTGAAAAGATAGTTTATTTTCTATATTCTACCTTGTTAACAAATCTCCTCCTGGTTACTCTTCACAAAAGATAAACATGATATTCTCTACAACTGCAGTAACACCAGATGTACATCACCCACAATAAACAAAAATCTGGCTTGGTAGCAGAGTGGACACTGACCACTATATCCTCTGTTCCAATAATACATGCCTGTTACATTGGTATTAGTTTAAGAGGCTATTTAAAGAATAACAGAAAATGATATAGTTATAAGGATAAGGAGAGGACTGGGGTATTGCTGTTGACACATAACTATGACCAACAAAATACAAAGATAATGTAGGATTTTTAGATCTGGGGAAAGGATTCATTTGAGGCTATATGGTGCAATACAGATAACAGAATTAGCAACATAAAGACCAACTAACATCTTATGAATGGTTTAATATTGGATAAGTTTGGTTAAAGGGAATATCCATCAATGGGAGGATAGGAATACGATACTCTATGGTGGGCAGCTACAGTGACAGCAAAATTTGATAAGGGAAATGGCTACACTGTGATACTGCTTGACTTTGCAAGTGTCTGATAAAACACCAAATGGGAAACTATTACAAAACTTGGGAGCAAATATGAATGGAATATCAGCATCAAATCAGAATATATTGAAATCGGTGCCAAGACACTTAATTTATTCAGAAACTCTTAACATGGAAAATAAACGATAAAAAGTTGCATTTTTTCTGTATGGGTACTTATAAGTGGAGTAAGTTTGGTTAACTAACTCCATATATAAGTACACCATACAGAAAAAATTCATAACTATAAAAATGTATTTCGATTTATAATTAAAAACTTCCGATGTACGAAGATAATGAGCATGGTGATTATAATATACGTGACATACCTAGCAGAGGTTATAACCTCTCCCCACTTTTTAAGCAAATCAACATTGGCTTGCAGCATTTGAATATCTAAAAATAAAATCTAACTTGTAGTTTATGCGAAAGTAATCTCTCTCTTGGCAAAAGTAGTAAGCCTTCCGTAGAATATCGTCAAACTATTATCCTTATATACTGATAACATTATAATAAATACCAAATACTTATTTACTAGTGATTCTTCAACATACCAAAGTTTCCATGAATCGGGTCATCTGGACCTAATGATGTCAGTGTGATATTATTAAAAAGTCCATTTAATAACATTTAAATTTTCTTTAATTACAAATTAAGGAAGCGTGTCAACATTGCAAATGTAATACATTTATTATGTAATAAAAAAAAATCAAGTCACCTGTTACTATTCTCATGAAGCTGCTTGTACCACTCTCCAAAGGTATATTTTTTTCGTTTGTTTATTTACACTTCCACATGCGCATAAGTTCCTAAAATTGCAGACCTATATTTTTGCTTTCGTGTGCTAATGCAACCACTATATAACAGTAATGACACGCAACTCCTATTTCAGCAACACAACTTTATCTAGTTACAAAGACTTCCTCTTATCACGAAAAATTGGCAAAATGTTTCACATGACAACCATCGAAGTAGTAAGCAATAATTGAAAACCATGTTACGGAATAAACTGATGAAGAATATTTGGTAAAGGCGATGATAAATTTTTAAAATTACAATTGATTCCTACCTATTATATGACAAGGCAATGTATGTACAGAAGACAAACTTGTACATCAAAAATATTTACGAAATGAACTTTGCTTACTAGAACTTCGGAACTTAATGTTTTAACAAATTATATCTACATCAATCTGCAATCACCCGTTCGCTGTTGCACTTCCCTTCTCGTCGACATCACAGCTCACGTGACTTCCACATACGATAATTATCGTCATAGACGAGAATATGTGTTTGTATCTCTAAAATGGCAGCTCCCACGCTTTGCAATAGTAAGATAGGTCATTTAGTGCTTGACTCTGGTTCTTTAATTAAGAATTGCCCAGCACATGTAAGTCTTATTTTGATTAATTCAATATGCAGCAATGTTTATTTGTAAATAATGTACTTATATGCAAGTAAAATCATTACTAATGGAATTGTTTCATTTACAGTGTATTATAATACTATCGAAAAAACAACTGACTATTAAAGACGTTTTTTTCCCTTCTAGTATTACGTCATACCTTCAGGGACTCATCGAGGAATGATATTCCATTCTACTGCTCACAACCTACCGTCTCCACTACTTACTTTATCCCTAACTATCCGCTTTTTTTTTTTCTAATTCCCTGGTTGCCAACCTGAGTCGATCTCATAATCTGGTCTTGTTTCATAATTTCCTGATATCTTAATTGCTTATCTCTACGCTTCCTCCAGTTCCCACATCTCAAAAAAAAAAAAAAAAAAAAAAGAAAGAAAAAAAGAAACAGGAAAGAAAAACAGTCAGTTCTTTATCCTTTTTCGTAATTTAACTTCACAACTTATTAGCTAGCTTAGGCAATGTTATTACCATCGTTCATGTGTCCCTGGCTAATATAGCATCTAAATCAGTATTCTTAAAATAGAATGCAAAACGTTATACTTGAGAACATTAAAACTCATTCATTTTCCAATTCCCAGCGAGTAGTATATCCACTTCATTAAAAAATATTCTTTTTCAGAGTACTTTTTTAACTGCTTTTCCTAACTGTGCATCAACAAACAGCCCTGTTTCTCTTTTCAGGTTTATATATATTATTTATATATGGATTCTCATCATGACAAAAAAAAATATATATATATGGACTTTTTTTCACGTGTTAATTCATTGGGATTTCTCTGTGTTGGTTAGGACCCGATTCTTGTCACTACAGTTACAAAAGCAGGCACTGGAGGCCAGATAGTAACACAGTTTAATGAGACATTACAGTAATGGTTAGTGATTAAAGTATAACTTAATGTATATAATGTAAGACTCAAAAACATGTATTGTCATCATGCTATTACGTGATTTCTTGCTGACATTTCCCATCTTTGACCCCTTTAATGCTCTTCCAACATGCCGTTGGCACCTTGTTGGCAACTATGATTCATGGATGATGACTGCTTGGATGAGCTACTCACCAGCTTATACATATTGCAGTTTCCTCCAAGTCTCATGCATGTGCAAGACTGCAGTCACTACATCTTCCTACCTGTGCATCATCGACAAACAACTGTATCTCTACTTGCAAGTTGATATGACTTCATTAATATGTATGGATTCTCATCATGACAAAAAGAATATTTGTATAGACTTTTTTTTTTCAAACTTTTTAATGCAAAACATCCAGCTCAGCCTTAGAAGTGCACAGTTAACACAGAAATACTGCATAGTAAGTTGGTGTGGATTGTGTTCTGTTGTGTGGTGTAAAGAGTGGCAGCACCCTGCCCCATGTAATAAGTCTTGCGACTCTGTGAAGATGTCACATAATAATAATATAAATCAAACATCGATGCTTCAAAGACAGAGCCCTATTATACTGCACTTGTCTCCTTAATTCTCTTTGACACTGTTCTTCCTCTATATATGCTACTTTCTAATATGTCAGACAGATACCTCTTATTTGTGTCATCATTTTATTGATAGATTTGTCAGCTCTCTCTCTCTGATCAGATTTCTTTGCCAGCATTGGGGTACTTCAAGATGTTGTGCTTACATCCACACTCTTCCTCCTGTACATCGGTGACCTTATCTCACTAACTCAAATGTTATCCACAATTTGCTGATGAATAGTACACTCCATTCCTCTTTGTTTGAAAAACTTTATAGTGCTGAAATGATTCATGCTTCAAAATCTTCCATACCAATCTCCCTTAAACATTGAGCTTCTGAAATGGGGTGAAGATCAATGTTTAAGCATTTGCTATCGATGTGATAGCAAATTTCACTGCTATCAAAACAAAGTAATATCTTATTTCTCAGAACGATCTTACTTCACTTTTTACTGATAATGTTTTTATCTTTAGTTAAGATCAGTTTTCTCTTCTTGGGTTGACTTTCACATCAGACAGACAAAATTGTTCACTAAACCACTTCAACCTCAAAAAAAAAAAAGAGAGAGAAAATTGCTAATATACTCAATTAACCTCCACCCCTTTACAGATTCCTTCCAGTCATTTTCTCCCTACTCTTTATGGTTCGTCCTGACTTGCATCATCTGCAAACAACTGAATATCTCCATCCAAATCTTCACCTATGTCATTAACATACGTTAAACAGTAATGGCCTTAAAACAGATCCCTGAGGCACTCCGCTGGTGACTTTCCTTTTCCTTGACATCGCTCCCCCATACACAACTTGTTGATACCTATCAGACAGCCAATCTACAATCTAATATCCATCCCCATCTGCTCCAGTTTGACTATCAATTTATCATGAGGTACTTTGTCAAAAGCTTTTGCGAAATCCAAATATATCACTGTGTATCCTTCTCCTCTGTCCAAGTAAGCAGTCACTTTATTGTAATAAGTAAGTAGATTACTAAAACATGACCTCCCTTTAGCAAATCCATGCTGTCCATCAAAAATAATACCATTGTTGTTAACTCAATTCTGTATCCTAGTTCTCACAAGCTTCTCCAACAACTTAACCACAACACCCAACACACAGATAGGCCTATAGTTTGATGCTTGAGTTCAATCACCTCCTTTATGAAGTGGCACAATCTTGCCTTCCTTCCACTCCTTAGGGACTTGACCGAGTGCAAGACTCATATTAAAAAAATATGTCAAGACAAGTGTCAACTGCCTGGCACATTCCTTCAGAATACGTGGTGATATATTAGCAAGTCCCACAGCCTTATTAACATCTAGTTTACTTAACTCCTCATACACCTCTTGCTCACTTACAGTCAATCTCTCCTCTCCATTATCTACTGCTCTCAATCTCTCCATGAAGTCACATTCACAAGATTGAAAGACCTGTATGAACTGCTCATTAAGTATCTCCACCACACATTCCGCAACAGCTGTCTTTATACCATTTTCTCCAATCAATGTCATCCTTCCATAATCATTCTTTCTTTTGCTGGCTACATATCGAAAGAACTCTTTAGGATTCTTTTTGGCTTCATTTGCTAACTGCTGTTCATACCTCTCTTTAGCTACTCTCACCAACCAAGTCACACTCCTTGCCTGGTCTTTGTAGATACCTCATGGATTTGGTTATTTCCACTTTACTTATGTTGCTGCCACAATGCTCTCTTTCTCTGTATTGCATGCTTAATCTCTTTATTCATCCATCTCACACCTACTGTATTTAACCTTCTTACCCTTGGAATACACTTAGACATTGCATCTACCTACTAGATAGTTTTTGAAAATCCCCCAAGCTGCATTGATCTCTTTTCCAGCTAACTCCTCATTCCATGTTACACCACAAGCTGTCTCCTGAGCTCTTCATAATCAACCCCCCCCCCTTGTAGTTCCACATATACCCTTTTCACACAGAGGTCCTCACACTGCTGGCAACCACCCAGGTAATCACTTCATGGTCACTCTCACCAATTGGTGGATGATTTGACACATCATTTATAATTACATCCTCTGATGAGATGACCAAATCCAAGCCCCTCAATCCTTGTGTGCAATCTGTTACATACTGTCTGAGGTAGTTATCCCTCAAGAAACTCATTTTCTTTACTTCCAGTTACTATCTCATCATTCCAGTCTATATTGCCATAATTAAAATCACCCATAATGATCACCCTTTTCTTATTTGCTTGGCTAATTTGATTATACATTTCATTATCACCACCACCCACATTTCCTGGTATATATAACAACATCCAACCAAGTATTTGATTCATTTCATCTCTATCTCACACCATACTGCCTCAAAACGACTGGCACTATTTCCCTCTTGCATCTCTACTTTGTATGGACATTACTCTTTCTCTATCATCAATAGCACCGCCCCCTCCCTTTTTACCCTTTCTATCCTCACGAAACACATCATACCCTTCCATCTCTATTCCTATCAAGATGTCTTCCTCTTCCAACCATGTCTCACTTATTCCGACAATCTTTGGGTGAACAGATGCAATTAATGCAACCATTTCATCTGCCTTGTATCTTATACTTCTAGCATTTGTATACAAACACAACAGCTCATTTCTTGATCTACAGATAGTTCCACTGATACCACCTACTTGATGTGATCTCTCAATGCTCGACTGGGGCCATTTCCCCCTTCTGCTTTTTCATTTTAAAACCCTTTTCAATTCCAACTGTTTCCTCTTGATTCTAGGTCATCCCATTCCTTTCTACACATGCTCTCACCTCCCCTCAGAGCATCCACCTTTCTCATAACATGGGCAACAAATTTTACGAAATGATTGGCTGCTCCATCAAATGATATTTATTCCTGCCATACTGTCTCCTCGTAAGTTTTTTTTTTTTTTAATTATACCATCATAAATTCACTTATTCATGTCTAGACTTTATAGGCTCGTGTTATTCCCTCTACCCAGCAACTTGTAGGACACACATATCACAAATGTTAATTATTAATAATTTGTTTAGCATTAAAGAAAGTATTTCTACTCACACTTATTCTTTCCTTTCATTTCCTATATCTCACATGTCTTTTAAATGATGGTTCACATATTCTCATCTTTTTTAAACCGCTGAGAAGGCATTGCTAGGTGAGCCAACATTTTGAGCTCACCTATCATCTGGGATTAGTTATTGTGTCAACCAATCCAATTGAACATTGTCACCTGTCATGGATTGAGCGCTTTCTGTATGATGGCTGTATTACAAACAGCTGTTAAATGTTTTCTATAACTGGAAATTTGAAAGTGGATGTTAGGAGAAAAAAACCTAAATGTTTCTTTTGCTATGCAGTATAGCATCTGTTGAGGTTGCACAATATTTTAACGGTGTACAGGCATTTTTCCTGTACAATACTCAACTTCAATTTGAGGTGCGAGAAGAAGTTGAGTATTCCAATTTGAAATATTCAACTTCTTTGAGTATTTCAAATATAGCATTCTCCTTCATTGTCGTTTTCTAATAAATCCTAAAACAAACCGATTGTTCTTTCACTGCAGAAGTATTCAAAGTTATCCTGCAATTAATTGCATTGGACCAATTAAGATTAGGCCTGATGCGCTGTACACTCTCAAAACTTTCATACATCGATAAAAGTGCAATCATACAGTCATGTGGGTCTGCAACGGGGGGGAACAATGGGGAACTTTCCTCCCCCAGATCGAGTAAAAAATTTTACAAATTATAATCGTAAAAGTGATTGAGGTATGTAACCTTACACCCTCGACCAATGGATGCTTTTTCTGTCATAAAATTTTATTATAGATTGGCCTTTTTTGGCCTACGGCTGGGTAGCCATAGACTACGTTTTATTGCAGCAATTAAGCACTTGTTCCTGTTTTTGGTTCATCTTTTTCTGATTTGTGAAAAAAATGAACTGTTGTGAACAGCGACCAGTGTTCGTTTGCCCTCTGTGTCTAGTGAATCACTGAGTGAAGTGTGAATTGTAAATTTATAGTGAAACAAATTTAAACAGAAAAATACATTTTTAAGAGATAAGTGTATGTAATTTAATATTATTTTACTTGTTAGTTTTATGATTTTTTTTTTTGCTTTTAAACTGAAATAATTTGATTTAGGATTTTGGGTTTAATTAGTTAATTTTTAATAAAATATGGTGGTCAATTTTTTATGTATGAAATTGTGCTAAAAACTATTAATTCCAAATACTTTTTTTTCCAAGAATTAAAGATCATTAAAATCGATGTAAAATGAAAATAATGTATTTATAGTTTACATCGACAAATAATTACATAAAAAAATGCTAAAAGACATTTATTGATGTAATTATTTGTCTCCAAGCTTTCCCCCCTCCCCCGGATAATTTTCTGCGGATGTCCATGCATACAGTCAAATTGACGTGAAATTTGTAGCGCGGGTTGCATAAACCACACAACAGCACACCCAACCGAAATGCGCACTCGACACCACTGCTGAGTAGTGCCCCTTCCAATAATGCATAGCATTACACATGTCAGAAAGGATATGTGCTTTGCACTATGGGATACTAAGGGAAGTGCTGTGAAGTTGTTGGCCTCTATATATGAGTTGCCCAGTCCTGAAGTTACTTCAGGTGCAAACTTTGTTTGCTTACACTTGGATAAAGGATTAAACCTAGAATATAATTTCTTGGCTTCTTTAATTTAGAGCTATAGGTTCTCATACCTTTTGTGTGTGGGTAACTTAAAATAAACAGTAATGATCCCAAAATAGATCCCTATGATGCTTCACTAGTGATCTTTCTCTTTTGTGATTCTCTCTCCCTTTAATTATACACAATCTATTAGTACCTGTCTGACAACTAGTCACCTATCCAACTCACTAGTCTCTTATCCAAACCCATTTGTTAGTTTAGTTACCAGCTTGTCACATGGAACTCTATCAAATGCCTTTCAAAAATCCAAGCATTCCACTATATATGTGTATCCCTTATCCAATGAAGTTGCCTCCTTTTGCTAAAACTCATTCTCCCTTTAACAGACCCTTGTTGGCCATCACAGAAAATACTTCTATTATTAGCCCAGTACTGAATTCTAGCCCTGTTCAACACTTGAACCATTAACCCTTGGACACACAGATTGATTTGTAATTCGTAACCTCAGACTTATGATCCCCTTTATGGAATAGTACAATTTTATCCTCTTTCCACTCCTTTGGAACTTGCCCTGTTGCAAGACTTTTTAAACAGCTCTACCAGAGGTACTGTTAACTCCCAATGTTCCCTGTAAGCTAACATATGCATGTAAAAAAAAAAAGAGTGCACTTTTTTTTTTACACACTTGTAAAAAAAAAAGAGTGCACATATGCCTAGTAACTGCACTCACAAAATGTATGCTTTCATAATTTCTTCTATATAGTCAATAATTTATGAACATACTGCTATAAAAATTAAGTATATGGTAAATCATACTTGTCTCTTATTTTCTTTAGTAATTTGTCCAGTGTCTTTACCTTAATATTATTTTGAGCCAGTCTAACTTAATGCACTCTAATTAGTTACTTTTTAGTTTGCACCAAGTGGGTTAACTGACTCTGACATCACCAAGTTGCAATGGCATGTTTGTTGAGAGAAGTGTCTAGACAGTATAGTCGCTTGAACTCAGCAAACATTGGTGAATTTTTGTAGTAACACAGATTTAAGCAAATTAATTTAGTGCTCACAATTTTACAGGTTATAAATAGTGAAAAAAAGGCAACATCAATATGAGAAATATTACATTAGTGGTTTTAGTGTATTAAACTCTCAAAATATCACTTTCAAATTGAAGTGAAAAAAAAAAACTGCAAATTTCTTTAAATTTGAGTGACTGGACAAATGTGATATAATTGTCTATAAAATATGTGTATAGGCAGGATTTAAGTGGCTGATGGAGTGACATTTAGGTTGCTCTTATCAAAATATTTAGCATGCAGTGCACAAGATCTTTTAACAAAGATGTCATTACCAATTTTAAACATATCAAATTAAGACTTTGTGGGTCTTGTGACTTTCGCTGTTGTGAGTACAGGTTACCACCCACAAACATGTGGACCAGCAAAAATTGAATGGAATATTGCCCTCGAGCAGTTCTTTAAGACACCGTGATATGTTAAGTTCTGCTGCTGCTTTATTAGCATCAAATTTGCTATCCTCCACCATACCCTCTAAAAAAAATACCTCTTGAGATCACATTTATGAAGATAAAATATCCTGGTAAATTACCAATGAATAGCTCATCTGTTGACAGTTTACCATCTTCATCCACTAACATCATCCTACCATAATATTTTTCTTCTACTTGTACATATCCTGAGAACTGTAGGAATGATCAGCCAACATCTGCTCATACTTCACTTTAGCTGTCCTAACTAAGTCACCTTCTTGGCCTGCCCTACTCTTTGTACTCCTCATGTAATGGATTATTATTTCATCTTGTTCTATCTTCATATAGCTTTTTTTCAGATTGCATGCTTAATGTCTTCATTCATCCATTGTTCTCCTACCTTATTTAGACTTTTTAACTTTCAGAATGTACACTCAACTATTGCTGCTATTAAATAGTTCTTGATCAATGCTCAATCACGCCAGACTCACCCAATACCTCTTTCCTCGTTATAGCTCCCACTTGTCTCTGAGTTTTCATAGTTGCCAAGAAATATGCGGAATTGCAAAGATTCTATCTTCACAGACCTTCTCAGTATGATTTGCTGCAATCCATGTGATCACTCATTGAATAGAGGAAGATTAAACACCCAATTCACATCTTCCAATATTATCAGATCTCTCGACCCTCGTGTACCTTACATTACATATTACCTAAAATCATCCCTCAAGAACCCATGAAATTCATCTTATTCCCAGATGCTATTTCGCCATTCCATTCAGTATTGTTGTTGTTATGTTCCATCAAGTCATTTTCGACTCCTGGTGACGTTCTCTTCTCCATTCAGATCTGTCCCTGGTCATATCTTTCAGAATTTCCAGTTGCTTCTTTAACTCCATCTCCACCCATCTAATTCTTGGTCTTCCTCTTCTCCTGCTTCCATCAACTTTAGCAAGCATCATCATCTTCTCCAAACTGTCATTTGCTCACATAATATGTCCAACGCATGATAATTTTTGCTTGATGATCATAGGTTCGAGGGAGCAATCTGACTTTATTCTGTCTATCACTGATTTATTGGTTTGCTTTGCAGTCCATGGTATTCTTAGTAAGCGTCTCCAAACCCATAATTCAAATGCATCTATCTTCCTTCTTTCACTCTTTCTCAGGGTCCAACTTTCACATCCATGCAGTACTACAGGGAATACGATTGCTTTCACGAATCTATTTTTGTTGCGAGGCTGATATCGTTAAAGATCTTGCTTAAATCTGTCATTGCTTTCTTTCCGAGTAATAATCTTCAAACTTCTTCAGTACAATACCCATCTTTATCAATTCGGATCCTAGGAGCACAAAATTGTTAACTGCTTCCATTTTCTCCCCATCTACATCAAAGTCATTTTCACATGTTGCCATAACTTTTGTCTTTTTGAGGTTAAGTTTAAGGCCATATTTAGCATTAATATTTCTCTCACCAATTTTAATTCCAACTGAAGACTCCTCCAGCCCTGCCATTCTTAAAATGTATTCGCTGTACAATTCGTACGGAGATAAGATACATCCATGTCGCACCCCTTTACCTATTGTGAAATACTCACTTTCTCCAAGATCTGTTCGGACAGTAGCTTCTTGTTCACAATAAAGATTCCTCAGAAGAATAATGAAACGCTCTGGGACCCCCATTGTTCTTAACACATTCCACAGTTTCACATCTACAGAGTCAAAAACCTTAAAGTAGTCAAGGAAACAAAGGTAGACTTTCTTTTGATAGTCGTGCTCTTTCTATTATCCATCTCACATTGGAGATCTGATCTCTTGTTCCTCTGCCTTTTTGAAATCCTGCCTGTTCATCTGGCATTTCTCTCTTCACGAATAGTTCCAGTCTTTTCTGAATGATCTTAAGTAAGACTTTACTTGCATGAGAAATCAGTGCTATAGTTCTGTAATTTTTGCACTCTCTTGCATCACCTAGATATATAAAGTGATTTTTTCCATTCCCTAGGCCATATAGTTATCAAAATTCGTTGATATAGAGCGCTTAAAATTTTAACTTCCTCTTGTCTTAGGGCTTTGAGCAGCTCAATACGTATTCATTCTCCTCTTGATGCTTTCTTACCGGATAACTGTTGCAGTGCCCATCTCACTTTACTCTCCAGTGGTAATGGCTCCTGTGTATAACCTGCTCTTCAAATTTTTCATTAATTTTGGAGTCCTTTCTGTAAAGGGTTTCTGTATATTCTTTCCATCTTTCTTTGATGTTTGCCACTTTTGTAAGATATCCTTTGTGATTACTTACCATTCAGTATTACCCATAATTAAAATCACACATAACGATCATCCTTTTCTTGCCCATTAGGCCAATTTGCATATTGTTGATAGTGATGTTTTCTCCCTGGTGTACAGAGGATTTGAAATTGGAAGCGATCACTATTTAGTTTTGAACAGGGTAAAATTGAATTTCATATTGAAAAGAATGACATGTAAGAAAGTTTTAAAGCGAATAAAAGTTGAGTTGCTCTCAGATGTGAACTGTAGACTAAAATACACAAAGATTATTGATAGTCTTTGTGTATTTTACAAGAACCAAACCTTGGGGATTCAATGGCAGACCTTCAAGAAAACCCTGATTGATTCAGCTAGAGAGGCATGTGGTGAGGTTGTCTGCAAGGATTGAAAAATCAGACCTCCATGGTGGATGCAGGAAGTTAAAGAGGCATTGAAGGAAAAGAAGAAAGCATATCAAAAGTTCCTGGCAAATAAGTCAGCTTGTGCTCTTAGAGAATACAGAGAGAAATGTAAGAAAGCTAAACACTGTGTAAAACTAGCTAAACAAAAGTCATGGGAGGACTTTGGCAAGAACATAGAAAATAAATATCAAGAAGGTGGTAAAATATTCTGGAGTTTGTTGAAGAAGCTTAGGAATGGAGGAAAGAGTGCTGTAAAAGGAGTTAGAGATGATAAAGGTGACATGAAAATGGATGAAAAAGATATCCTTGATGTATGGAGTAATTACTTCGAAAAATTGCTAAATGAAACAAGCAGTGATAGCACAGTGGTACAAAATACTCAACAGGCATACAGTCAGGAATACATATCCATACTTGAAGTAGAAAAAAGCCATGAAAGGCTTGAAATGTGGAAAGGCAGCAGGACTAGATGATATTCGACCAAAAATGCTTAAGTATGGTGGTTTAAAAGTCTTACAGTGGCTGCACTGCATAGTTCAGAAGGCCTGGGCAGAGGGACGAATTCCTGATGATTGGAGTAGAGCTCTAATAGTACCCATATATAAAAAGGGAAATAAAACTGAATATGAGAATTACACAGATATTTCCCTACTGAGTGTTCCGGGCAAGATTTATAGTATACTTGAGAAACGGTTGAGAAGAATTGTGGAAGAAAAGCTTGGTGAAGAACAAGCTGGATTCAGGCCAAATGGAAGCTGTCAGGATCAGATCTTCACTTTACGACAATTATTTGAGAAAGTATGGGAATATAACAAAGATCTGTATTTAAGTTTTGTCAATCTGGAAAAGGCATATGGCAAGGTGCCAAGAGAGAAGCTATTCAATGCGCTACAGTTATATGGTGTCAATGGGGCATTATATCAAGCAATACTTAGTCTTTATTTGAGTTGTAAGTCAGCAGTTAGAATTGAAGGAAGTACAGGAAGATGTTAAATCTGGTGTGAGATAAGGATGTACATTATCCCCTCTGTTATTCATTATCTATATGGATCACATTATGAAGGAAAGTGGTATTAAACATGATATCAGAATTGGAAATGTTAATGTCAGCTCTTTGCTTAATGCGGATGATGTTATACTTCTAAATAAATCCGCTACAAGTTTGCAAGATTCCCTGACTAAGTTGTAGAACTGTTGTAATAGATATGGTATGAAGGTCAGCATTAAAAAGACAAAGAAAATAGGTAGAATCGTTGAAAATGTCAACTGTGTTTTGAATGGGGAACCTGTGGAACAAGTAAAACATTTCAGCTATTTAGGCCCGATTTTTAGTGAAGATGGTAAATTAAATATGGAAATAGATAACAGAATCAACAAAGCTGGTATGGTAGGAAGTCAGTTGAATAAATTCATATGGAATAAAAGAGAAATTAGTCAGAACAGTAAATTAGCTGTATGCAAGACAGTGTTCGAACCAGTTTTTACTGCAGATACTAGAGACTGCAGATATGAGAGTCCGGAGAAAGATTAGAGGCATGAACAGATGATGGCAATATCATATTAAAAATAAGGAAATTAGGAAAGAACTTGACATTGTCAGCATCCAGGAATGCGTTAGCAGAGCTAATCTTAGGTGGTATTGTCACTTGAACAGAATGGTTGAAGGAAGATTAGCAAAATAAGTGTTCTCTGCCAGGTTGGCAGGAAAACGACCCAGAGGAAGACCAAGAAATAGGTGGATTGATACGGTACAAAGTGCCTTAGACGATAGAAATATGAGATCTGATAATGTTGGAGTCTAGACAAGTAAGGCTGATTTGGAGGAAGTTAGTAATGATGTAAATTTTTCATGTAATACTATCATATCCTGTACAACCCCTTGAGAGTAAATGTCAGGAATTTGATGATGATGATTTGTCTTCACATTTCCTGGTCTGTGGGAGCATCCAACTAAGTTTCTACCTCACTCCATAGCCTGTAGTGAAGTAGAGATTTAGAGTGAGGTTAAATAGTGGATTTCATAATCAGGTCCACCATTTCCTCCTTGTATCTCCACCTTATATGGGTATCATTTCCCCCTACTATCATCATGAACACTCCTCCTACCTTCTTGTCCTTCGTATCCTTACAAAAAAACATTACACCTTCCATTTCTGTTCTAGTTAGGATATCATCCTCATCCAACCATGCTTCACTTATTCCAACTATTTTCTGGTGAATCAACTCAGTCAATGCAACCATTTCATCTTCCTTATTTCTGAAATTTCTGGTATTCAGAAAAGCAGTTTGTTTCTTTTCTATAACCAGTCCTATCCATGCCACTTCTCATCTGTTACTTTTCCATACCTGCTTTGGTCCATCCACCAAACTTGTAATCTCTTTGCAATCCCTTACACCTGTATCCTCCCAGCCTCAACTATTCCTCATGCATCCATGCCCATCTCATTCTTATGTTGCCCATCCTCATACACACGTATTCATTATGGCTTCCTGATTCAACTTTCATTACACATCTCTCTCTCGACCCCTGCCTCTCATTTCCCTATCCTCTTCTCTCATTTTCATCTCTCACTACTCTCTTCTCCTTTCACAAACACTTCAGTCGCAGCTGTTCCACTCTCCTGTTCTTTCGCATCACCTCTGAACCCTTATGTAGCACTCATCATACTTCCTTTTAGCAGCAAGTTTTCCATTTGATTCACACCAAATCTATTTAAATCCAATTCATCTCTTTTATACTATTCCATTTTTACCTAATGAATTCTACACATCAATAAACTGCACTCCTTTCTCCTCACACAGCTTTGCTGTTATACCTGTCTGAACTCATTGTTTTCATACCTGGGCAACTGCCTTTCTTACTACTTTGCTATCTTTCACTCTCCTCAATAGTCTCCTGATATCCATCCTCATTTTTCCATCCAAATTATTTGTTCCCACAATCACTACCACCACCTTCCTTGCATATACACACATATATCTCTCATATCCAAAGCATTACTCATTCTCTCATCCACCACATCTTTAATATCAGAATCTATACATCATCACTCTGGAGTCATTTACCACTTTTTTTTTAACCCCTCTGCATTTCATTTGATTGTTTTATGGTCTTCCCATTCACAACCACCAAACTTGTAATTTCCTTTGCATCTTGTTTCCAACCTTTATCATATCATTGTTGAAGTCCTGCATTCTAGCAATTGAGATCTCTTTCATATTGCTAATTGTACTTGGATTTTTTCTGTCATTCATGCTTGCTTTTGCTCTGTTAGTCATGCTCTTCCATCCTGCAGTTATGCTTGTCTTTGCTTTATGTCTAATGTACACAACTTGTTTTCACTTCTCATTTAAGACATCACAGTCCATCCAATAGCTTACTTTCTGCAGCTTCATACCCTGTTCAACCTCTCCACAAACACATCCTTTGCTCTATCCCATGCATACATACATACTACACTCACAACAAAGAACCATCTTCAGAAAATCTCTATCACCGATCACATTTGATTTTTTGTGCTGTGTGTGTGTCATATTCCTCATTTTCACCACAATTTGTCTTTGTTTATTGTAATCTGCAGTCACACAAAAAATGCAATCAAAAGCACCAACCCTGTCACTTTCCCTGTTCAGCCTCTCCACAAACACATCCTCTGTTCTATCCTGTGCATACATACTACACTCACAACGAAGAACCATCTTCAGTAAATCTGTACCACCGATCACATTAGATTTTTGTGCTGTGTGTGTCATATTCCTCGTTCTGACCACAATTTGCCTTTGTTGTAATCACACAAAAAATGCAATCAAAAGCACCAGCACCCTCAACAAACACTTCTCTAAAGTCTCAACTTCACTAATAAATAAAATTTCACAGAAATGCTTACAATTTTTCCAGTATTACGAAAAAATCAAACTTAACTCAGTTTGATTTCCACCAGTCATCTTTCTCCGATGCCACCTCAAAAAAACTCAGAAAAAGCCATCTGAAACATTAAATGAGGAAAGGCAGATGAAGTAAATGATATTTGACAACAAATGCTCATATCAAAGGATAAATATTTTACATTATTTAAATTAAGGGGATATTAAATCTCACATTGTTTTAAAAACGAATAAGAAACTCAAAGATTGGAATCAGAGAGTTTCATGCCGAATATAGTATAATAAACTATAAAAGTATCGGCGACTACTAGCATGAGCTAATGCAAGTAGTCCAAGTACGTAGTACAAACTCGGGCAACTCGCAGCAAAGGTGGGTAAAGTTCTGATCGCTATTCTTGGTATTTTCCATAATGTAAAACACATTTCCTAGGAAATGTATGCTGTTATTACATTATGGTGGGAGGTCACTACCCAGACCGGTTTAAGCCTTTATTGAGGCTTCATCAATGAGTTGCTGAAGCCAGAGATGACATGCATATAAGGTGATAATACTTTTCAGACCAGTGCCCCATTTGTGACATCAGACCATACCACAGAAAAGTGAGTTGAGTTGACTTCTCTAGGGTATATATTTCACATCATGCCCATTGATGGACCATTTGTTCTATACATTCTCTGTTGTGAATGCAGTTGTTGTTGTTTTCCATATTCCTGTCTCTTTTTATTAACAAATTGCCAATTCAATAATGACATTTACTGAAAATTTTATTCTGAATTGGCAAATTTTTAAAACGGTTATTCAATTTAATTAAAGAATCCTAGAGACTTTCTTTAAATATATATATATCATCATCATCATGCGTATCAAGGATTTAGGCCTAGCATGGCCTGTTCCGGCCTTAGAAGTCATTGTTGAATCATTTAAGAGGACGTCCTGGTTTTCTTTTTCCTAATGGCTTGTTTTGGTAATCTTTCTGTTTTCATTCATTGAACGTGTTCCATCCATTTATATTTATATTTTGCTGCCATTTTTGCTACTTCATCTGCAGTTTCGTTTCCCTTTAATCCCACATGGGATGGGATCCATTGGAGATTATTTCAGAATCCTTATGTAGTTTATGTTTTTTGCAATGTCTCTAAGTATTTCTTGATGGCTAGTGTAGCAGTTCTTAATAGCTTGAAGGGCTGCTAAGGAATCTGTGAAAAATATAAACTCCTTTGGGTTTTGTAACTCTTCTCTAGTTAATCTTACCTGGAATAATTCAGTATAGAAATTCCTCTGTAATTCTCAAATTGTTTTATTTTCCTTTTTTATAGATGGATATAGTGAGAGCTCCAGTACTTTCATTTGGAATTGACCCTATGACCAGGACATCTGAATTTTGTAGTGCAGCCACTGTAAAACTTTTATATCTCCACAATTGAGCATTTATGGTTGCATATCATCCCAGCTCCCTTTCCACATTTCAGGTATTTGATGACTTTTTCTGCCACTGTTCTCTCACTTGTTTCATAGAGTAATATTTCAAATTAATTATTCCAGACATAGTTCAGCATGGACAATAGATGTCCTTTTCTTAGAAAGACATGGGTTCGGAACATGTCTAGGAAGTGGAGAACCTTTATTAGAACTTTTCAACCAAAGGGGAGTGTCAGTCTTAGTGGGAGGTGATGGCAGGGTTTTCTCCTGGAAACTTGGATTTATCAAGTAATACCACAGATCTCAATCTTTTTAAAACCACCCAAAAAGAAAACATAAAAAGAACAATTTCAGGACATGACTCACCACTGGTACTCAGCAGAAAATCCAGGAGCTGCCGTCAACTTCAAGTTTAATGGCAGTGCCACTGCCATGATCTCTCGCCTCAAGACCAGCCACACAAGACCAATCAAGTTTAGCAATGGCATAAAAGTCTTCCCCACCTGCAAAATCTGTAACATCGAGGAAGCATCACCAGTGCATTTGCTAAACTGTATGAATATTTCCAAATGTGAACTCTATAACAACCCAGAAAAGCTGCGGTATAAAATACATGCATTTGACCTCTATGATCTGGTGTAATAATACCATGGGATAATAAAAATTAAAAAAAGTTCATATTTTTTAATTTTTGCTATTACTGGTTCTTGGTTTAATTCTTTCATTATTTCTTCATTTCTTTTGTGATCAAATAGGGTATACTTTGCAGTTTTTCTCATAAACTTCATTTCTGCTGTTATTAATCTTTGTTTGTCTTTTTGTTTTATTGTCCAGATTTCGCTTCCATACATTAAGACTGTTAGGGCTAATGTATTGTATACTTTTAGTCTGGTTTGTTTTTGAACTAGGTTTGGTTTAAATATAGAGTTAATTATACCTGTTATTTTTAAATATTTTGCAATTTTTACATTTATATCTTTTTCATTCATATATATCATTAATAACAGTGTGTTAAGTATATGCATGGTAATCTTTGTTAAAAAAGAGAATGGAAAATATTTTAAATTAAAATATACATAGCTTTTGTACAGCAATAGTTGATATTAAAGGTCCAACACTATTTCAAAGCAGAATATATGTAGAAACTTTGGAAGTTTCAAAATTTTGACCAAAGAGTTTATGAGAACTCAATCAGAATTGCCTTAGCTTGCACTATATAAAAGACACAAGCACTGCCCAAGCATCCATATATTCCTTTTATTTGTGCATTTTGATAGAGGTGTCACTGATCTGTAACTGGTTGGTTCTCCTCAGAGGCCAGCAAAAAGAGCAAAAACTCCCATTCAATACTAAAGCAATCCCATATCAGAGATTTATATTTTTCATAGGTGAACTCTAGGTCATTGTGTAATAGTAATCATCAAAGAAAGAGCTATTCAGTTCTTTCTATACAGATGCCTGGTGCTGCTCATCTTTTAAGTAGTGCAAGCTAAAGAAACTCTGATGGTAAGTATTGTATTCTCATAAGCTCTCTGGTCAAAATTTCAAAACTTCTGAATTTTCTACACATATTCGACTTTGAAATGATGTTGGAATGTTAATATTTTTATATAATTTATGTTGCAAAAATCAAACCACATGACAGATTCATTTTATGCCACTGATATAGACAACAAATAATATTGCCAATCAAGTGCATCCTTGTCTTACAGCTGAATTTGCATCAAACCATCTTCCTGTACCTGCTTCTGTTTTAACATAACTTAAATATAGATTATGTATTTTTTTTATTGCTAACCTTTCTTTTTTTTTCAGATCTACAAAATTTAAATACAGATATTTATTATATTTTCATGATTTGTGAACTATTTGTCTTAAAATGAAAATCTGCATCTTGCAACCTCTGTTTGGCATGAATCTAACTTGTTCTCCAATTTTCTCTTCCATAATTTTTCTTACTCTTCTCTAGTTAATCTTACCTGGAACATTCAGTATAGAAATTCCTCTGTAATTCTCAAATTGTTTTATTTCCCTTTTTTATAGATGGATATAGTGAGAGCTCCAGTACTGTCATCTGGAATTGACCCTATGACCAGGACATCTGAATTTTGCAGTGCAGCCACCATAAAACTTTTTTATCTCCACATTTGAGCATTTATGGTTGCATATCATCTACTCCAGCTCCCTTTCCACATTTCAGGTTTTTGATGACTTTTTCTGCCACTGTTCTCTCACTTATTTCATAGAGAGTAATATTTCAAATTAATTATTCCAGACATAGTTCAGCATGGACAATAGATGTCCTTTTCTTAGAAAGACATGGGTTCGGAACATGTCTAGGAAGTGGAGAACCTTTATTAGAACTTTTCAACCAAATGGGAGTGTCAGTCTTAGTGGGAGGTGATGGCAGGGTTTTCTCCTGGAAACTTGGATTTATCATCCTTCAGAACAGGCAAACTAGCAAGAAATACGCACTCAATTTACAGACAGTACAGATGTGATTAACTTTCCTATCATTAAGCATTGTCAGGTTTTTAAGAAGCCAAATTACTTGGCTGTGACAGGCCATTCAGTTCAACATGAGGGGGAAGATGGGATGGGGCCATGTATTCCTTCAGTTTTCATTCTGCCGTTATCACTGGTGATTCCTTTTACAGTATTTTTTTCAATAGCCTTCAGAATCATGACTTTTGTTTATCTATGTACTATTTTGCTTTCTTACATTTTTCTCTCTCAAAGCACGTGCTGACTTGCTAGGAACTTTCAATATGTTTTTGTTTTTTCTTTTCCACGTTTGCCTCTGTAATGTCCTAAGTCCACCATGGATTTCTGATTTTTTTGATCCTTGCAGACAACTTCCAGCTATCTAGCTGAATCAATCAGTGTTTTCTTCAAACTAGCTTCCAAAATTTGGAGACTTTTGGCAGAATCTGGGAAAAATATCGTACATTTGTTTATTTATAGAATTCACTATGATAGATTTATCAGATATGCTTATTTAAAACACTTCACCCATGTTTCTTCCCTCCAAGTATGCAGTTATACTCCTCCTGAGATTGGCTCGGTACATTATGTTTCACAACTCATTTTTCCACCACTGTATAAATGCTTTATCTACAGGACTAATAATAGATGCTCTAGAAATATGGATATCAGTAAGAATGATCATCATATTAAATATCACAATTTCTGAAGAAGTGGAACTAGAATATCCTCCTTAGTTCATTGCTAAAAAGTAACAGATACAGTAACTCTCCAAACCAGCCCAGTCATTTCTCACTATTCCCAGATAGTAAGAGCTTTCACATCATTCTCACTTATGCATAATAACTTGTTTCTCTTTTTTGCAGCTGATTTTTGTGATTAAATATGCTGGTCTTGATATCAATCTAAGTCATTATTGAAAAATGAAAATTCTGTTTGACCTTTGTATTACTAAGGATTTTGATCATGTGGTTAGCTGATTATTGTAGTTGTAACAATTATGTACATTCTTTTATAGAATATTGGGGACAATATTTACACAGTACCTGATGTTGTGAGAGAAATCAGAGATAAAGCAACCAAACAGCGACTACAATTTCTACCATATGAACTTAAATTTCGAGATGTTCCTGCAGAAATCATCAAGCATGGTAAGTGTATTGTTTTCAAGATTTTTAACTCATTATTATTATTATTATTGTTGCACAGGCACCTCCATGGAGTCCTAAGACTCATCGTGGGAGATCTAAACTATCAGCACAGTATCTATCATACCTCTCCTTGAAACCATTAACAGACAAAGCACTCACAACTGACTCAGGCAACCTATGCCATTCAGTCACCACTCTCCAACAACTACCAGGAATGGATTCAAGTTCTTCTCCCCCTCTAGCCAAGTGCTGAAATATTTCCTTTGTATTAATTCTGTAAAATCCTTTAAGTAATTTAAAGTCCATGCAGTTAGCCTAGTGGCTTTGCGCTTCGCAACCGTATGCCTGGGGAAGGAGTGTCCTAGGTTTGATTCCCATCAACGACGTGAGGTGCTTAAGGATCTTCCTCGGCCATAGCCAAGTTAGCCGGTCTTGGGCATGGACAGTAGGGTTTTCCCCCAGTTTAACCTGGGTTTTCCCTCCCGCATAGCAGTCAAACCGGCTCCATGAACACACACTTCGACAGACATGGAATACTACCAGGAATAAGGAGCAACCAACCTATTCCACAGGATTATTGGTTACGGAAGCTCATGCATTAAAATGTGTAGGCCTGCGTGATATACGATGAAGTAATAAACATTTCTATCATACCCACCCACCTCTTTTGTCTGTCAACCAACTTTTGCAACCCACCCTCAATCTATCCTCATAGGGAATTCCGCAGACTACTCACCATCTTGGTCACTTGCCTCGACATCCTGTCCACCACTTCCTCATCCCCAAGAAACCAAAGTGACCACACCTAAGCACAAATAATCCAGATGTGTGATTGTATCAGGGCTTTATAAAGAGGAATGATAATTCCCTTATCTCTACTTGTTAGTGTGTTCTTCAATAACCAAGTAATCCTGTGAGCTTCCCTAGCTATTTTAGCAATATGTCCTCTAAACTTCAACTCTCAATCTACTACTAACTCCAAGTCCCTGGCTTCATCAATTTCCTGGAGTACAATTCCTCAGTGTGTGCTATACTGCTTGTAATCTTTATATATCAAAATGCATACTTTACACTTTATTATTTAGCTCCATGCACAAAATTCTTTTGTGAAATCGCCAAGCCAGTAATATAACTCTCTGTATATTTTAATTTAATTTATAAACCTTCTGTAAAGTGCCAGTTCACTTAAAGAAACTGTTTCAAACATAACTGCATTTCCAAATTTCTCCAACTTTTGTATATACAACCAAGAAAGATCACTTCACCCTTTATGAATTGTAATTGATTTTTTTAGGAGTATAATGTCATTTGCTTAAAGAAAATAATTGAATTTAGTGTCTGAATTTGACATCAGGTTTAATGCCAATTTCCTTAATCCATAATGATAAACAACAGTACATAGATCACATAACCTTGTCTTACCTAGAGATCTTAAATACCAAACTTCATTAAATTCCATTATTCCAGTGAGTAATTGTTATTATTTTGAGTTATTTTATCAATAACTGTAATTATAGTATATAGAGTGGATGGAGGAAGCAGTCTTTAAACCAAGAGACAGAAAATGACATGCAATGCTTGTATCTGACCAAATAAGCCACGGGTCATGCAGGCTGTTATATCATCATCATCTGTTTCCCAATATGTACCCCCCAAGGGGTGTTCAGGTTACTATGACATGCTGTTATAATTATTTATATTTATTTTTATTTTTTTTTTATGGAGAACCCATCCATGAGAATTTGTCAACCTATAGTACGCTAGTACCATGGATGGGCAAGAAGAAATTTGTTCACATTTATCTTGAAAACCTGTAGACTGTATTCCTTGGAAAACTGTTCCAGAGAGCAGCAGTGAAAGGGATGAACTAAGAGAAGGAGAAATTTGTTTTGTGAATTTGGAAATGCACTATGAGGAAATGTTTGTTAGTTACTGTATGCATTTGAATTGATTTGACAAAGAGTGGAGGTATTATTGATGCTTATTCTAATGAACAGTGGCCATAGAAGTACACTGTCTACCAGTAATTGTCCAGACACTTTAACAGTTTACAATTGATACCAGCAGGCGAACCCTGATATATCGGTGTCCACGTCTTGCACCCTTTGAGGAAGACTTTCCACGAATGTGCAACAGACATCAGGTGGAATTTGTCTCCATTCTTCGATCAAATCAGTACTGACTTCAGTGACAGATCACAACTGTTCTGTTCTAGACCTAAATTGTTGCTCCAATTTGTCCCACAGGTGCTCAGTAGAGTTTAAGTCAGTACTCTGCAAAGGCCAGGGCAGTCATTTAACACCCATCTCTTCATACCATTCTATAACAGCTGCAGCTTTGTGGTATGGAGCATTGTTGTCTTGATAGTAACATGGGGTCCATTCTATAAAAACTCCACAGTGTAGGCAGCACCTGATTATCCAGAATATCAAGGTACTGAGCTGCCTTCATGGAACCATGGACAATGACCAGTGGTCTTACTCCAAACCAGGTGAATGCACCCCACACCATTACTCCTCCACCACCAAATTTTACTGTGGGTACAACACACTATGGTAACAAGCGTTCACCAGGCTGGCTGCCTCCACACCCTACCATCAGACTTGAAACAGGTGAACCTTGATTCATCGCCCCAGAGTACCATTTTCCACTGGTCAGTTGTTCAGTTCGCATGCTGTTTACACCAAGCCGGACGAGCTGCCTTGTTCGTTGTTATGATGTTTGGCTTGTATGTCACTGCTTGTTCATGGAAACTCAGTAAATGGAGTACTTTTTGTACAGTATTATTGCTCACCATGGTGGTACTTGCGCTCTAAAACTCATCACAGATGGTCTGTGCCAATTGTAGTCAGTTTTTGCTTGCCACCCGTTTTAATTAACACCCTCCTGTCCCTGTCAATCTTTTTCGGCAGCCACCCTGAGTGTTTTCCTGCACTAGTGATGCCAGAACGTCTGCATTTGTTGATCATATCGCCAACCGTTGATTTTGGATGCTCCAGTTTAGTGGCAATGGAACATATGGACATGCCACCAATGTGACAGTCCATGATGACACCTTTCTTGAAGTCACTGAGTTCGCATCGTGTTGCCATACCACCTGTGTCCAACTGCTGCTACAGTGAAATACTGCTTCCTACTATCTATACACAGGTTTTTATGTTATTAATAAACCTGGAATGTTCAATAACTTCAAATAACAGGGATGTCAGGACAATTATTGGTAGATAATGTATTTGTAGAAGATGAGCAGTAGAAACTGAGCCAGTTTTTGTGAAAGTTAGCAAAGTGTATCAATGAGTAGGGAATCATTGATTCCCTACTCATTGATACACTGACCTTTTCTATACAGAATCCAGTATCTTCAGGGAGCTTTTGGGGACACTACCTCATATATGGGAGCAATATTCAATGGTTGGACAGATTTGTGATTTGTATAAAGTTAGGAGTTGTTTGAAGTTAAAGTAATGCTTTGAGGGGAAAGGAAACTTATCTTTTTGGAAGCAGAGGAAGCAGTATTTGTTATACATTTGTGCCTAGAGAGATTTGAGCCTAGTGTTTTTCCAAGAAGATAAATCTCATCATGCATGGGGATTTGGATGTTGTCAAAAGTAAGGCTGGAAGAGAATGGTTCTTTTTTGTTGATACGAGACAGTGTTATGTTTTGCTTGCGTTGAAATTGACCAAATTATCCAAACCCCACCGATGATTGTTTTGGAGATCTGTATTTAAGTGTAGTGGTTAGGGCTCTGAAGATTGTGGTGATTTGTTCATTGCCAGGTTTGTCAAATGAAAGGGAGGAAAGCAATGTGCTGTCATCAGCAAAACTATCTATTGGGTTGGTAATTTGCTGGAGTAAGTCATTTATATATAAAAAGAATAGGGTGGGTGAAAGAACAGAGCCTTGTGGAATCCCTACATTGGTTGTATACTTAGAAGATAAGTAACCATCCACCATCAACCAAAGTGTGCATCTGGTCAGAAAGCTGACAGTTCAAGTGCAGAAGTCAGAAAGTAGACGAAATGATGGGAGTTTGCTTAACAGGCCTTTATGACAGACCTAGTCAAAAGCCTCGGAAATATCAAGGGCGATCACTTGGACTCACCAAACTTTTCCATGATATCTGTCCAAATGTGGGTGTCATAAGTGAGTAGATCACCTGTTGACCGAAACTGAAAGAATCCACATGATAGTCATTTATTAGCTTCAGGTTCTTTGAGATAGCATTGCAGTTGAGTGTTGATAGTTCTTTCCATTACTTTGGAAAGAACTGGAATAAGAGAAATTGGGCAATAGTTTAAGGGTATTGATTTGTCTCTCTTTAGGGATAGGTTGAATATGAGTTCATTTCCATACTACAGGGTAAATACCAGTGGAATGAGAGAATGAAAAAAAGATGACATGAGAGTCAGCTCTAAAGCACAGAGTATTAGGATAATTGGAGGAATGCCATTGGGAGCATGAGACTTTTTGATATCCAATTTGACCAAAATTCTCCTGTTCTCTTTTCGGCAAAAGAACAACACTGGACATAAGATGGTTCGGGGGGGGGGGGCATTTACCAAAATCATCAGTACAAGAATTGGAGGAGAAGTAGGAAGCCAGTGTGATGATGTGATGAAGAGAGCCATCAGGATGCAACAGTGGTGGAAGCAATGTTTGGCAGAAGTTGTGACCAATGACTTGGGCTAAGCATTACCAGAATGCATATCTGCCATGTGGTTAGGATACAAGTTTCCTGCTTTTAGTTCTTTCAAAGTAATTTTTTGATGTATTGATAGTTTTCTTGCAAGCTATTCCAGGCTTTGGTATAGGTTGATGAATTTTTGGATGCCAGTTATGGTATGCTCGATTCTCCTCTTGTACAGCTTTAGCAAACCTGTGGGAGAACCAAGGCTTAGATATAGGACAGAAACTTAAGGTGGAATGGGGAATAAATGTTTCCATGCCATATATGCAATATTGTTATTCTTAGACCTCCAGGAAGTCAAGGACTCATGGAGGGAGGTCATGTCATTCATGCCATCTATTATACCTTCTCTTAAACTCATTCATGCTGGATGCACTCACTACTTCAACAAGGAATCTCTTCTACTCACTCACTCACAATTCTGTGAGAGAAAAGTTTAGCTTTGATCCCTTTCTTAACACACAAGAACTTAACTTCTCTGAATGTCCCCACCTTCCACATAATTATTATTATTATTATTATTACGGGCGACTCCAGGGAGTCCTTAGACTCATCGAGGGAGGCCCTAAACATCATGTCCACACAACTATTCGGCATTCTCACAGTATCTATCATACCTTGCCTTTGAACTCATTCACTGTCATAGCACCCACAACAGATTCTGGCAGCTTATTCCACTCATTTACCACTCTAAAAGTAAAAAAAACCCATCTCTAACACCGTTGCTAACCACACTCTTGCCCAGCTTCCATAGATGGCCCCTAGTTCTCCCACCACCAGTCCTGATCTCAAAAATATTCTCAGAATTAATCCTATAGAAACCCTTTAGCAATTTGAATGTCTCAATCATATCTCCCCTTTTCTGCCTATCAACTAATTTCTGCAACCCACAAATCTTCAACCTGTTCTCATAAGGTTCATAGACTTGCTATCATCTTGGTCATTCGCCTCTGGATCCTCTCCATCTCCTCCCCATCAAGAAGAAACCTAGGTGACCAAATCTGGGCGCAGTATTCGAGATGAGGTCTTATCAAGGCTCAATACAGAGGTACAATAACTTGCTTGTCTCTGCTCGTCAAAGTATTTTTCAACAACCAAATGAGTTGATTTAGCCACTTTTGCAATGTGCCCCATAAACTTCATCTCCCTATCCACCAACACTCCCAAGTCCCTGGCTTCATCAATCTCCTGGAGTACAGTTCCACCAATGTCGTATACTGCTGCTAATCTTTTCACCCCAAAATGCATAACCTTACATTTTGTCACATTAAATTGACATCCATTCTCCTTAGCACAGAACTCCAATCTATCCAAGTCTTCCTGCAAGATTTTGACATCTTCTGCATTCACTATTTCCCTACCTAACTTTGCATCATCAGCGAACAAATGAACTGTTCCCCTTAGATCCTTCCCTATATCGTTAATGAACAAATTAAACAGCAGTGGTCCAAGAACAGAACCCTGCAGCACACCACTAGTCACAGGCTATCTTTTGGACTCTGCTCCTGAATAAACTACTCTCTGATATCTCTCCATCAACCACCCCCCTATCCATCTCACCAACCCTATATCCATTCCCATATGTTGTAGTTTACGGATTAGAATTCCATGTGGTATCCTGTCAAATGCCTTACCCAGGTCCAGCAGTATCACTGTAAACCCATTATCCTTATCCAGTTCAGCCATCACTGTGTTATAAAACTCGAGCAGTTTACTGAGGCATGATCTACCCTTCACAAAGCCATGCTTTCCCCCGTGCAGTATCTCATTTTCATCAATCCATTCCTGTATTTTTCCCTTGACTACTTTCTCCAAGACCTTGACAACGACTCCTGATATGCTGATCGGTCGGTAATTTGCGACATTAGTCTTGGATCCTCCTTTATGCAGTGGAACTATTTTCCCCTCTTTCCACACCTTCGGGACTAAACCAGACCCAAGACTCAGATTAAACAACATGGTTGAGAGCACTGATAATTCTTTATCCGCTTCACGTAAGATCTGTGCCGGTATACCATCGAATCCCACAGATGTATTCACATTAAGGCTCTGTAATAAACTATTCAGCTCCACTTCATTCATCACAATTCCCGTATAAACTAATGGTTCCTTCATTGTTTTCAATGTCACCACCTGGATGATATACTCTTGCAAAGTGCTCGCTCAGTAATTCCACTATATCGACTGATTCCTTCATTGTTTTCAATGTCACCACCTGGATGATATACTCTTGCAAAGTGCTCGCTCAGTAATTCCACTATATCGACTGATTCAGTGACCTCCTTACTATCATCATTCCTTAAAATCATTCTGCCATGTACAGTTTTTTTTTTTTTTTTTTTTTGCTTGCAGTATATTGAAAGAACCATTTGGGATTCTCTTTAGCTTGCATAGCTAGTTTCCTTTCGTAATCCGCTTTTGCTTTTTTTAACCACACTCGTTACCCTTCTGGCCTGCACTTTATACCGTTCGTGTGCCTGCAGGTCACCTTTCTCTTTAAATTCCCTCCACAGTGGTTTCTTTTTTTGCAGTTCAAGCTTAATGGTGTTATTCATCCATTTAACCCTTACTTGTTTTACTATTCGGACCCTAGGTATACAATCAGCCATAACCTCCTATAAATGCTCCTTGACCACTTCCCATGCTCTATCGACATCCAGCCCTTGCAGTTTTACGTGCCATGTACTCTCCTAAGCTTGTCATACTTGCCAGCACGGTAATTCCACATATACCCCTGTCTTAATCGAAAATTCCACACCTTTAGCCACCTCCCAGGTGGCTAAAGGTGTAGAATTTTATGATCACTCTCACCAATTTTATATTCATTATGGTTCAAATTCTCAGATGCTATTACCAGGTCAAGCACTCTCAAACCCCTAGTATTTTCAATTACATGCTGTCTCAGATAGTTATCCTTTAATAATTGAATAAAATCCATTTCCTTCCTCACATGTGTCCTCTCCTCCTTCCAATCAATGTTACTATAGTTGAAATCCCCCATAATAATTACCCTCCTTCCACTTATTTCATCAATTTGTTTATGCATACTATCTCCACCATCTATTCCATCACCTGGTATATAGCAGCACCCAACTATATATTTTGTTCTGCCAGTCTCAATCTCACACCAAATAGCCTCAAATGAGCTCTTTTCACTCTCCTGCAATACAACTTCAATTCTCCTTGGCTGCAGTTCGTCAGCTATCATCACTAACACTCCTCCCCCCATTTTATTCTCTCTGTCCCTCCTGAACACACCATACTCCTCACATTCAATTCCACTAGCTTTGTCATCTTCTGTCAGCCATGTTTCACTAATGCCAATAGCCTGTGGCCAGGAAGAGCCAATCAAGGCCAAAAATTCTTCCTTCTTGTTCCTAATACTCCTGGCATTAGTATACATGAAATGCAGAGGTCCCTTTTTCCCACCCCTATCTTGATGCATTATTCTAACTATCCCATTCCGATTTCTTGTCCTTAGTACTGGCTCGGGTACATACATTCTTGTATATTCTTACACTCGACTGTCTCACTGATGTCTGCATATCCACTCCCTCCCCCCTCCCCCCTTGGTAGTTCTAGTTTCCCTGGTTCTGCACATCCATTTTCACTTCATTCAGCAACACTTTTTCCAGTCTCTGCACACCAAATCCATTCAAATGCAGGCCATCCATCTTGTATAAATTCTTTCACTCATCAAACTCATTCCACACCACACCCTCTGCATAACCTGCGTATAAAGTCATTTGCGATGATGGCCCTCCTTCTAAACTCCTCTCTGTTGTACTGCGGCAACAGACTCACCATCCTAACTCTGTCACTCTTTTCTTTCGCTACCTTTAACAATACTTTAAAGTCCTCTCTCATATAAAATTTATCTCCTTTCAATTCATTCGTACCCGCCACAACTATCAATTCTTTCACCCTCTGTTTTTGCGCTCTAATACTCTCACTTACATCCTTAAATTTCGCACTCGGTTAGTACGATTTAGTTAAACTCCCATCTATCATTCCTCTTAATAACGAGTCACCATACAACACTCTTTCCTTCATTTCAGAAACTCTCCCACTCTTACGCTTATTTTTCCTTTCAAACACTTGTTTATTTCCGTTAGCCGAGGCACTCTGGAAAGAGTTTTGCAGGTGCTCCAACTCTTGCTGCGCACAACCTAGCAATCTCACTCCCTACAAATAATTCCTCGTTTTTTTCATCATTTAAACCATTTTCTCTCTCTGTATAGTTGCTTTCACTCTCTCTTTGATCACTGCTCTCATTGCCATCTTGTACAACATCGCAATTCCCTATCAAGCCACTATTTTCACTCACATTCTGGCTTTTTTCAACCATAACTATCTCACAATCTGACACATACTTCAGTTCCTTACTTTGCTTCACTTTCTGCACATTCTCCCACCGCTATCACTTTCCATCCAAACTCCAGCCTCCTTCGGGAATGCATACATCCCACACACATCACATTGGACAAACTCCCTCACATTATAGTTTTTGAACAAAGGCATCATATTTTGACGCCATTATCTTACATTGCATTGCCGCCATGTGCTATTCTATGAAACATATCGTTAAAATACTAAGTTAAATAAAACATAATTCACACCAAAATCACACAGACACAACAAGCTATCAAAAATAAACAATACTGTGCTAAAATTTAAACCAATTTTCCAATTTTCACTCAAAATTATACTTTGCTTTCGGGAGCTCTCTGAAAACACTACACACCATGTAGCCCTCTAGCGGCTATGAATGAAAAATAATGAAAATTTTATTAACCCATATCCTATAATGCCTTCTTAAAAGTTTGTACACGTCTATCACATCGCTCACCTTTGCCCCTGCCTAACAATGTCTGCAGTCCGCATACTCTCAGTCTATCCTCATAATCAACATTCCATAATCCCGATATCATCTTTGTAACTCTTCTTTGCAGCCTTTCTATGGCTTCTTTAATATTTTGGAACTCAGGGGACCAGATTCAGTCATATCAAGACCTTATAATGAGGCTTAATGACTTCCATATCCTTACATGTCAGTGTTCATTTCAACATTGCAATAATCCTCTGAGTTGTATTTGCACTTTTTGGTATGTTATCCTTGAACTTCAACTTTCTATCCACATAACACCAAGACATCGTCAGTTACTCCAAGCATAATCCTACCAATATAATATGCCATTGGATGTCTCATCACACCAAAATGCATAACTTTACACTTACTAACATTGAATTGATAGCCATTATCATATGTCCACTGTTCCAGCCTATTCAACTCATTCTGTAAATGCTGTACAGTCATCCCTCGACTTGCGTCCTTTCGGAGATACGTCCGTGATCCCATAATGGAATAAATAACATTTTCGAACAAGACACAAGCAAGCTTAAAGTAAAAAGGTTTTTATTAGCAATGATGCAGTTTCAACAACACATTCAGCAGCAACCTCCCTCGGCAGTCGTCACTTGGCTTCAACAGTTCCTCTGTTGATTTTGTTTGAAAAATATGTTATTTGTGTATTTATCATTATATATTTCGCGATATTTTGTGCAACATGGCCCCTACACTCCCAATTAAAAAGCTTTTTGAAAAAGAGGCGAGCAATTGATCTTGAAACGAAGTTGCAAGTTCAACATAGTGACAAAGTAACGACAAGGTCCTATCAGTGATATGGAAAATCATATCCCTTAGCACTGCGACCATAACCGCTAAGGCACTAAGTCTCTTCAACATGTTGAAGGAGAAAGCAGAACCCGATTATGACTATGAATTCAATGCTTCTTCCAGTTGCTTCATGAGATTCAAGCAGCATTTTGCGCTGCATAATGTGAAAATGTATGGGAATCTGCAAGTGCTAAGAAGGCTGCCGAGGAGTTTGTGGAAAAATTGGATAAAATTATTACGGAGGAAAATTATTTGCCAAATCAAATATTTAATATGGATGAGACATCCTTGTTTTGGAAAAAAAATGCCTGAGTGGACATTCATCCACAAAAAGCTAAAATCTATACCTAATTTCAAAGCTCTTAATGCTTGTATTACGATTCTGTTACGGGTAATGTGGCTGAATATAAACTGAAACCATTTGTGATATGGCACAGTGAGAATCCACGAATCTTCAAAAACATTAGGAATCATACTCCCAGTTCATTATCAGAGCAATAAGAAGTTGTGGATGACTCAAAAATTGTTTGAGGATGCCTTAATTAACTGTTATGCAGATGAAATAAAAAGCTATTTGTGAAATAAAATGCAGAATTTAAAATTTTATTAATTCTAGATAATGCTCCAGGTCACCAAGTACATGTTTCTCCCTCCAAACACCACTTCGTTGATCCAACCGATGGATCAAGGAGTTCTTGCAGTGTGTAAGGCTTATTATCCACGGACAACTTTTTCACAAGCCATTTCTGCCACTAAAGGAAATGACCAGACTCTCATGCAATTCTGGAAAACATTCAATATTTATCATGCTATTAAAAATATTGCTGTGTCATGGGACGAAGTGACCTCTCAATGCATGAGTGGCATATGGAAAAAGACATTAAAAAGGTCTGTGCATGATTTTTGAAATTTGTAATAGTGGGCCTAGCAAACACTCCGAATCTCGAAGTGAATGATAACGACATAATTCAACTCATAGAAAGTTCCCCTGAAGAATTGGTTGAACTGGAGGAACAACTGTTGCAGAAGAGAAAAAACGAGAAAAAGAAGAGGGAAAAGAGAAACAGGAAGAGGTAATTAAACAATTTACAGTGAAGGGTCTTGCAAAAATGTTCTTTGCAGTTAGCAATGTTCTCAAAATTGCTGAAGACATGGACCCCAATCTTGAATGCTACTTATTAGTAGAAACGAAAGTACATGATGCGTTTGCTTGCTATGAACAAGTTTATGATGAAAAGAAGAAGAGGAATAACCAAAGGACACTGGAATAGTGGCAGTAACACACAGTATAGTTTTATAATAAGGTTTAAAAATTAAAATGACAGTATACTTATTACGGTTAAGTCCCTAACACCTATAACTCTGTTGATTTAATGTATCGACTTTTGTCCTGCCGGATGGAACGGAACCCAGACGTAAGTCGGGGGATGACTGTATATCAGTAGCATTTCTGATTTCCCTGTCTATCTTTGCATTATCCGTAAATAACTGAAGATCGCCTGTCAGGCCTTGGCCCACGGACTGATCCCTGGGACATACCACTGGTCACCTTAATTGTGAATCTGGTAGATTCACAATCCCCCTTCCACATACTACTTACTGATGCATGCCCATCAGCCACCCACAAGCCAATAGTTTATATTCCAATCTCATGTTCTGCAGTTTAGGCAACAGTCTTTCTGTGGTATCCTATCAAATGCCTTAGCAGAGTCCAAAAGTATCACAGTTTATCCATTCCCTTTATCCAAATCAGCCATAACATTATTATAAAATATGAGTAAATTGATCTGACTTGATCATCCATTAGTAAATCCATGCCATTCCTTGCAAAGTATAACTTATTTATCCACCCATTTCTGTATGCAAGTTCTTGCAACTTATCTAAAATCTTTGCTTCCATTCCAATGGGATTTTTCCTCAGCTAAGACTCAAATTATACAGACAAGTAAAGGGCCTAGCCAAAGTTGCTAGCACTTTGGCTTAACTTTCCTTTAACATACATGCTGTTCTTATTGCTAAATTCTTATCCAGGTTATTATGTAACAGCTTTTGAACTTCCTTCTCATGTTGCATCTATTTCTGATACGAGGGTACTCTGCATTCACTAAAGTTGTTCTTCTGCATTCGTTCTGTGATTTACTTGCAGTATAAAATTCTTTTGGATTGCCTTTATCCTGTGCAGCCAATTTCTTCTCATACTCCAGCTTAGCTTTCTAACCAATACTCGTAATATTTCTAGCCTGTGCTTTATATATTCCCGAACTTCTCCCTCTTATTCTCATGATATTCTTTCCATGTCATCCTCTTCTTATAGATCTCTTGCTTAATAATATTGCACAACCATTTTGATCTCGTGTTTGTTCTTTGAATTCTAGGGACACATTCAAATCCCACATCGTTTAGGCATATTTTCAAAGCTTCAATGCACTGCCAATATTCAGTAACATACCATAGAACTAAAGATAGTATTCTCCTGATTTTTTCATAATTTCCAGATCTCAGCATGTAACTTATCCTGATTGGAACATCCATAAGTTGACTTCCCAGGTCAGTATGTCATAATCGCTGTCACTAACTGGTGGCAAAACATTCACATCGCTAACTGAGACACCTTCTGATACTATGATCAAACCTAACACTCTTTGTCCTCGAGTTGCTTCTTTCACATGCTGCTTGAGAAAGTTGTCTTGCAACAGCTCAGTAATTTCTTCTACATTCTTATCATGAGTTTTCTCTGCTACCCAATCAATATTTGGATAATTTAAGTCACCCATAATAATTACCTATTTAGTATCAGTGTGTTATAGCTATTTCAAACCTTCTGTCTGACTAAGATATGTAGACAATGCATTCTCTATTAGGCCTCATGACAGCTGCCTTCAGAAATTAACCTAATTTAAATAAATACGGATGCAAGAAACTTCCCAAAATATATGGGAAATATTAATCCTTCAAGATCCCAATTTACAATCAAAGGCTCCTGCAGAGGGTATCCCATCTAGGTAGGACTCTAGTCTTACATCCATGTTTCGTTTAGTTTTGTGTTGCTTTGTGTGTTTTAGTTTGTTCTCCCTGAAATGTCTCTATGATTGAGATGAAATATTGGGAGAATTAAAATAGTTTTTATTCCTTTTTGTGCTGTTTATACTCCATTAAACCTTCAGCATGATGTCATTGATTAGGGTAATTTGGCAGTGTATTACTTCATCCTCAGTAAATGAACCTCCAGGTCTGTAGTAGTAGTACCTTACTATATATTTCACCCTGTTAGCCTCTACTTCACACCAGATATCCTGAAGCTCGCTGCTGCATTGGACATTATCACTTTCATTAGTACTACTCTCCTATATCTTCTGTCATTCCTAGAAATACTATGTAATTTGCACTCGATTCCATTGCTACATCCAACTCTGAGAGCCATATTTCACTAATGCCAACAATTTTAGGTCACATAATGTGCACCAAAGCAACAAACTCAGCCACTTTGTTTCTAATGTTCCTGGCATTTATGTATAGACATAAGTTACCTCTTCCCTTTTTCTTATACTTAAGTCTAGTCTGTGTGGTTTAGTTAGGCTACTTTCTCTTTTCCTTCACCAGTCACACACTCTAAATGTTCAAATTCAAAGCATTCCATTCCTTCTGCATATTCATATCCATGCTCATTGTCATTCATATAACTATTACATCTGCACATGCACATAAGATATAAACAAAAATTGGTCAATTTTTGATTAGTTATGATTCAGTTAGGTTGCGATGTGATTATTTTTTTGACAGAATGATTCACATGGTAATAATAATAGTGCCTCCACAGCTTAGTCAGTATTGATAATGCCCTTAGGCTGTAAAGACAATAAAAAATTTACTTTAAAATTGATATTTTGATTTTCAGTATTTCTGTTCGTTTTGTGAGGACCATTTAATGGTGTTGGTGTCTGGATGAGAAATGTGTAATATTCATTGTGCTCTATGAAATTGTGATAAAAATCTGCTAAATGCATTAAAAATTATAGTAAGGTGTGTGAAATGTCAAACATCAAAATCAAAAATGTTTTTGGCTTATTATTTATTGTAGATATATCATTGTCACCATGCTAAACTGGTGAATATGAAAAAACACATTTTTAACATTAAACAAATGTTTATCTATTAATTATGTATAACTGATGGGCAAAATTTATCTGAATAAGTTAAAAAGAGTGATAAAGTGATAATAATTGCAGCAACAAATTCCAAAACTTGAAGACATTGATTTTTAATTCAAGAATGGAACTGTTTTTTTTTTTTTCTTGTAAAAAGTAGCTAAATCCAGATTCGCTGGGTTAGCATGGGGGCAACAATATAATTTTGTCCAATTTTGCCACACAAATGATATGATTGAAAATAAATACAAAATTGTATTCAGTTCCATCCAGTCAGTGTTTCTGAATCATGGTTCTCACTAGCTCTGACACTTTTACCATAACTCCAGACAAATAATTTAGCCTGTAATTCGAAACCATAGTCTTATCACCTCATTTATGCAGAACAATTTTGCCCTCCCCCTATTTCTTTGGAACTGAATAACTCATGTTAAAGAGGTAAGCTAAACTCCCTGGAACATTTCTTCAGAACGTGCGGTAATATACCATCAAGTCTACAGCCTCATTAACTTCAAGTTTACTGAATTCTTCATATACCTCCTTCTTAGTCGCATCAGTAGCTCCTCCTCACTGATCTCTAACTCTACATGATGTTACTTTCACGAAGATGAAATACTTTTACAAACTGCTTATTTAACATCTCTACTATATCCTCATTAGTAGTTATCATTCTACCACTTTTCCAGCCAATGTCATTCTTTCTTCTACTGGTTATGTATCGAAAAAACTTCCTAGGATTTCTTTTGGCCTCATTAGCTAAAAGCTGGTCATGCTGCACTTTTGCCTTACCAAATGGGTCATCTTTCTTGCTTGCTCTTTGTACTCCTCATACAACACTGACTGTTACCATTGTACTAATCTTATACATTTTACAAAATACTCCATGTCAAACCCTTGAACAACAATGTCAGATATTTTTGATTGTCATTGAAAAATCTGAAAGTTACATCATTCATTTACATTAGACCATTTTAATGGCAATCTCCCTCACTGCCTCCGTAATGCCTCCTTCTTCCAAATTGAATGCTTCACCTGTTAACCTTTGGAATGCATTCTGACATTGCCTCTTCCAGACAGTTCCTGAACAGCTCCCAAGCAGCATTAATCTTCTTTCCATTCAATTCTTCATTATTTCAAATATTTCTGACATTTATAAACATATATACTATATATACTATGTTCTGAATCTATAACAATTCACACCAAACCCACTGCTCAGATATGACCCCTTGGCCACTCTTCTGTCATCACTCATCTTACACCTCTCCCCAAGCCTGTTTGTTTCTTCCACAATCTTAGTCATCACAGTCCTTTCTTGTACACGCAGACATCCACTCTTCTTATGCGGTGTCTCCCTGATCCCCTGTTTGTCTTGTGTTCCTTCTCTGTCATCATTTTTCATGGCACTTACCTATTCATTAATGAGCCTTACTTTCCTGCCCTTCCATGTCGCCTCTATCACCTCTTGCTTCCTCAGATTCACTTCAGTCATTACTCTCTCTTGCAGCAACAGTTTCTCCAAATCCATTTAAATGTAGCCATTTCTTGTATATAGCTCTACCCATCCTTCAAATTCATCTCACACATTCACAAAATGAATTCCTTTCTCTTCACACCTCTTGCTGGCATCCCATTCATAATCCTCACTCACTATCTCAACTCAAAATTATCATACCTGGGCAACATGCTAACTATCTTTCCTTCCACATTATTATCTTTTACTCTCCTCAGCAACTTCCTGATATTAATCTTTATGTTCTCTTTGTTGCCATCCAGATCATTTGTGCTAACTACCACTACCAACTCTTTTGCTCATTTCCTCCTCATATCTACTAATTGAAGCAGTAAATACGATGAGGAAGCTCTGCTCAATCTATCCCTGGAATGCAGACTTTATCATCCTCTCATTAACCACATTTATAATAAATGAATACCCCCATACATAGACGCACTCAAATCATTGGACACCTCTTTCACATTGCTGTCTTTTATCCCAGACTTCCTTTCTCTCTTTCTCTTTCATATATACCTGTTATTTTCCTCATTTCACTCCACATTTGCTTCATCTCTTGCCTCATCTTCACCAACTTCACTTTGATATCCAGAATTACTTTCTCGCAGCTCTTTGCTATCTCTACCAGGTCGAGTGCATGCTATCAATCATGCTTGCTATCTTGCATCCGTTGGCCTAACTTTCTCATACACTACTTTCAACCAGCTCATTTATACTCTCTTTCACATTTTTTTCACTATCATTTAATCTCATAACTCCATTTACTACAACACTTTCAGTTTTGTGGCTTTCAGCATTAACTTCCATTACTTCATTTTACCTCTTCTGACAGGTTTCATGTTTCTGGTTTATAAAACACCTATGACAAATTATCCCTCCACTCTCATACCGTAATCCATTGTTTTTCAGCAATAAATACGTAGCACGTGCACACACTACATTTTACAAAATGCTCCATGTCAAACCTTTGAACAATGATGTCAGATCATTGGGATTGTCATTAAAAAATCAAATAAAAGTTACATCATTCATTTGCATTAAACCATTTAAATGACAATCTCATTCACTGTAGTATGAAACCTATAGCACATTAGTATTATGGGTTGGCCTGGTTAGATAATCCAAGTACTCTACAATGAAAATATTGCTAAGGATGAGTGGTGTAGGAGTAGAACAAAATGATTCATATAGTTTAACTTAGTTACAAAAATATTCCTGGACATAATGTTGTGGTTTGCAAACCCTTGATATTAATTGTTGACTAATTAACTCTTACTCCATTTTAGGATACAATGGAAAATTACATGGAAGTTTCTCTTACTGTGATCTTTTTTTTGAAACCCAGAAAATGATTATGTTCTCTTACATCCCTAAAACTTAGTTTCTAATAAGCAGTAATTTTCGTTTATTGCTTACTAGAATTCAACAATATTCTTCAACTTTCATCTTTAAAAAAAAAAAAAAAAAGATGAATTACATTATTAAAAATTCTGGAAACAACTACCATGTTATAGTAAATCATCAGTTTGTTTTGAGAATTATTTATTTTGATAATTATCAATCCTGTTGGCTGTGTCATTTGTTTTGATAATTATTATTAATCTTCATTTGGTGTGATGATTAAATCTCTGTAAAGGTTTTTTTTTATTATTATTCCGAGTATTTATTATTACACAAGGGTTCAATTCCGACTGGTGCAATGACTTTTAACTGTTTCTTCTAGAATCCGGAAAATCACTGACTCAAGACTAAATACAAAAAATATAGACATTTAATAAAACTAAAACAATATATACATTAAAATAAAATTACATAAATAACTACAAAATACTGAATCCAGGGCCTTGTAAAATAAATCTACACTTTAGACATTTTCTTATCCAATCAATAATATTAAAATCACCTATTCTCTGACTCATTCTAATACTGGATTATTTAACATATACTTAATCACGTCTACCAAGACTAAACACCTTGTTTTCACAACAACAAAAATGTTCATAGTCAGTTTCTTTGTTAGGGCCTTTTCCGAAAATATAAACATTTCTTGTTCTTCTTTTCCATGTGATCCTTTCTTATTACCCTTATTCAGTATACAATATTATTCCTCACTTAGCTATAAATACTCTTATCTGTTGCAGTTCAATTCAATGCACAATTTACTAATTTTTGTATACCTGAGAAATAAAAGTTTCTTCTACTACTTCAAAAACAACATATCTAAATTGAGCTAATTCCATTGCCGTTTTACAAATTCATCCCACATACATTCTAACTAACAAATATATCTGGCATCCTTAAGACAGATGAAACTTTCCAATCAGCATTTCTTCGAACATTCCTTTAGAACATCGACTGCAATATCTTCTTTTATTTACTAATTACTTGTTGACAGTCTCAACTCCTCCAGTTTAAAGACTCACAGTTTTACTATTCCTTTTCGGAATCTATTATTAATATTTTTCCGATTGTCACATAAAACTAAATAAACTTCATAAGAACAAAATTCCTCTGGTCTGCATTCTTAAACTTCCATTAGCTCTCTCCTTGTTATCCCCATTACTTCGATACCGAATGCTCTCCTTGTCAACTGTCAATCATGCATCAAACTACTCGCTGAGCATGCGCATTCGGTGAAAGTGGCAAGCAAAGTTAGGTATAATGGCTGACTCGTCTCCATTAGCATAACAAGAACATCTTTTCACAACACAACACTAAATAATCTTAAACCACAATAAAATTTCTGAAAGTAACACAACTATCCAAATCCAGTAAGTACATAAATTTTTTTAAATGCTTTGCATTTCATTTTGACAAAATAACATCAATAACAGGAACATCGCAAGTGCCGACAATGAGTGTTATGAAACCAAAACTAATAACATACTAACATAAACAATTTGTAAAAATATTCATAATTTTAAATTATGGTTATTTTTACAAGTTTCATATAAATCAAAATAATCACTCAATGTTTTGACCTTCATATCAAGGTCATCATCTGGAGTATACACATATATACAAAGAAACAAGCTGCATTAATCTACAAGTCATAGTAATTTGATCAACCATTAAAACTACTGGTCTGACTTCCGGTGAAAAAAAAAAATCTTAGCAATAATGATAGCATAAAAATCACTAGAATTTGTATTGCACACATTCAGTCCACTTAAGTTCAAGCTTTCCAGCCCTTACTTTTGGACTCTAAGCAATAATTTCAGCTCTTATTAGCCACCATATACTGTCTTGTTCCAATTTATGTGAGTAATTCCGTGAGAGCATGTTGCTCTCTAGCTTAATGATTTGTAACCAAATAGATAATAATAATGCCAGCCTGGTTGCCCGAGTACTTAGCATATTCGCTCTCCAGGCTGCAGGTTTGAATCCCGCCTGGGTACGGATATTTGTGATCGTCTTCCACCTTCATATATTAATTTATACAAATGAATAAACTCCCAAGATGGAGTGGTCACCATGGGAGAAGTAGACCCAAAATGGGAGAGGCCTTTACTCCATCAGTGGGGAAAAGTCACAGGCTGGGAAAAGAAAATAATCATAATAATAACAGGGCCTCTAGCTTTGTAGTAAGATTTTTTTCACCAGAGGTCAGGCCAGTAGTTTTAACAGTTGACCAAAGTACTGTGACTTTTGCATGCCATGTAGATTGTGAGGTAGCTTGTTTCTTTGTATATATGTATATACTCCAGATGATGACATTATATTAAGGTCAAAGCATCAAGTTATTATTTTGTTTTATATTAACCTGAGATTTAACTATAACACAGTTTCCAGAATTTTTAATGAATGCTGATCACCATATAACTATAAAAGTAGGGATTTAAAATTTTTTAGAATATTGCCTGTTGTCACTTGTCTTCTTAGTTGTTATATGGCATCTTAGATATGATTTTCCACAATTTTTTCCATTTATGTCTACTTTCGTGAGATGCCAAAGCAAAATCTCTGTCAGTTTAAAACGAAACTGAGGCTGTGCATGTATCAAGTGTGACTGGATTGAAACATCAATAAATTTCAATGATATAAAGAAAGAAATATAGAAACATGAAAGACAGCAGATAAATTTGGTTAAGAAAGAAAGCCCAGAGAAACATTGATGCCACAATAGAAATGAATCCCCCATTATTATTCAGCGTTTGTACAGGAACATTTCAAAACAAATATGAAATCTTGTTTCACAAAACAGCCTAGTTTTATTTTTCTTCTTCTTCTCTCTTCCATCATCTATGTGGATGATGATGAGGCCGAGTGAACTCTTTCCACTTCTGTCTGTCCCGGGAGAGTCCGAACAATTCTGTCCAGTTTGGTGTCACTTGTTGTGATTTGGTTTTCAGGTCCTCTTTTATTTTGTCTATCCATCTAATTCTGGGCCGTCCTTTGGATCTTTTACCTTCCATCATTGTATTCAGGGCTTTAGATGGTAGTCTTTCTGTTCCCATTCTGGTCACATGGCCAAGCCATCGCAGTCTTCTTTCTTGGATTTTGTCTATTATTGTTATTTCTTGTTTTAGTCGTTTTCCTTATGTCTTAGTCGATCCAACAGAGATACTCCAAGTAATCTTCTTACCAACCCATTTCAGTAACTAATAATTTTTTCTCTTCAGCCTTTTTGAGATCCCAGCATTCACTTCCATAGAGGAGTATTGGGAGGACCATTGTTTCATAGATTCTTACTTTTATTACTTGATTGATGTCTCTTGACTGCTATATTTTATTAAGTCGTTCAAGAGTTTGGGATGCTTGACTGATTCATCTGTTTATGTATTTTGTAATTTCACCATTGTACTCAATAACTCCTCCAAGGTAGGTGAAGTTTTCTACCTGCTCTAGATTCTTACTATCAATTTCAATTTTCAGATTGGTGCTTCTTTTTCCTATTTGCATAATTTTTGTTTTGTGTATATTTCTGTTTAATCCAGATTTTATACACTCCTCCTTTATTTTATCAGAAATTCGCTGTAGATTTTCTTCTGTGCTTGCAAGTAATGCAATGTAATCTGCAAATTTTAAATTTGTTACACTTTTCCCATATATTTTGATTCCAGAGTCTTCATTGTTTAAGGCCTTATTGGTTGCTTCTTCCAGTGTAAGATTGAACGGGTCTGGTGACAGATTGCAACCCTGTCTTACTCCGCTCTCTGCGTGGAACCAGTTGGTTAAGGTGTCCTCCATTCGTACTGCACTTTCAGATTTCTCGTACAGATTCTTTATTATTCTTATTGTTATATTGGGAATTCCAACATAGTTCTCTTCTATGGATTGAATCAAATGCCTGACGAAAGTCTATGAAATTTATGTAGCAACTTTGGTTGTACTGTAGTGTCTTTTCTATTAGCTGTCTTAAGGTGAATAGTTGATCAGTTGTGCTTCATCCTGGTCTAAAACCTGCTTGTTTTTCTCCTAGTGCTAGTTCTATATATGGCTTAATTTACTTTTTTTCAGTACTTTCGTAAACACCTTACTTGGAATACTGGGAAGGCTAATGCCTCTATAATTATTGCATTCTGTTTTATCTCCTTTTTTGTATATAGGAGTTATAACTGATTTGGTCAAATCAGTAGGCACTGCTTCATTTTTGTAGATCCTTTCAAATAATGTTTTTAATGTTATTTGAAGTTGTTCCTTTCCTGCCTTTAAGAATTCTGTGTGTATTTGATCAATGCCAGGTGCTTTCTTTTTTTTGAGTTTTTCTATGTTGTGTGCTATTATTTCTTCATCATCATCATCAAATTCCTGACATGTACCCTCAAAGGGTGTACAGGATATGATAGTACTACATGAAAAATTTACATCATTACTAACTCCCTATCTACAATTATCCTCCAAATCAGTCTGTTACTTGTCAAGACTCCAACATTATCAGATCTTATATTTCTATCGTCTAAGGCACTTTGTACCGTATCAATCCACCTATATCTTGGTCTTCCTCTGGGTCGTTTTCCTGCCAACCTGGCACAGAGAAAACGACTCTGCTAACGCATTCCTGGATGCTGACAATGTCAAGTTCTTTCCTAATATCCTCATTTTTAATATGATATTGCCATTGACACCATCTGTTCACACCTCTAATCTTTTTCAGGACTCTCATATCTGTGGTCTCTAGTCTTTGGTCAAGTGTTTTACTTCTGACCCAGCTCTCAGATTCATAAGTTAAAACTGGTTAGAACACTATCTTGTATGCAGCTAATTTAGTGTTCCGACTAATTTCTCTCTTATTCCATATGAATTTATTCAATTGACTTCCTACCATGCCAGCTTTGTTGATTCTGTTGTCTATTTCCATATTTAATTTACCATATTCACTGAAAATCGTGCCTAAGTAGTTGAAATGTTTTACTTGTTCCACAGGTTCCCCTTTCACAACACAGTTGACATTTTCAACAATTCTACCTATTTTCATTGTCTTTGTCTTTTTAATGCTGACCTTCATACCATATCTATTATAACAGTTATACAATTTAGTCAGGAAATCTTGCAAACTTGTAGCAGATTTATTTAGATGTATAACATTGTCCGCATAAAGCAAAGAGCTGACATTAACATCTCCAATTTTGATATCATGTTTAATACCACTTTCCTTCATAATGTGATCCATATAGATAATGTACATTCTTGTCTCACACCAGATTTACACCATATAACTGTAGCATATTGAATAGCTTCTCTCTTGGCACCTTGTCATATGCCTTTTCCAGATCGACAAAACTTAAATACAGATCTTTGTTATATTCCCATGCTTTCTCAACTATTTGTCGTAAAATGAAGATCTGATTCTGATTTTTCTATCCTTACAGCCTCTATTTGGCCCGAATCCAGCTTGTTCTTCACCAAGCTTTTCTTCCACAATTCTTCTCAACTTTTTCTCAAGTATACTAACATAAATCTTACCAAGAACACTCAGTAGGGAAATGCCTCTGTAATTCTCACATTCAGTTTTATTTCATTGGGAATTCGTCCCTCTGAACTATACAGTGCAGCCACTGTAAGACTTTTATTCCACCATACTTCATCATTTCTGGTCGAATATCATCTGCTACCTTTCCACATTTCAAGCCTTTGATGGCTTTTTCTTATTCAAGTATGAATATGTATTCCTGACTGTATACCTGTTGAGTGTTTTTTACCACTATGCTATCACTGCTTGTTTCATTTAGCAATTTTTCGAAGTAATTACCGCATACTTCAAGAATATCTTTTTCTCCCATTTTCATGTCATCTTTATCATCTCTAACTCCTTTTACAGCACTGTTTACTCCATTTCTAAGCTTCTTCAACAACCTCCAGAATATCTTACCACCTTCTTGATATTTATTTTCTATGTTCTTGCCAAAGTCTTCCCATGACTTTTGTTTAGCTAGTTTTACACCGTGTTTTGCTTTCTTACATTTGTCTCTGTATTCTCTGAGAGCAAAAGCTGACTTATTTGCCAGGAACTTTTGATATGCTTTCTTCTTTTCCTTCACTGTCTGTTTAACTTCCTGTGACCACCATGGAATTCTGATTTTTCTATCCTTGCACACGACCTCACTACATGCTCTCTGGTTGAAACTATCAATATTTTCTTCAGGGCTTGCCACTGAATCTCGAAGGTTTGGTTCCTGCTCTCAAACTCTCATTTTTTTTCTTGAATAATATTTGTGTATTTTATTTTACAGTTCACATCTGAGAGCTGTTCAATTTTTATTTGGTTTAAAACTTTCTTACATGTTATTCTTTTCAATATGAAATTCAATTTTATCCTGCTCAAGACTAAATGGTGATTGATCACTTCCGATTTCAAATCCTCTGTACACTCTGGTGTCCTGCACCAGGGAGAAAACATCACTAATAACAATAACATAGTCAATGAGACTTTTCTTATTCCTTGCCTCTTCTCTCCATGTGAATTTGTGCACATTTTTATGTTAGAACATAATGTTAGTAATAACCAGTCTACGTCGTTAGTAGAAATCCAACAGGTATTTCCCATTATTTCTTTGGTAAAGATATTTGTTTCCTCTTCCATTTCAGTGGCTGGAATAGTAATATCCTGGGAATTGTTTTTATTATATAAATCTCTGAAGTATTCTTCCCAATTGTTTTTGTTTTACTTTCAATTAGTTGTCCCTCTTTGTTTTTGATCATTATAATTTTTGTTATCCGTGCCTCACTAATTTGGTCTATTTGTTTATATAATCCATGGAGATTATTTTCTTTTGATAGCTTCTCTGCCGTTTTGCATTTTTCTTCTAACCAGTTATTCTTGTCTCTTTTAACTAGTTTTCTAATTTCTCTGGTTAATCTATTATATTCATTTCTGTTTTTGTTTCATGCTTAACCTTTTTACTTCATTCTAGATCCAATCCTTTTTCTCTTTCTGTGTAAATTATTGTATTTTCTGCCGATTTTAATATTATTTCCTTTAATTTGCACCAATGTTCTTCGATGTTTATATTCTGTTTTAGTAGTTCCTTCAGGTTTTATCTAGTTCTAGTTGATATTTTCTTAGAATATTGTTGTCTTGTAGTTTTTTTACATTGTCTCCTTTTGACTATAAATGTGCTTTCAGATTTTAACTTTATTCTTAGGTTTGTTAGTACTAGCTTATGGTCTGATCCACAATCTGCAGAAAAGGATCTGCAATTTAGGATACTTGATTTCCATCTTTGGTTTGCAATAATATAGTCTATCATATTCTTGGTTTATCTGTCTGATGATATCCATGTCCAGTTTCTTTGGGATTTTGGTTGTTTAAAGACAGTGTTGGTTATTGTTAGTCTATTATTTGAGCAGAAGTTTAGCAGTCTTTCAGCCCGTTCATTGCTTTCTCCATACCCAAACTTTCCGATTACTTTTGGCCAGGTATCCCAGTCTTTGCCTACTTTTGCGGTTAAGTCCCCCATTACAATTAGGAGATCTTGACTTGATGTCTGTTGTACAAATTTTATTATTATTATTATTTATTTATTCGATATCTGAAATATTTTGTAGAAAAAATGGTAGCAGGAGTTAGACAAAAACTTAAAAGGTTTCTTCACTTTATTTTACTATTACCATATAGGATTTGAAAATATTTAACGAAAAATTACTAATTGCAGTTCTTTTAATTCTTCTATAACAGTAACAGAATTTTCTAAGAAAACTGGTGATTATCCGAGTTTGTCAGCAACAGATATAAAAGTATTAGCCTTGACATACCTATTGGAAAAAGAAAATTTTGGTGTAGATCATCTGAACACCGAGCCATTTGTGAATAAGGTAATGGATTTTAAAAAAATATGTATTTTGCATAACCTCAAATTTAAATATAACAACAACCAGAATATCTTGCCACCTTCTTGATATTGATTTTCTATATGCTATAGTTATACTGTGTAAATGGGACATTATATTGTGCAATACGTAATTTAATTCAGCTGCCAGACAAGGATGTACATTATCCTCTCTATTATTCGTTATTTATATGGATCACATTATGAAGAAAAGTAGTATTAAACCTGATATCAGAATTGTAGATGTTAATGTTAGCTCTTTACTTTATGGAGATGATGTTATACTTCTCAATAAATCCAGCATAAATCTACAAGATTACCCGACTAAATTGAATAACTGTGTAATAAATTTGGTATGGAATCAGCAATAAAAAAAAACAAAGATAGTGAAAATAGACAGATACATTGAAAACCTTGAGTGTATCCTGAATAGTGAACGTATAAAATAATTTTTAGGTGAGATGGCAAATTAAATATGGGAATAGACAAAACAGCACAGAATTAGCAAAGCTGGTATGGTAGAAGTCAGCTGAAGAAATTTATATGGAATAAGAAAGAAATTGGTCAATACACTAAATTAGCTGTATACAAGACAGTGTTCAAACTAATTTTAACTTGTGGATCTGAGAGCTGGGTTGGAAATAAAACACTTGATCAAAGACTGTAGATCTCTGATATGATAGTCTGAGAAAGATTAGTGGAGGCAACAGATGGCAATATATTATTAAAAATGGTGATATTAAGAAAGAACTTGCCATTATTAGCTTTCAGGAATGTGTTAATAAAACTAATCTCAGGTAATTCTCGTAGACAGGCTTATATGTTAGTTATGCATTACTAAATCACTTAAGGAATTGACAACGTAGATACGAACATAAATTAAATTACACTTTAATAAATATTTCCGATATTTCGGCAACGTCACGTTGCCATCTTCAAAAGGAACTTATAAAAAAAAAGGCACGTGCAAGTCCTGATGGTGCCCTCTAGCGGGCTAAGTAGGTGTTCTTGGCCGTTGGGCTGAAGGTCTGCTGGTATAAGCCTCAGAAATTTGGGGCAGTCTCATACAACCAAATTTGTTGGGGTTTGGAGAGTTTCTTAGGACTGTATATAACCATGCCAGCTATGCTTTGCTGCAGAAACAAATCGTCGCTACATGGTTTCGCTTAGCGGACATTAACAAAGCTATTTGTGCTTTTGAAGAACAGCTTTCGTGCACTTTAAATCACGAGCTTTGGTCAATTTTACATGATGTTTCATGTACCGCTGCAGACAAGGAATTTGAAAAAATACGAGGTCGATAGATGAAAAAATTAAAAAAAGAACTCGACTGTCAATCAAAAACTTCCTACCGACACCGTAATCAACCTTTCTTCAGTCACCCTGAAGCATGAAGCACTCAACGTGCTTTCACGTGGCCACAACTTCACCATTGCTCCCAGAAAAATACCTAGTGAGGGTATTATGATCCAGATCGAACGCGGAATCCGCCACCTTCCAAATCAAATCGCCAACAGTGTAAGAATGGATGTAGCTTGTGTTCTCTCCAAAGCAAGACCACCAAAAACCAACATATCCATCAAGGAATATAAAGCTTTGCAGGAAATGAGGAATAATAAAGAAATAGTTACCACCAAAGCGGATAAGGGAAATGCGACTGTAGTCCTTTATTAGATCGGGCTACTTACCTCCCTATCGAATACAATTCCACCAACTCGCAAATCAGAAAACTTCATAGGCTCCTTAAGAAAGTTACTTCTTGGCCTGTAGAAGTTACCAACAGATTAAAATCGTTTAACTCTATACCCCCCCCCCCCCTGTGTTTATGGACTCCCAAAAATACATAAAGAAAATGTGCTATTATGTCCCATAGTGGATGGCATTGATTCCCCCCACATACAAATTAGCTAAACATTTGGCCAAAGAGCTCACACACTATACTGGCAACACACCATCACACATAAAAAACTCAGCCCACTTCAAAGCCAGCATAGAAAATCTTACACTCCAACATACTGACATAATGGTCAGCTTTGACGTCTCCTCCTTATTCACAAATGTTCCATTCAAGGAAACTTTAGAGCTAATCCAAGCTAAATTTTCTCCCGATATCTCAGCCCTATTTCAGTTCACAATGAACTCAGGCTATTTCGTTTGGTAGAGAAAATTCTACAAACAAATAGAGAGGACAACCATGGGTTCACCACTCTCCACCCACCCTTGGCCAATTTCTTTATGCCCTTTGAAGCCTTAACCTCTGCCCCACAAAAACCAAAGATATGGCTTCGCTATGTTGATGATGTGTTTGCTATTTGGCCACATGGCTGTGATACACTCCTCTCCTTCTTAACACAGTTAAACAACCAACACTCCAGAATCAAGTTCACCCTGGAAAAGGAAGAAAACAACAGCCTACCTTTCCTATACACACTAGTCACCCGCCAGTCTGATGGAACCTTGGTTTTCTCAGTTTATAGAAAACCCAACCATACAGGCAGGTACATTCACCAATAATCCCTTCACACACACACACACACACACACAACAATATGAGTAGTGAACACACTATACAACAGGGCTAAACTAATCTGTTCTAATGACATGGCCCTAAACACTGAACTAAATCACATCCTCAACACTTTCTCAGCCAATGGCTACCCCCCCCCCAAAAAAAAAAAAAAATATATATATATATATATATATATATATATATATATATATATTGAAACCTACAATCCACAACAAGGATTACTCTAAATCCATCACCATTCCCTACATCCGTGGCACCTCGGAAAAAATTACCAGAATCTTAAAAAAACATGAAAAATTGGCGTCCTTTATCCGCTCCACTAAAGACCAATCACTTTCCCTTAACCTACCTGGTGTATACCAGGTCCCTTGCAGTTGTATACTCTCTTACTTTGGCCAAACAGGCAGGACAGCGAATATCAGAATTTCGGAACACAAGGACTACATCCATTTTCACAAGTACAGCCATTCTGGTCTTGCAGACCATGCTCTGGATACATGCCACAGAATAAGGTGGAAGAAAGCTACAGTAATACACCGTAGCAAATACAAATTCGAAAGACTATTTATGGAATCAGCCTCAGCCCTAAGAAACTCTCCAGACCTCAACAAATTTGGGAGGCTTACATCAGCAGACCTTCAGCCCAACTGCCAAGAACACCTACTTAGCCCGCTAGATGGCACCATCAGGGCTTTTAGGAGAACAATAGCTTCATCACTTCATTCTCAGTTACTGTGTTGTAGTGCCTACGTGCACGTGCCTTTTTTTTATAAGTTCCTTTTGAAGATGGCAATGTGATGTTGCCGAAATATCGGAAATATTTATTAAAGTGTAATTTAATTTATGTTCGTATCTACGTTGTCAATTCCTTAAGTGATTTAGTAAAACTTAGTAATTTCAGGTAGTGTGGTCTCTTAAATAGAATTTGACAAGAAAGATTAGCAAAACAGGTATTCTTTGCCGGGTTGGCAGGAAAAAGATCCAGAGGAAGACCAAGATGTAGATAGATGGATGGATACATTAAAAAGTGTCTTAGAAGAAAAATATATAAGATCTGATAATGTTGGAACCTTGACAGATTAAAGATTACTTTGGAGGAAAATTGTTGATCGGAAGTTACAAATTGTGTAACTTTTTCATGTAGTACTCTCATAATTATCGTACCCCCCCTGAGGTTACATGTCAGGAATTTGATGACGATCATTATCATTCCTCACATTCTCTCCTCCATCAAAATTTCTATCCACATTTTCCGTTAACTTTATTTTAAACTCATTACAGACTTCAGCATTTTGTGATTTAGCAGTATTAAATTTCTGTCTATTAAATGTTTTCCCATGCTGATTTTGTGTATGTGTAGATCCCATTATTATGTGATGATCTGAGACACTATCACACTTCTTTCATTTCCTGTAATAACATTTTCCTGTACCTTTGCTGATGGCAATATGATCCATTTGATTGTGTTTTACCAGTGACACCCAGGTTACTTTGTGTATTTTCTTATGCTGGAAGATTGTGCCACCTATTACTAAGTTATATTTGTCACACAGTTCTATCAACAGTTCACGATTTACATTTCTCTCTCCTTAAACATCCTTACCCATTATATTCTCCAGCCTCTCATTATTTATTTATGTTGAACCCATACACAAAAGGATGGTTGATCAACCTATAGTACATTAGTACCATATATGGATAGTGGGTTGGGAAAATAGGTACTTGTTGACATTTGATTTAAATGACTGTATATTGTATTCCTTGTGAAACAAAACAGGGGAAATTATTGATGCTATTTCAGATGAACATTTCCCATGGAAATATTTGTAGAATACACATATTGCAGAAACCAAACTGCTGTGCAAAAGTGGGGGAGTGAGTTGGTAAGAGACTGGTCATTAAGAAGTCTAATTGCTCTCCTCTGTATTCAGTCAAGTATTTTAAAGGAGCTTTTAGGGACCCCAACTTATATATGCCCACCTATTAAAAAGTGGGCATATTTGTGATATGTATAAGGTTAACCGCTGTTCAGGGTTGAAGTAACATTATGAGCAAAAGAGAAATTTTAGTTTTTTTAGAAACTGAGGATGCAATGGTTGTGATGTGTTTATGCTAGGAGAGGCTTGATGTCAGGATAATTCCAAGAAGACAAATCTCAAATTATTTGGAAATTTGAGTGTTGTCAAAAATAATACTGGGAGAAAATGGTTCTTTTTTTATGAGAAATAAGACAGTTCTGTCTTATATCTCATAAAGTGTTATAACTGTTTTATTAGCATTAAAATTGACGAGGTTATCTGAACCCCATTGGAGGATGGCTTGGAGATCAGAATTGAGGGCAGTGCTGGTTGATGTTCTGTAGGATGAGGTGAGTTGTGTAGAGTAATCAAATGAAAGGGAGTAGTGCAATGTGCTGTCATCTGCAAAACTGTGTATTGGGTTGGAGGTGAACTGAAGTAAGTCATTGATATATAGCAGGAAGAGGGGGTGGTGAGAGGACAGAACCTTGTGGAACTCCACATTAGTTAAATGGTGTTCCACAAGGATGAGGAACCATCCACCACCGTACATAGTGTGCATCCAGAGAGAAAGCTCGCAATCCAACTACAGAAGTCCTGAGACAGACCAAACATTGGTAGTAGTTTGCTTAGTAAGCTTTTGTGCCAGACCCTGTCAAATGCTTTGGAGATATCAAGTGCAACCACTTGAGATTTGCCAAACGTCTCCATTTGTCCAGTGATGGGTGATATGTGCGAGCAGATTACTGTTGATCGGCTGCAACGGAATCCATACTGGCAGTCGTTTATTAGGTGGGTGCCTTCAAGATAGTGTAGGAGTTGGGAATTGATGATTTTTTCCATTACTTTAGACTGGACTCAGGTGAATGAGATATGGCAGTAGTTGAATGGCAGTGACTTGTCGCCCCTCTTGGGAATGGGTTGAATATAGGCCAGTTTCCAGGCTGTGGGATAGGATAGGAGTCAGTTCTGGTGCACAAACTTTCAGGACAATTGGAGGAATGCCATCAGGGGCAGAAGAATTTTTTGTGTCTAATTTGAACAGTGTTTTTCTGATCTCTTTCTAGCAAAGGGATATAGGGGTATTGTATGTTGGGCATCTTGAATGGTTGTGGGGGGGGGGGGGGGAACATTTACCATTGTCATTTATGCATGCAATTGAAAGCAAAGTGTGAGGCCAGGAGATTGGCTTTTCAGTGGGTGATGATGCATTAGTGCCATCTGGATATGATAGGGGTGAGAATAGTCTTGTGCAGAAGTCACGACCAATTACTTTGCCAAGAGACTAGAAGGCTCGGCTGACATTTGGATAGGCTGCTAATTTCCTGCTTTTTGCTCTTTCAAACTCTGTTTTGGAAGCATTGATTAATGTTTTTTTTTTTTTTTTTTTTTTTTGTTTTTTTTTTTTTTGTTTTTTTTTTTTACATCTGTTTCAGGCTTGAGTGTAAGTTTAAAGGAGGATGGAGTTTTCGATTTGAGCCAGTTATGGTATGCTTGGTTTTCATTTTTACAGCCTTGGTGCATCTTTTGGAGAACCGGGATAAGGGAATAGCAGTTCAGAGTAGTGTGAAGAATATGTTTTCATGCCGGTGAGGATTACTTTGGTGATAACTTGAGTGCATATGTTTGGTTTGGAAAGCTAGAAACAGGTCCAACCATGGGAATGAGGCACAGAAATCATGGAGGCTGTCCTCTTGGCACGTTTATAATGCTAAAGTACCCTTGTATGGGAATGGCTGCATAAGTGTTGTTGCATGGGGGAGGAGATGAGCACTAGACTGTGTTCAGAATTACCTGGGGGGGGGCACTACATTCACTGTGTATTTGGAAGGGTCGTTGGTGAGGAAGAGGTCTTGGATGTTTACAGAATAGTTCAGGTTATCAGGTATTCTGGTTGTCATCTGAACAATTGTGTAAGGTCGTTAGTGACAGCAAATGGTTCAGCATCTCTGCCTGCAAGATCTGTACTGCTGGAGGAGGAAAGCCAGTTGGTGTTGTGGATATTAAAATCTCTTGGGAGGAAAAGTGTGTAGTTTGGAAGATTGAGATGAATAGTGCTGCAGGTAGGTGAGCTTTGTGTTTCTGCCAGAAAGAGTAGGGTTTGGTAGACTGTAGATGGTGGTGAACATTAAGGTTTGAGTTTAGGCCATGGATGTTGGCGAAGTGGATATGCAAGGTTCTATGATGCATATGTTTGACCGCAAGGGTCTTGCAAATTTCTAATGCAGTGCATGCATACTGTCTCCATGATGGCTACTAGCATCACTTGATTTTTGCACTAATTTAACTTGTTTGTAGTCGATGATCCAACTGTTGTCTCCATTTTGGGATTTTTCTTCAAGTGGTCTTCAGGGATGGTGTCCTTGTTCCCTCGGGGCAAGTGTCTTTAAACTTATTGATTGCTGTTATTAATGTAAGCCACCCAAAACAAGCTCATAACCATCTTCAGTTCCCCAGTATATATAAAATAATATGTGATTGTGGGAGGCCATACTATGGCCAGACTGAGAAGTCAATCCTCCTACAGCTAGAGGAATATCAGAGAGACATTTCATACAATAGAATCAGAGCAAGCGCACTCTCAAGTCGCATCTTATTTTCAGTGAACACAAATGATGAAGGCCGCCAACACGGAGTAGATTGGAATAATTTATATATTTATATATATAAATTATATATATATATATATATATAATTTATTCCTGTTAGCAAACTTTACACTCAGTTTACCCATAAAAAATGAACATAATAAGTAAATCACTATTATGTGAGATTTTTACCTCACCTTTAAAATTGTTTTGCTATTTTGTATAGGTGATCATAAAATCTAAGATTTTATGATTTTAGATCAGCTGGTTATCCATTCTTCAATATAATAATACTATTTTCTGATAACTTCATTTTTAATATGGTTCTGTTATTAACCTTTATTTTTTATGTACATCCCACCATCTCACTTGTAAAAGGTTACAAATCTCTAGCACATTTAGTACCATTGAACTAAGGGTTATATAATTTGGAAACCCTATCCTAGAAACTAAAAATTATACTTTTTTAAAACTACTCAGGCTTCTAATATGCAGAGTAGTATTCTCACTCCAGGCGTTAAAAATTATCTACCACCTAAAGACATCCACAAACATTTCATATTGCAGTGCAACTTATTCAAATCAAAATCTTGTAGGTTAGAGAGCAGAACTTCTTTCTACTTTGCCTACAGATTTGCTTCTCAAATTTTCCTCATATCCATAGCATTTGATGAACTGTTATATTTCTAACCAGTTATTATCATTGTATGCTAATAATTTTGGTAAATATTCTATTAAAATTATATTTGTATGTGTTTCTTATAGGTTACTCCACACTTGCATAACAAAGAGCTTCAAATATCTCTTCCTGGATTTTATTATCCTGAAAGGGTAAGAAATATTTAACATTAATTGAGATTTGCAGTTAGTGTCATTTAAATGTACTCATAGTTATATGCATAATATAAATGTAAACACTGGATAATGTTTAACTAATACTGTTTTCACCTGTTTTATATTCACATACATATATAAAAATTAATAATGATATTGAAAGTTTATTTTTCACTTGGTTAGACTATAATAAATTTAGTTTAATCCTTTATCCAAGTGTGAGCAAACAAAGTTTGCACCTGAAAGTATCTTCAGGATTGGGGGTGAGATGTTGTACTACCTTACCTATACAGAGATAGGAGTGATGTTAGTTTGCTCCACCTTTGCAACGAGTTGCCCAGTGTTGTACTACCTTACCCCAGTCCTGAAGATACTTTCAGGCGCAAACTTTGTTTGCTCACACTTGGATAAAGGATTAAACTAAATTTATTATAGTCTAACCAAGTGAAAAATAAACTTTCAACATCTTTCTCTAAATCCAGAGTAATTTAATAAAAAGGTGGCACACCTTTTGGCAACTCCTGTAGGTAAAGATGACCTTGCTATTGCTTCTGCCTGGTATCTCCACGTCTGGGCCTGGCTCCCATGAAGAGACCTCAATAAAGGTCGAAACTAGTCTGGGTAGTGGCCCTCCCCTTAATGCATAATGTTATACATATCCACAAGGAGATGTGTTTTGCATTATGGGAGATAGTGAGATAGGAGTGATGTTAGCTTGCTCCACCTTTTGCGATGAGTTTCCCGGTGTTGTACCACCCTACCCCAGTTCTGAAGATATACTTTCAGGCTCAAACTTTGTTTGCTCACACTTGGATAAAGGATTAAACTAAATTTATTATAATAATGATATATTATGCATGGAATAAGTGCAATTTATTAAATAAAAATGTTGAGAAACTTTTAGTGATATGTATATATATATATTATAACTTCTATTCACTCAGCTTGTAGACATTTTAAAAAATAATTATACTGCCTAGGAACACCGAGAAAGGTATGATAAAAACTTTAATAAAACATGACTAGTTTCGTTGGAACGCCGACTGCTTCAGGTGTGCATGTAATTACAAAAAACTGGAACAAATAACAAGTTAAAAAACATGGACTTCTCATATAAACAAATTGGGAATAGCAACAGTCAGTTCTGCCGCTCTCGAGTCAGTGGCCACTCACGCTTGACTTGCCACGCGGACACTAGTTCAAATTTGACTGTTGCTATTCCCAATTTGTTTATATGAGAAGTCCATGTTTTTTAACTTGTTATTTGTTCCAGTTTTTTGTAATTATTTACACACCTGAAGAAGTCGGTGTTCCGACGAAACTAGTAGTGTTTTATTAAAATTTTTATCATACCTTTCTCAGTGTTCCTAGTCAGTATAATTATTTTTAAAAAAAAAAAATATATATATATACAATGAGAGCCGATTGTTTTTTGAAAGAAGGTTGTTGACAAGAAACTAGTCATGAAATACTACGGAGTATTGGACTATCACAATATCTGGTACATGCCCTTTGCAAGTATACCAATAAATGATAACAATGAACTGAATTGTAAAGTGAGCAATGGATTAACTAAAGAAAACAGACCAGACTGAAGGACTCGTTTTTGTTTAACCACGCTGCCGGCCAAGACATCTTGGCCAGTAGTGTAGTTAAACAAAAATCAAGGTTATCATGGATGTGAAGTGCATATTAAAATTGTAATGTCGTTGATATCACATTGAAATATATGATGGATACAAAGCGTATACTTATTTGATCCATAATGGCCAGTAAGGTGGTTAAATGAGAAGGCATCCTGTACACCCTTTGAGGGTTCTTGCAGATAGGTTTATACTTTGGTAACACATGACTATTAAATTATTTCAGGAATTTACAACTTAAAGTGGAATATTAATTAAAATAAACTTTAATAAATACTTCCTATATTTCGGCAATGGCACATCACCATCTTCATGGGAACACAAAACTATGACACGTGCACACAGGCACTACCAAAGAGCAAATGAGCCAGAAGAGAAAAAACTAACATTGTTCCTAGAGTCCTAAAGGTGTCCCCTGGTGGGCTATATATTGGATTGTCTTGGCCGTTGGGCTGAAGTTCTCAAGATGCAAGCTTCCCAAATTTGGGGCAGTTTCATGCACCCAAATTTGTTGAAGTTTGGTAAGTTTTTTAGAGCTGAGGCTGATTCCATGAACAATCTTTCGTATTTAAATTTGCTGGTGTAATAACTTAGCTTTCTTCCAGCATATTCTGTGGCAGGTATCCAGAGCATGGTCTGCAAGCCCAGAGCGGCTGTATTGGTGAAAATGGATGTAGTCTTTGTGTTCCGATATCCTGACATTTGCTGTCCTGTTTGTTTGGCCAAAGTAGGACAGTTTACAGCTGCAAGGGACCTGGTATACTCCAGGTAGGTCTAGGAGAAGTGGCTGATATTTGGTGGAGCAGATAAGGGATGCCAATTTCTTATATGGTTTATAACAAGAAATCAGATCATATTTTTTTAAGATTTTGGTTAACTTTTAAGAGTTGCCCCCGGATGGATTTAGTGTAATCTTTATTATGAAGGGGAGTGGGAGAGCGTTTGTGGTTAACTGGTTTTAATATTTTTGGGGGGTTGTAGCCATTGGCTAAGAAAGTGTTAAGGATGTGGTGTAGTTAAGTGGTTAGGGGCATTGTCATCATTTGTCCTGTTATATAGTGTTTTTATAACCCCATATTGTTGTGGGGGGGGATTGCTGGTGAATGTATCTACCTGTATGGGTAGGCTTTCTATAAACAGAAAAAAAGCCAAGGATCCATCAGGCTGGCGAGTAATTAGAGTGTCTAAGAAGGGAGACTGTTGTTTTCTTCTTTTTCTAAGGTGAACTGGATTCTGGGGTGTTGGTTCTTTAAGTGTGTTAAGAAGGAGTGGAATGTATCTGAGCCATTTGACCAAATAGTGAACACATCATCAACGTAGCAAAGCCAAACAGTGTGTTTTTGTGGAGCTGAATT